>NW_023270447.1:36247641-36308075 GCF_011800145.1 Mirounga leonina
CTTCTTCTTCTTCTTCTTCTTCTTCTTCTTCTTCTTCTTCTTCTTCTCCTTCTTTTTTTTGAATGTAGTTGTTACTAAAGAATAATCACTACTGAAAACTCCAGAAATTGGTGTTGGTGTCAATCATATTGTGATATTTAAATGTATGATGTTGGGGTGCCTGGCTGGCTCAATCAGAAGAGCATGCAACACTTCATCTCAGGGTCATGATTTAGAGGCCCATGTTGGGTGCAGAGATTACTTAAATAAACTTTTAAGTAAATAAATGAAGTATGATGTTATTTTTCATTAATTCCATCTTAAAAATCAAATTCGTATTGAAGATAGTAAACAAAGTGATAAATCATAACTATATAGAAAATAAAACCACTCATTTTGTCAGAATTTCTACTGGCATCCAGGGGAGAGTGATCTTAAATTAGAAACAGTTTCTGTTTTTTTTTTTTAAACACAAAACAAAAACTGCTTGGTATCTTAGCTAATGAGATAATAACAACTATTATAGTAGTATTTCATTGTTTGTAAAAGAAGCAACAGTTGCACATTTGTTGCCATTACCAGAATGACTTTTTAATGGATATTGCAATAGCTTATATCAGATAATCAGAATGAGATTCAGTCTATTCTGCCAAATACAAAATTCAACAACATGTTTCTATCTTACAAAAATGTTTATTACACTTCTTTAAATAGCTGAAAAAGAAAAGCATTGCTTATCCAATGATATGTTTATGTAACATACCTTTGTCATATTGCTGTGACCCACCCAACCTTTTTTCCTTAAGTTACACATAGAACAATAGTACAGATTTAACTCATTACGAGCTTTTATTTCTTCATAGGTAAGCATATTTACTTAAAGAAAAACATGCAACTGCCATGTGAAAGTTTAAAAATAACAAACTGGTAAATTTTAAGAACGGATAGAGTGTTGGGCTGTTAGGAAGAAAACTATTTGCAGAGGCACTAGATGGCTTAATAGCAGATGATGTGAGAAGGATCTGGATATTCTAGTAGACCACACTGAAATGAGGTAACGATAAAACGAAGTGGCAAAAAGAGAACAAAATCTAGACTGAGTTAATGGAAGGGACAGTCTTATGCTGGGCACCAGAACATGACTGATTTCAGCTCCATGAACCATACTTTAAGAAGGTGATGGGTGAATTACAGTACCTCCAAAGGAAGAAGCCCAGAAGTTTGGGTATCTGTCACATTGAGAATGATTAAAACAGAAATCACAACTGGCAGTTGACAAACAGAATCTGACCATACAAATGTATTTTATTTGGTTTGCTCAGTGCTGAACTACACAGTGCTTTGAAGTTTAGAATGTATGCTAATGTTTAGAAGTCAAGAGATTTCTCATGCAAACCATGTTTCTAGTTTTTCTTGGAAATTAAAAGATCTGGCAGGATTACGTCCCACATTTTCACCTTGGTGACAATCCACTAAAGCCGGGAGCTGCTGCCTACACGCTTTGGATACAGTATGAATTCTTCATCTTAGACTGGCCAACTTCACACATTCCTGCTAGAACCTGGCCTCGATAGGTATTTGAGTTTGTGATATGACAGCTCTCTGGGTGAAGCTCTGGTTATACGTGTTCTAAAAAGACAGGAGGAGCTAGGGCTGTGCTTTTCAATTATTTACAGATTGCCGCATAGATGAAAAAATGAACTCACTCTGAGTTTTCACAGAAAGCTTATGTAGGACCTAAATGTGGAGTATATAGGAAGACAGGTTTTAAGAGACCAGAAGAAAAAATCGTATCCTTTGAGATAAACTAACAACCAGAAAGGAGTGTACACACTTACATGGGAGAAATTCAGGCAAAAGCTGAGTGGCCAATAGCATTGTCCCCTTTGTCCTGAAAATTAATGATTCTATATATTAAAAAAAAAACAAAACATTGCATTATATCTATATAAACAAAAGGAGTACAGTTTTAGTTGTTACATAGCTACTCAACAGGAACATTCCTCCTGTCTTGCTCTCAAAGTCCTCTCCATCTTCCATGTGCCATGTGGACAAGGGAAAATAAGACTTTTACAGGACAAAGGTAGCTATTGCTCAGGATTTCTCATTTTTAATCTTAAACTTGCATACATAGGTATATTTTCTGTTAGTCTCCTCTCTATTTTTGGTCCTAAGCTCTGGTAAGATGCTTATGGGCAAGGAAATGTTGATTTGAAAACTTGTCCCATTACTTAGACAATGGATTCAGCCTGAAAGTGATGGCATTTTCCACACAAGCAGTGAATTCATAGTTATTAGATACAATCATGTTGGTTTTGGTCAGACCACCGCAGAATAAAATCAATTAAGATTCTTCCTTTAAGAGACATATAGAAAAGTTCTCAGCACCACTTTTAAATTACGTGCCTTTAAAAATCCGAAATGGAATTTAGTCAAGCATCGAGATCTCAAAACCAGTTTACAGCTTACCAATTGATATGGGAAACAGAAGATCAAGTTGAATAGAACACAAGGAAATGATCACTCTACAAGGCAACTGACCCAATTTCTCTAATAAAGCAATGGAAGTTATGACAAGAGAAATGGAGTGTGGAAAGTGGGAAGGGGGACTGTTAGAGAATAAAAGAAAATTAAGACACACCAAAATGAAACAAAACATCTAAACCCTGCCTGGATCATGACTCAAACAAAACAACTCAAGATACTTATGAGGCAAATGGGAAATTTGGAACGCAGACTGGGTATAAGATAATATAATAAATATAGTTATAATTGAGTGAAACTTTTCTGGGGAGCAGGATGTTCACATTTCTTGAAGTTTCATTCCACATATTACCTATAATTATAATGGGAAAAATTACAATGGAGAAATCTGGGGAACACAATCTTAACCAAATGAGAAAAAGTGTTATCACCAATAATGGAACAAATTTACATCATGTATCTTTTTTTAATTGACGTACAGTTGACACATAATGCTGTATTAGTTTCAGGTGTATAACATAGTGATTCAACAAGTCTATACATTAGGCTATGGTCACTCCAAGTGCTAATATGTATCTTATGAGGTGTTGCATCCATGTAATATTCATGCTGAAAAAATAAGGTGTTAACTATAATCATGAGACAACACATTTTATTTATTGAAGTGTAGTTGACACACAATATTATTCCAGTTGCAGGTGTATAACTTAGTGATTCAACATTTACATACATTACAAAGTGATCACCATGATAAATCTAGCTACCATCTGTCACTACACAGTTATAACAATATTATTAACTATACTCTCTATGCTGTACATTGCATCCCCTGTCTTATTTATTTTATAACTGGAAGTTTGTACGTTTTGATCCCCTTCCCCTATTTCTCCCATCCTCCCCTCTTTCCCTGCCCTGGCAACCACCAGATTGTTCTTTGTATCTATGAGTCATTTCTGTTTTGTTTAGATTGTTTGTTTTGGTTTTTAGATTCCACATATAAGTGAAATAATATGGTATTTATCTTTCTCTGTCTGACTTGCTTCACTTAGGTCCATCCATGTTGTTTAAATGGCAAGATTCAAGACATTATCTTTTATGACTAAGTAATATTCCATTATATATCTTGGCTATTGTAAATAATGCTGCAATGAACATAGGGGTGCATTTATCTTTCTGAATTAGTGTTTTCATTTTCTTTGGGTAAATACCCAGAAGTGGAGTTACTGGATTGTATGGTATTTCTATTTTTAATTTTGATTTTAATTTTTAATTTAATTTCTATAATTAATTTAATTATGAGAAACCTCCATAATGTTTTCCACCTTGGCTGTACCAATTTACATCCCCACAAACAGTGCAGGAGGGTTCCCTTTTTTGTCCTAGACTATCTGAAAACTTCAATATCAAGAAAACCCAAACCAAAACAAACCAACTGACAAACAAAAACCTTGGGAAATGTTCTAGATTAAAGGAGACTAAGTGCCAAGTATGATCCTTGATTGACTACTTGGCTCCTAGAGTGAGAATAAAATAAACAGCTATAAAGGGTAGTCTTCAGACAATTGAGATATACCAAATATAGATTGTATATTATTTAATTTTATCATATTAATGTTAAATTTGCTGTCTGTGGTCATTGTATTGAGGTTATATAGGAGAATGTCTGCTTCTTAGGAGTACAGGTTGATGTCTTCAGGGACAAAGTATGGTGATGTCTGTAATTAATGCCTAAATGCTTTCAGAAGATAAAATGTGGGGGGGGGGTGAAGAGAGAAAGAGAGCACACTTTGAGCAAGAGAGAAAAAGAGAAAGCAAATATGGCCAATTTTAATATTTGCTGAATCTAAATAAAGGGAATCTATGCAGGTGTTCATTGCACTATTCTTACAACTTTTCAGAAGATTTGTTATTTTTCAACATCTAAACATTGAGAAAATCATTTTTATTTATGTAAAGTATAAAAACTGAATGGCAATTATGTTAAAAATAAAAGCCCTTATCAATTTTTTTAAAGATTTTTTTATTTTAGAGAGAGAGAACACAATCAGAAGGGACAGAGGGAAAGGGAGAGAGAGAGAGAGAGTCTCAAGCAGACTCCACACTGAGCGCAGACCCTGACTTGGGGCTCGATCTCACAACCCTGAGATCATGACCTAAGCTGAAACAAAGAGTTGGACACTCAACCGATTGCGCCACCCAGGTGCCCCTAAAAGTCCTTATCAATTGAAGAAGCATACTGACTGAACTCTTTATAGGTTGAATAACATAATGTGTTTTGAGATTTTCTTTAAAATATTTTAGCTTAAAAACAAAAGTGGGCGGTAAATAAAACAAAATTGGCAAAGTTGTTAAAGCTGGATGATGAGTATGTGGAAGGGGTGGTTATTCTATTTAAAAGTTAGATTTCTGAATGGCTCCTCAAAATAATATTTCACCTTTTTTTCACTTTAAACTATAGCTTCTTTTTTTCTAAAAATTTTATTTATTTGACAGAGAGACAGCGAGAGGGGGAACACAAGCAGGGGGAGTGGGAGAGGGAGAAACAGGCTTCCTGCTAAGCAGGGAGCCCAATGCGGGGCTCAATCCCAGGACCCTGGGATCATGACCTGAGCCGAAGGCAGACACTTAACGACTGAGCCACCCAGGCATCCCTAAACTATAGCTTCTAAAGAAGTTTTGGACACAATTTTTGATATGTAAATAAAAATTTAGAGTCAAATATTAGCAAGTACATAAAGTAATATATTTTCTGGTATTATTTAGAAATTTACTTAAAGATAACCTACAGGCAATTTCTGGCTATTTTCCAGATTCACAGGAAGACTAAAGGAGATGTTGAAAGTCTTTAACTTCAAAGGCATACATTTTGAAAATGAAGAAACTACACTTCTGTAATTGTGAATGATACCTTTTTCTCATATAGGAAATATTCCAGGTCTAGGGTAGCATTCTGTTGATGTTAGATTGTTGGAATCAAGATTATTATTAGAAGGTGGACTTTATCATACTCACCGTTTTTATGCCTCTCTAAATATACTCTTTCTAAAGTCAAATTGGGCATGTCCAATTTTGCTGCATTATCATGGCAAATTATTAAAGTAATTTTTTCCTTCTGAAAGAATTAGTGTTCATAATATAACAAAGCTCTTCATACTTAGCCAGGTACAGAATAAAAATATCTGTTCCAAAATTCCATAAAAATAGAATACACTGGGGTACCAGGGTGGCAGGGTGGGTTAAGCAACCAACTCTTGGTTTCAGCTGAGGTCATGATCTCAGGGTCCTGGGGTGGAGCCCCCGCCAGGCTTGAGCTCAGAGAGAATCTACTTAAGAGGCTCTCTCTCCCTCTCCCTTTGCCCCTCCCCCGCTTGCTCACTCGCTCTCTTTCCAAAATAAATAAATCTTTAAAAAAACATACAATACAATGGGAAAAGTTTTGTCAGTCCCTCAGAAATACTTACTATATTTCAATAGTACAGAAACTGAATACAGCTTTCTTCTAATCATGTCTGAATTACAAAATGTTGTATAAAGAATTTTGAAAGAATTATATCTATGTACAGATCTTGATTTCAACTTTATAGGAAATATAGCTCTTATAAGACAAGACTTCCTGTCAACTCTCTACACCCCGTGCCCTATTCAGTTGATACCTTCAACTTTTCCTTCCTGTTCTGAAATGTAGTTAGAACAATGGCCTACAGTGGAAAAGACATCCTTGTGTTCTTTGTACACCCAGCTGAGATACAAGAGACATTTTAAAATATCTATCTATAAAAAGAAAAAAAATCAATAAGAAAAATAAAGGTATCTCATGAGAAAGACATACAATGTCAGGACATATAAATGAAGTCTTTGCAAATTATGTTTCTGTGCTTCCAACATTTCCAGGTAAATTTTTTTTAATTTAATTATCTATAAGTTTGTTCATACACTGGTGATTATTCAGATATTTCTTAAGAAACAGTCTAGAGTATTTACTTTTTTTGAAAATATCATAACTAGATACCAGTATTTAAATGTATTATGTCTATTCTAAAAACAAATGTTATAATTTGTATAATTCTCTCTTGTAACAGCTCTGCCAGAATTTCCATCTATTATTCCATATAAATCAAGATCTTGTTAATCTCAAATTATTAATGGGTTAACTCTAAAATGCCTTCCAGTATTATCTATCATCTATGAATAATCTTATAAATGAAATACCTTAAATAACCATTTAGATAAAGTATTTTGTAGAATATTCTTAGTCATTAAATGTTAAAACTAGTGTAGTTTGGATTTTGACACAAACAATGCTACACTTAAAAAAAAAAAAAAAGCCTTAGTTCTAAGCCATCTGCTTCACAACTCACAAATACATTTCCTTTGCTAGTTCTAATTGGGTGGGGGGAAGGGACTTCTTATGTCCAAGAAGATACATCAAAACAGGAATAATTCTAAAGAAAAAAAAAAAAAAGAATAATTCTAGTTCCACATTTTTTTAGAATGACATGAATAACTACTGTATATATTATTATACTATTCAATAAAATATTATTATAATATTCAACAATATATACGATTCAAATATTCATTTCATGTTGTAATACGGTTAAAATAACATAAACTTGAATTTTTTGAATAATGTTTAGCATCTGTCTGCATCCTCCTTGCTTGATATATCAAGCAATCTAAGTTTACAATTGTAGCAAAGTAAATTGTCTAGAGGGAATAAATGTGTTAAGGTTTCAAATATCTCCAAACAAATTATGACCTTAGTCTTACAGGAGGGAGACACTGGGCTTCACGGAGGGACTGAAATTCTCCTCTTGAAGAGTTTTCGTGCACATGAGTAAAAATCTCTGCTGTCAGTTTTCTTTTCCTTTTGGCTTTCCCACACCTAGCTCTCTATGAATCAAGGTTGTAGAAAGTAGTTTATTTTCCAGCTTTGAATATCTTAGAGGAATTAGAAATATAGGAAGAACCATTGTGTATTCTCATGTCTCCCAAAATAGTTGACTTATGGCAGCTGCATCAAGCCTTCTCATGATTTAAAAATAATAATAATAATTAATTAACTAAAAAAAAAATAAAGCCCAAATTCTCTCAGATTCTCCAGAAGAACCAAAATTTGACAGGCCTTTAAGAATCAGAAAACAAAGTATCTAAAACAATCCTATATTACTTAGAACATCCACATTTAATCTACCCATTCCACAAATATGTTATTGAAATTCACAATAAGCCACACAGCCCACTAGGTGCTAAACAATGAACTGGTGCACAGCACAGCCATGGTCTTGGTCCCTGGGAAGTTTAAAGTCTAGGAAGAGAGTTCACACTGAACAAATATGTACAAGTGAGAAACACAATGGCAGGTGAAGGTTGCTAGGAAAGTGTACACATGGGGGATTCATGTAACCTGTAGTAGAGCTGGGGGTTACCTGAAGAAGTGAGACTTCAAGGAAAAGGCAAGAGGAAAAGTAGAACTTCGTTGGGGGAAGGAGTAAAGACGGTAAATAAAATCTGGAGATCATAATTAATTTGAGATACTATGTCAGAAAACAAAGCTAAAGTTAAAATGATTTTTTGTCATTTACAAAACAAACAAAACTTTTTCTATTAGACTTTGGGAATAAAATAGTCCATTAAATCATATATTCAATGGAATATGACAATTAGAAAGATTAAGTTCAGCCATGTGTTTCTAGGTCCTAACTCAGGTAAAAGAGGGATAATGCAGTGCACCAATGATTATGTGGTATTGATATGTTTTTGCAAATAACAATCTCTATTTTACTAATATTCTGAATAATGCCAGAATAGTTACAATTATGACAATTTCCAAGATACTTAATTTTGAACTTTGCTTTACTTAAATAGGGTAAGCTTAAGTAAGTACTTGGCTTTCTAGTGTTCCTTAATCTGGAAGTTAATCAAATAAAAACATTCTAAATGGAAAAATTGGTATATCCTTTGAGTGGGGAAGACTAAAGTACATGCATAAGCATTAAAGGAAATAAAACTTGTATTTATTTTAATCTTTTCAGTTGGATATATATTGAAATTAGAGAACTAAATTTTTATTTATGTTGAATTTAACTCTTTTAAGATTATATATTTACATAGCAATTCCTTCCCCAATGAAAGCTAGTATTTCAAAAACATATTTTAAACTCTTATCAACATCAAATTTTTATTTATGGCAATCATTTTATTTTTACCATTAAAAGAATTTTATTCAATAATATAGATATTTTTTAAAGTAAGTAAATCACAAACACAGCCAAACAAATTGCTATGAAGTATATATACCCATAGAATCACAAGTCAGGTCAAGAAATAGAACATTACCAGAACCCGAGGAGCATCTCACAAACCACTCCCCTTCCCAAAGGTAAGCAATCATCCTGACTTCTATAACATAGATTACTCATGCCAGTTTTTGAACAGCATATATACTGAAGCATACAGTATGATCATTGATAATAATAAAAATATGACATATCAAAGTCTGTAGTATGTGGCTAAAACCATTCCTAAAGGAAAATCTGTAGCCTTAAAATGAATTTTTAAAAGAACTGAAAATCAATGATCAGTTTCTAGCTTGAAAAGTTGAAAAATAAGAGCAAATTAAACACAAAGAAAATAGAAAAACAAATAATAAAGATAACAGAAATCAGTAGAACAAAAAATTAATATATGACAGAAAAAATTCAATAAAGCCAAATTTTGATTTGTAGAAAATTCTAATGAAATTGATTAAACCTTGATGAGAATAATGAAGAGAAAGAGCAATCATAAGTAACCAACATTAGGAACAAAACCAAATAAGGACATCACTACAAAGCCTATAGACATTAAAAACATAAAGGGTGGAAAGCCAGAGATGGACAATCAAGTTCATGACATTTTTGCAATTATAAATCTTTGAGAATCTGAAGAAAGCTTTGGACAATCTTTCCAGATGAATATACATACGGATATATACACATAGAATTTAACACCAAGAAGCCTCTTCATTGACTCATTAGTTTGGAAGACCTATGGTAGAAGATCTCACTTACCAGGTGAAGAAATGAGGCTTTAAGATCCATGCCTGCTCTAAGATAATTCTCACATTCCAAATAAATGGTTAAATAGCATCTAAATGCTCTTCTGTATTGTTGAAAGGTCAGGCATGTAGTAGGAATGATATGATTATCTTATCATATTAACACCCAGCCCATTTAAATTTAATCCAGAATGTTCTCAAAGAATAACTGGAATATTTTTTTTTTAAAGATTTTATTTATTTTTGTGAGAGAGAATGTGCACACACACACGCGTGCGTGAGCAGCGGGGAGGGGCAGAGGGAGAAGTAGGCTCCCTGCTGAGGAGGGAGCCCCATATAGGACTCGATCCCAGCACCCTGGGAGCATGACCTGAGCAGAAGGCAGACGCAACACTGACTGAGCCAGCCAGGTGCCCAACAATTGTCACTTTTTAATAAATTCAGAAGAGTATGTCTAAATTCACCTGGTAAAGTGGATTTTTGAAAATAACAAAACCAAGTGCTATGTGTGTATTATGTAGAATCGTTTTTCCAGACACTTAGAATTCTGTCTTTTCTAAGAAATAGTTCTTAAACAAAAGAAAGACCCAAATTCACACAGCCAGAGTTTGAAAACCCTCATTCACTCAAAAAGACTTCTTATCGTTGCCTATGAGAACTGTAAATAATAATAATACATATAAAAATAAAAAGTAAACTAAGCATAGTGACTGATGATCCCACTGAAAATTACCAAACATTTGCATCAACGATAAATTTGTTTAAATGCATGGATAAACTTAAAGGAGCGTTAAGTATAATGAGACCAAAAAGTAAGTGAAGGAAGGATTCAAGGTAAGTTGCTGAGCACTTTATTTGGCTTTTCTTGAGATCATTTTTTTTTTTAAAGATTTTATTTATTTATTTGACAGAGAGAGACACAGTGAGAAAGGGAACACAAGCAAGGGCAGGGGGGGGAGAGGGAGAAGCAGGCTTCCCGCGGAGCAGAGAGCCTGATGTGGGGCTCGATCCCAGGACCCTGGGACCATGACCTGAACCAAAGGCAGTTGCTTAACAACTGAGCCACCCAGGTGCCCTTTCTTGAGATCAATTTGATGAATGAGGTGAACTTCAGCTTTGATTTTTAAGGCCATGATGGGCATTGAGCACAGTATACAAGGCCCGTGGGTCTACAACTTCATTATAGGAGTGAATTAAAAATAAACCAAGAATACTACAAAAAAAGTTGCTTGTCTCCAATTTTCACACTGAATAGAAAGGGAAAAATATCTTCCTCAAGAATTTCTAACCCCAAAACATTTCCTCAAAGCAGCTTTGGAGTGAAAATGCATACTACATGGGTAGTCCAAAACACTTCATGTGAAGAAATTAATTTGGTAACTAGACTAACTGAGTAACCTAGGCTGGTGCCCCAGGTTCCTGGAAGAAGCAAACCTAATTCACTCTAAAGGAACCTCCCTCCCTCCTAGAACTCAAAGGATTTTCACAGATAAACTAAAAATATATCACTTCACAGTCAAATGGGAAAGCAAAACAAAGTCCTATGAGTAAGAGGCAGATGGTAAAGTCACAGAGCAGAGGACCCAGAGAAAGTTCTGATACTATAATTATCAAACTCTGAATAAGTGACAAGAATTGAAATGCAAAGATTGATAGTGAAATTTTAAAATATGACTAATTGGATGAAAACTAATAATTAAAACATCTACAAATGGAATCTGTATTTGGTAAAATTTTTAAAACTCGATCAGTGTGCTTAAGAGAAAGGAGATATTACTGAAAATTAGATGACTGACTGAGTGGTTATAAGATGGTGCTGGCAAGGCATGAGGAACACAATGAAAAACGTGTAAGAGAGGTTAGAAGACACGAAGTGTCTAGTACATGACAAATTTGAGTTTCAGAATGAGAGGAAAGAGAAAATGAGGTAGCAGGAAGTTTTGAGAACTAATGACTGAAATGCTCCTGAACTGATGAACAATCACATATACACATTCGAAGAGGATCTATGAATCCCAAGCAAGACAAATAAAAACAAACTCAAATCTGGGGCAAAAAAAAAGCTAAAGAAAAAATTTATCCTAAAGGAGAGGTAAGTAGATGGTTAAAGCATCTACAGTAGAGAGTCCGACTCCATGTTTGATGTTCACCTCCTGACAGCTTTCAAGTCCCACATCTGTGTAAACCGAGAAGAAAGCCCAGGTGCTCTCTCCTTTGGCATCAGCAAGAAATTCAAACCATGTAAGCTCTAGCCTCACAGAAACCCCCACCCCAGTACAGCATCTGAATTTTCAGGAGGTACCAACTTTCAGTTCATAACACCAACATAATTTGAAAGTTTTTGATAACTGGCGTTTAGGAACAAGATTATGGGATAGAGGCCGTCCCTAAAATGGCCTGGGTAATATGTGTCAGCCTGGACCTGTGTGTCTCGGGTTGAAGTATATGTCTTAACTCCAGCATAAGCCATGACTAACACTAGGATCAGGAGAACAAATGCTTCCTTGTGAACACTGAATGTGGGTCTCGACCAGACATTGGTCCTATTCTATGGAGTGTTAAGAGGAAGGACTGATACTTTGCACAATATGTGGGCCCATTGGGTGATGGTTCATGTGGAGAAAGAGAAATTACACTGTGGCAGGCTGAGGTCATACTACCAAAAGCAAATGGCTCACTAGGACCCTACAAAACACCACTGTTGTTGGTGCCAGCTATGCTCATGCCACAACAAAGATCCTGCCCTCGTAACACACCCATGCCAACCCTGCTGACCTAACCTGGGGAGGGCCCTAACCCTCACAAATACTGATTTGAAGCTCTCTGGAAAGAGAAACATAAATATGAGTAGAGCAGAGAGGATACCCTCCCCTGTCAAAATATGTCTAGTAACCAACCAAAAAGAATCCCCAACCCCCCAAAAAAGACTTGAATATAGGGGGAGAAAACAAAAAATAAATAGAAGCAGAGGTCCCAAATTTGACCCAATTGAAAACCCAAAATTCATTAAAAGATTTCTACAACAAAAAGATAAAAGGGTGCAGCTTGACATTTTGTTTCTACAACATAGTTTCTGAATTAACTTTAACATCTGCTGAAATTACCAATTAGCAAAACTTCATGGCCTTAATCATTATGGGAGCTGCAATTATACTTATTCCTGGAGATCCCACTAAATTTAAACAAAGCACCTCTATAATGTCAGAAGACTTCCTAAACATAAACTAGAGGATAAATAGGTATACCTTACCTTAGCCATAGGAACCACTGCTTTGCTTAAATTCCCTGGAGTTATAGTGCCCAATCTTCTAAAATATCCCATAGTGGTCATGGCTGCTCTGACCCAATAAGCAATAAATTAGAATTAAATTAAGTCTTTGGCACTCATAATTGGCTTGATAAAATGAGACCCTATGGATCTTCCCCCCAGATAAAATAGTTCATATGGCACAATATAAATTAAAATGGGGTCCTCTAGATTGAAAACCATTATATAAGACCTATTAGAGAAGGGGTGATTATCTCCACTGCTTCTCTAATTAACAGCCCAATTTGGCCTGCTTTTACACCTAGAAAGAATGAATGGCACCTCATAGTGGATTACATAATGTTAACGGCATAGTTACACCAGTTCAGCAGCCTCCCCATACCCAATATTATTCAAATTACTGACTCCATCCAACCAGCAAGTGGTAAATACTTTGTAGTCATAGATTTGGCTAATATGTTCGGTGTCTATTTCAATAGCCTTTCAGGTGTGTTTGTCTTCATCTTCTAAGACACACAGTAATACATGCTTTCCTGGCTACCTACAGGCCACTTCAGCATCCCTGTGATCATGCAAAATCTTTGTAGGCACAATCTTAATGGCATCTAAGTTTCTCTAGGAGCACAGGTATGCCATCACACTGACGACATCCTTCTCTAAGGAGATTCATTTCATACACTCATTCAGGCCATACAAATACTCACCAATGGGTTAATGAAAAGGAAACAGGTCATTGTCCCATAGGTAGTACAAGGCCCTACCACTTATTTAAATTCCTGAAAACTTTTCCATCCCTTACACTATCAAGAAACAGCTGTTGACTATCTTGGTATTCATGATGGTTGGTTGTGTGGTTGGTTGCTTGGTTGGTTTCCCTGACACTAGGCACTTTATCACTTGGTCTGATGGGGGCAGGGGGGGCACTGGGATGGACAGGCCAGTGCCCATGTTGAGGATTTTCTTGGATATCAAACATTTGTCCATGCAGACTTAGAGAAAACACTGTCTTGGATGAACCTCCATCACCCGCACTTCCCAGGGCAGTGGTGAGACTGCCAAGCAGCTGGGTTAGGAGGGCAGCCCTAAGCCCTAAGACCCTGAAATTGGGTTCCAACCTACCCCCTGATGGGACATACTTGAGAAAATTCAGGATCCCTTTGTTCTTGGTGTTCTCCTGATGCCTGACCAGTTGTATGGAGAGCCAACCACACCCAAGCCTCAGGCAGAGGCACTGTGGCAGCTCGTCCAAGGCTGTAATCCCAGACGGTTGTTTCTCAGAGTGGCCACATTCTCCAAGAGCAGCACCTTACCTCACAGGGGGCCCAGGCATACAGGGAACCTGGGCAGCTGCAGGGGCAGGGTGTCCTGAGCTGAGTGGGCAGTACAGAAGGGAAGTAGAGAAGGGAAACTTCTAACTAGGAAAGCCAAAATGAGTCCAAGTCTCTTCTTTGGGTTCTGGAGACAATATATTCCTAGTTTACAAATCTTACTTACACCCATTTATGCCGATACACTGTTGTTACCAATAGTCCACTATGAATGGTAACTTCTACAGCAAAGGCTCTAGAATCTGTCCAAATTTCAATACAACAGGCACATTCATTAGTGGACCCTAAAGATGTCTTCACTCTAAGGGCTTTGGCAACCTCCTCTCATTCCTCCTGGAGTCCCTGGTCTACCCATGGTGGCAATAGTTTGCCCATGAGCTTCCAGTACAAGAAATTGCCCCCCTTGGCCCCCTTCTATATCCATTTAAGTGGCAATTGCTGACTGCACATTGAGTATTTCTGAAAACAGAGGATTTATGGGACCTAAGCCTATGATCTCCATACCAGATGTCCATTTTGCCTTGGATGATGGAAGCAGTAACCCATGAGCTCAGCATGGTCATTAAAGTCTCCTTGCTAAAAGATGGAACCAAATCTGGACCTTCTGGCTTATCTCACCCATGGGGAGTCAGTGGTGAAGGCTATTGTCTTGTTTTTATTCCCTTGCCAAATGCCACAAAGCACCCCTTTGCTTCATGAGAAGCCCCAATGATACCATGGTATCATTTGAATGAGCATCCAAGAGAGTTCATATAAAGTTGGAAGAGCCACCATTACACAAAATGGAGCTCTCCGGAGAGTTACTACTTCTTAACCTTTAACTGCATGTTCCAGACCGAGAATGGAACAAAAGAATCAGCAAAACTGGCTGAACTTTAGTCAGCCATCTTTTTTTTTTTTTTTTAAGTAGGCTTCACACCCAGCATGGAGCCCAATGCAGGGCTCGAACTCAGGACCCTGAGATCAAGACCTGAGTTGAGATCAAGAGTCAGACGCTTAACCAACTGAGCCACCCATGTGCCCCTGGTTAGCCGTCTTAACATGGGATGCCTTGGCCAACAGTGAGCCTCATCTGTACATTTTCCTGACTCCAGAGTCCAGCCCAGTTTAATGGAAGCAACAATTCTTTATTCAAGATTTTCCCTTTGGAATAAAGAAATCTGGGTATCTCTTGCCTCACAGATACCCAAAATATAAATTAAGATTATACATATCTCTGCACGTGTGAAAGCCAAAGTACAAGTATCACTAAGATAAGGCTTCACTCTTTATCCCCTTTGGAATTCCAGACATTATTGTTAGTGACCAAAGCACTTAATTCTCTTCTCAAAATATACAGCGATGGGCTCTTACAAGGAATTTGATAGACCTTTCAGCATTCTTACCAGTTTCAGGCTACAGGCCTCTTAAAGCACCCTAATGTCTTACTTAAATGAGATCAAATTCAATTATATGAATCATGGCACATTTTAGTCATCAGTCAAATAACAGGGATAAATTATAACAAAGAGTCTGACTCCATTTTTGATGCTTCACTGCTCACAGCTTTCAAGCCCCTTTCTCTTTTCTCTTTTCTCCTCTCTCCTGCCTGTATCAGTCAGGCTGATAAGAAAGCACATTTGTTTCCTCCTTGGAACTGGGAGGATATTTAAATCACATGAACCCTGGCCAGTACACAAAAACCTTCACCCCAGTTCAAAACTCCAACTCAGTTTCTCTTCCCTGTGCTCTCAAAACATTTGGGAACCAGCTTGGGAGCCTTGCCCTACTCCATTCACAAAACCTCATTAAATGAACAAAAACGTTTTCACACCTTCTTGATTTATGTGCAATGTCACCCATCTTGACATTTAAATCAAATTATGGGTGGGAGCATCTGTCCCATCTCTAATAAGTGACTTCAAATATCATCTAATTTTTAAAAATCAAATAAAAATTAATTTTAAAGTAAGTTAAATTTATTAAGAATGAAAGTGTTCGGTGGACCTGGTACTATTTGAAATAGAAGGAAAATATTTATTGTCCAATTTTAATAAGTTAATTCCATATGTTAAAAATTTCTAAACTAAACATTAGAGAATAGGAATAAATAACTTAATATCCAGTATACAAAAGAAATTGATATGACAAAAAGTCCATTTGTTATAAGGCAAGAATGGAGAAAAAAATTTATAAAAGGAACAATGAAAAGCATACAATACTATGTTAGAAATTAAATTATGATTAATTAGAAAAAAATGCAAATTGCCTAAATGTTTCTATAAAAAGAATTTTCAAACCATATTTTAAAATTCTACTCTATGCTGTCTACAAGTACATCCCAAATATAGGAATACATTCATGTTAAAAGTAAGAGGATAAAATAAAATACAGGGAAATGCCAAATTTAAAACCTGATGCAACAATTAATATCAGATAAAGTAGATCTTAAGACAAAAATTAGTAAAGAAAAAGAGAGTATTACACAGTAACAAAATTTAAGTGTGTATGCACCCAATAACATAACCTAATAAATATAAAGCAAAACAAACAAACAAACAAACAAAAAACACAAGAAAAAGTCCTCAATTAAAATGGGAGATATCTTTTTCAGTATCTGATTGTTCAAGTGGTAAAAGATGAATGTCGCAGGTGCTATAGAGTTTTGACAAGAATTGACATGGTCAGTCTTTTAAAATTTTAATACTCGAAAATATACATAGTGATATAGCATCTCATTGTGGTTATCCCTTGTATTTCTCACTTATATACAGGCATACCTCAGAGATATTTCAGGTTCAGTTCCAAGCCACCATAATAAAGTGAATATCACAACAAAGCAATAAATCAATAAATGTTTTGGTTTCCCAGTGCATATACAAGTTATGTTTACACTATACTGTCATCTATTAAGTGTGTAATAGCACCATGTCTAAAACAAACAAAAAAAAACATGCATACCTTAATTTAAAAGTACGTTATTGCTCCCCAAAAAACAAAACAAAATAAAATAAAATAATAAAAATACTTCATTGCTCTCAAAAAAAAAATGAAATAAAAACACTGTATCGTTAATGCGCTTTCATTTCAACAGTTCTAATTACTGATCACAGATCACCATAACAAATATAATAATAATGAAAAAGTTTGAAATATGGCAAGAATTACCAAACTACAAGACAGAGACACAAAGTGAACAAATGTTATTGGAAAAGTGGAGATGATAGACTTCCTTGATGCAAGGTTGCCACAAACCTTCAATTTATAATAATGCAATACCTGCAAAGTGCAATAAAGTGAAGCACAATAAAACAACGTATGCCTGGATGCCCTTTGGTGAAGTACCTGTTCAAATCTTTTGCCATATTTTGGGATCTTTTTTCCTTATTAAAGAGTTTTGAGAGAGTATCATGAATTATAGATGCAGTCCTTTAAGAAATACCTGATTTGTAAATATTTTCCCCAGTCTATGGCTTTTCTTTTCATTCTTAGCAGTTTTTCAAATTTTCAGATTTTAATTTGGATAAAGCCCAATCTATGGATTTATTCTTATATACATTGTGATTCACATTTTTGTTGTAATGTCTAAGAAATCTTTGCCTAAGTCAAAGACACAAATATTTTCTGCTATGTTTTCTTCTAGAAGTTTTACAGGTTTAGGTTTAATGCTATAAGCTTGCCTTTAAGTACTGCTTAATGACATCTCACCAAGTAAGATATATTGTTTTTATTTTTATTCATATAAAAATAATTTCTAATTTCTATTTTTATTCCTTCATTGATTCATTGCTTATTTAGATGTGTGTTGTTCAATTTCAAATACTTGAGAATTTTCCAGAAATTTTTCTATTATTTATTTTAAATTTAATTTGATTATGGTTGGAAAATGTACTTTGAATGACTTGAATATTTTAAAAATTTATTAACGCTTGTTTTGTGGTCCAGATTGTGGTGTAACTTAATAAATGTTTTTTGTACATTTGAAAAGAGTCTACAATTTGCTCATGTTGAATACAACAGTCTAAAGATAAAAATTAGGTCAGGTTAGTTGATAGCTTTGTTCAGATCTTCTCTGTCCTTACCAATTTTCTGTCAACTTGCTTTATCAATTATTGCGAGAGGGGTATTGATATCTCCAACTATTGCTGTGGACTTGCCTATTTCTTCATTCAGTTCTATCAATTTCTGCTTCATGTATTTTGAAGTTCTGTTATATGCATAAGTATTTGGGACTATTATGTCTTTATTGAAGAATGTAAAATAAGACCATTAAAGGGAATGATATCTTGCTCGTAAATGAGGAGATTCAGTATTACACAGATGTTAATTCTCTGCATATTGACCCAAGGAATCAATACTATTATTCCAATCAGAATTTTAATATGCTTATTTTATGAGATTTAACTAGTTCTTTTGTATATGAAGGACAAATAGCCAAGAATGGTCCAGATTCTTTGAAAATAAAGATAAAAGGGACATTTGTCTTTCCATATGTTAAGACTTCTTATGAATTTATAGTACTTAAAACGTTGTAGTACTGTTCAGGAATAGAAAATTACCACTAGAAGAAAATAAAGAACCAAGAAATCAAGTCATAAGTATATAGACTTGAGTATGACAGAGTTGTCCCTGCATATCAGTGGGAAAGAATGGCTTATTCATTTAATAGTGCTGTGGCAAATCTGCATCAATGAAAAAAAAAATTAGGTTCCTTTCCTGCCTTATACCATAAACAAAAATCAATCCATATAACTAAAGTCCTAAATATTAAAAGTAAAAATAAATTTTTGGGAAAACAAGATATAAAATCCTTTGACTTTTGGGTGGAGATGGACCTCTTAAGACATGAAGCTCAATTTGAAAGACAAGGAATTGATAAATTTAAACTAAAATAAAAACTTCTATTTAAGAAAGTTATTATAAACAGAATGAAAATTAAAACCATAAATAAGAGCTGTTAATTGAAAACATATAACTGATAAAAAAAATTGTATACAGAATATATCATTTTTAAATCATTGAAGAAAAGAAAAGGATGAACATACAGAAAAAGGACTTGAGGCACAAAGCAGAAATCTGAACAGTCAATAAACATAAAACATACTCAACCTTATTAATAATTAGGGAAATAGAAATTAAATCTCCAGTGAATTAACATTTCATAAAGGACAAATTGGCAAAAGTAATAAAGTGTAACCACTTTGGAAAATAATTTAGCAGCATTTTATAAAGGTGATTTTCCTAGGCTATGATACAGCAATTTCACTTTGTTTTCTATCCTAAACAAACTTGTACACATATGCCCCAGGCAACTGTTCAAGACTATAATAGAAACACTGTAGTAGCATAAAATTGTAAACAAGCAAAATATCCATTGCAGTAAAATAAGTAAATAAACGTAAGTATATTCATATGCTAGAAGATTATGCAGCAATAAAAATAATAAGTAAAAAATAATAAATTGTTACATGGGAAAACATAAATTTTTGAAACATAAGGTTGAGCAGAAAAAAAGCCAATTGTAAACAAATATACAAAGTATGACTAAGTTATAATATAAAAGACATGCAAAAGTAAACATTGTATATTATATAGGGATGCAAGTATATAGTAAAACTAAAAGAAAGGAAGGGTATTACAAATGTAAAATTCAGAACAGTGGTGGAGGAAAAAGAGTAGGATTTGAGAGAACATACAGGAGACTGTCAAGTAAACGGCAATATTTTTTTCTGAAAACTATTTGATGGGTACATTAGGTCTTATCTTTTATACATATATTTTATGACTATTGCTTTATAGAATCAAAATTTAATTTAAATAATTAAAAACTCAGAGTTCTTTTTTTTTTAGATTTAGTTATTTTAGAGAGAGAGAGAGCAGGGGGAGGGGCTGAGGGAAACTCAAGCAGACCCCGCTGAGCACAGAGCAGGGCTTGATCTCAGGACCCTGAGATCAGACCTGAGCCACAACCAAGAGTCAGATGCTTAACTGACTATGCCCCCCAGGCACCCCAAAACTCAGCATTCTTAAAATACGGGCACCTGGCTGGCTTAGTCAGTAGAACATGTGATTCTTGATCTCAGGGTTGTGAGTTCAACCCCCACGTTGGGTGTAGAGATTACTTGAAAATAAGAAATAAATCAATAAATAAACCTCAGAATTCTTGAAATAAAAACAGTTGTCATAAAATGGTTTTTGGCTTGAGGCTTTAGAAAAAACATAAGAATGGGCGCCTGGGTGGCTCAGTTGGTTAAGCGACTGCCTTCCGCTCAGGTCATGATCCTGGAGTCCCGGGATCGAGTCTCGCATCGGGCTCCCTGCTCGGCAGGGAGTCTGCTTCTCCCTCTGAGCCTCCCCCCTCTCATGTGCTCTCTCTCTCTCATTCTCTCTGTCTCAAATAAATAAATAAAATCTTTAAAAAAAAAAAAAAAAGAAAAAACATAAGAATAGAAGAAAGAAAAGAGTAAACAGCCAGCATCTTCCCTTGTGAGACCAGGGAGTACTGACCCACTACTTAGCCAAGTAATTATGGAGAGCACTGTCATTTCATTAACTAGGAGCTATTATTATGTCATATATTTGTGTGTTTGGACAAACCCGTTTCAATTAGCAGTCATCATTTGAACAAATTACATCGTTATTTTATAAGAATTTGCTAGGGTATCTCAGGCATAATTGCATGCAATGCATGAATATATATCAGATATTTTCCTCTGTATCTGTACCTCAGAACTTCAAATAGCTCCTATTGCAGCATATATTATATTTTGTGTATATGTGTGTGTGTAGACTGTACATTCTCAAGTAAGTTAGACTAATAAGTTTTATTCCTAGTTAATTATTTTTATTTTTGATAAAAGAAAACAGAAACAAAATGCACTATTTGTTTTACATCGGTGTGTGAAACTGTATAATTTTTACAACAAATAGTTTCCTATTTATTGGTATGACTAAAAACAAGAATGATTAGGGAAGGAAAGGTCTCCAAAAGTTTCTGAAGATGAAATATAACTGGACAGACCATCACTGTGGTGAGTGAATAATGCCTGCATAGAAAAATAAAAAATTCATAATTTTTTATGAATATACAAACAAAAATATTGAAGGCATTAGAGAACCAAACGCAATTTTAAGAAAATGAATGCATGACCTACACACTATGGAAAAAATCAACTTAATTAGGGTTTGTTACAATAGTTCCTCTTTTTGAACGAAGTCCAGCTCTAATTAAAATCTTCTCATTGGATCAGATGGAGTTGCAGATGAGACTGGTTGAAACTATCTATTGTTCTTACTCATTTTAATGTACTGCATTTCAACAGTAAGGAGATAGACAAAAGAAGAGCATTTCACTCGCTCTTCAAAGGGGTCTGTTATGATTCTAAATTTAATTAAATTAGATTAGTTGCACATCATTTATATTACTAAAAATCTCAAGCCATTTCTGAGATTCCCTCCTCCTCCTGTCCCATCCTTGCCCTCATCCATCACACCCAAATTCAAAATTACAAAAGCTATGTTGAACTCCTGTTATTCCTTCTAGTAAACAACAGAATATTTTTAATACAATTGTCTTACTTTCCTTTCAGCTGTCCAGCAAATATAAATAGGACTCAATCTACAAGTCACTTAATATCCATGTTAACAGAATAGATAATTCACCAGTTTAAAAAAAAGTCCATTTGCAATTATGAATTGCAGTGATGAATAATCCTTCATTTCTCTATAGCTTTTGTGTTTAAAAAGAACCCCACACATTAGACTTTGTGCATTTCTCTGACTTGCTTCCTATGAATACAGTTGGACAAAATAGATCTAGCAATAATACATTGTACATATATTTCTGTGACTAATGTTTATCCAGCTGCTTCAGAAGCTATTTAAATATTATCTTTCAGCTATAGGACAACACCAGCTCAGGGATCCAATGTGCATCTCTATGCACATGTTGGCTGAAAAAATGCAACAACATCAGTATATTTTCTGTTGTTTTTAAGCAGTTAAATTATGGAGCAACTGTTATGCAGGACTAGACACCAAATTCTGATTTGGGTACTTGTGCAGAGAGTGGAAGCTGGGGGACATGCAGGAGAATTTTAGTTAAAATGTAAAGTGCCTCCAAGAAATAGTGTGTGGAGGTGTGATGGCTTTGAGGTTACAGCGAGGGCTCAGAGGCTAGTAAGAAAACTTTGTATTGGAAGCCACGGGATAGGGGTTCCCTGTATGTAGTGGTAGAAAATTTAGTGATGTTTTTGCCTATGTTAATGTAACATAAAGTAAAAAATGTATTTAATTTGCTAGATAATCTAGCTAAAAAATATTTCGAGATAGAAAAATGAAAGTGCTACCAGGATTCTTTAAAGGTCTTGTAGTAAAATGTGAGATGAAAGAGAGAAGAATTGTTAAAAAAAAAAAAAATCCAAAACCTTAATAGTTTTGAGCTTTTACAGTGTCTTCAGATGGCAAACAATACTAAAATTAAGAAAATGGCTCATGAACAAAGAGCAAATCCTGGGCACTCTCAGGAAAGAAAATTTAAAGAGGAAGCAGAAGATGTTACTGTTTTGGCAATTACGAATAAAACTGCTTTAAACATCTGTGTATAGGTTTCTGTGTGAACGTAAATTTTCACCTCCTCTGGATAAATACTATATCCTTGCCAGCATTTGGTTTTATAAGTGTTTCAGATTTTGGCCATTCTAATAAGTATGTAGTGGCATCTCATTGTTGTTTTAATTTGCATTTCCCTAATGATACAGGATGTGGAGTATCTTTTCAGATGCTTGTTTGCCATTTGTGTATCTTCTTTGGTGCGGTGTCTGTTCAGGTCCTTGGCTTATTTTTAATCAGGTTATTCATCTCCTGATTGCTGAGTTTTAAGAGTTCTTTGTATATTTTGGAGAAGGGTTATCTATCAGATATGTTTTTACAAATATTTTTTCCAGTCTATGGCTTGTCTTCTCACTTTCTGAACAGTGTCTTCTGCAAAGAAGAATTCCAGATTATCAGTTATTTTTTTCATGGATCATGACTTTGGTGTTGTGTTAACAAGTCATCACCATGCCCAAGGTTATCTAGATTTTCTTTTATAGTATCTTCTGGAGTTTTATAGTTTTATCTTTCACATTCAGATCTCTGATCAACTTTGAGTTAATTTTTGTGAAAGGTGTCTGAATTCATTTTTTGTAAGTGATGTTGTACCATTTGTTAAAGAGAATATCTTTTCTCCAATGTGTTGTCTTGCTCTTTTGTCAAAAGTCAGTTGACTATATTTATGTGGGTCAATTTCTTGGCTCTCTATTCTTTTCCATTTATTCCTTGTCTGTTCTTTCACAAATACCATACTGTCTTAATTACTATAGTTTTGAGGTAAATCTTTGTGATAGTGTGATTTTTTTAAAATTGTGTGTGTGTGTGTGTGTGTGTGACATTGTGATTTATAAATAAGAAATATATTTTGTCCTCATCCTCATTCCTGGCCCAGAACTTCTAAAATTCTTGGCATTTCCTGAGTGATTAGAGCAATAAGGTGAGGAATGTCTTTTGTTATTTATAACAAGTCTTTTTCAACCATACCTGAGTTTATGTTAAAGAGGTGAGTTGATTTCTAGGGGAACAATATCTGTGATTCGAAGGTTAGGACTTCCATCCCCAACTCCCAACCTGAGGAGGTTGGGGAGAAGAAGCTGGAGACTGAATTAATCACCAAGGGCCAATGATTTACAGGCATATCTCATTTCATTGGGCTTCACTTTATTGCACTTTACAGATATTACATTTTAAAAATTAAAGGTTTGTGGCAACCCTGTTTTAAGCAAGTCTATCAGCATCCTCTTTCCAACAGCATTTGCTCACTTCGTGTCTCTTTGTCACAATTTGGTAATTCTCATAATATTCCAATTTTTTCATTATTGTTATATTTGTTGTTTATTTATTTATTTGAGTGAGAGAGAGCTTGTACACACACAAATGCACTCATGAGCAGGGAGGTGGGGAGGGTGGGGGTTGGGGACCAGGGAGAGAAAAAGGGGAAGAATCCCAAGCAGACTCCACACTGAATACGGAGCCCAATGTGGGGCTCAATCTCACAAGCCTGAGATCATGACCTGAGCTGAAACCAAGAGTCAGATGGACGCTTAAATAGCTGAGCCACCCAGGCGCCCCATTATCATTGTATTTCTTATGGTGATTTATGATCAGTGACTATGACTTGCTGAAAGTTCAAATGATGTTTAACATTTGTTAACAATATTTTTAAATTATGTACATTTTTAAGACATAATGCTGTTGCACACTTGATAGACTACAGTATAGTGTAAATATAACTTTTATAGGTACTGAGAAACCAAAAAATTCATTTGACTTACTTTATTGGAGTATTTGCTTTATTGTGGTGGTCTGTAACCAAACCCTCAATATCTCTGGGGTATGCTTGTAATCAATCATGCCTATGTAATAAAGCCTCTATAAAAATCCCTGAAGTACAAGGTTCAGAGAGCTTCCAGGTTTGTGAACATGGGAAGTCACTGAAAAGATAGCATGCCCAAAGAGGGCATGGAAGCTTCATGCCCCTGCCCACATACCTGTCCTGTGCATCCATCTTTTCCATAGACTGTTTCTGAGTTGTATCCCTTTATAATAAACCAGTAATTACTAAGTAAGCTGTTTCCTGAGTTCTATGAGCCATTCTAGCATATTATCAAACCTGAGGAAAGGGGTCATGGGAACCTCTGGTTTCTAGCTGGTTAATCAGAAGCACAGGTGATCACACCTGGACTCGTGATGGGTATCTGAAGTGAGGGAGGGGGCAGTCTTATGGGACTGAGCTCTTAAACTGTGGGATATGATGTTTATTCCAGGTAGATAGTGTTAGAGTTTAATTGAATTGTAGGACATCCAGTTCATGTCTATAAAGAATTAGAGAATTGGTTAGTGTATCAGACACTCACACATGTTGTATCAGAAGCATTGATGAGTCATGAAGAAGGAGAAACAGAGTTTTTCCTTACAATCTTAGAGCTGGGTAGTATCAGTTCTCCAATTTTGTTCTTCCCTTTCAATATTGTATTGGCTATTTTGGGTCTTTTGCCTCTCCATACAAAGTTTAAAATCAATTTATAAATATCCACAGTCACCTGCTGTAATTTTGATTGAGTTTGTGTTGATTCTCCAGATCAAGTCAGGAAGAACTGACACCTTGATAATACTGAGTCTTCCTATCCATGAACATTTGAACATTCCATTTATTTAAATTCTTTCATTTCATTTATCATATTTTATAGTTTTCTGTATATAGATTTTGTACAGATTTTGTTTGACTTATACATATTTCATTTTTGGTGGTGCTAATGTAAATGGTATTGTATTTTTAATATCAAATTCCATTTGTTTGTTGCTAGTATATTGGAAAGCAATTGACTTTTGTATATTACCTCTGTCCTTCAATCTTGCTATAATTGCTTATTAAGTTTAGGAGTATTCTGAATCCCAAGTTTAATAAACACAAAAAATATACACCTAGACATATTATAGTCAAACTGTTGGAAAACAAAGACAAAGAAAATAGTATAAGAGTGAAAAGAGAAAACTCATGTACAGGGGAGAAGCAACATAGTTAGAAGCTCAGTGTTCCTCAGAAACAATGGAGACTGAAAGACAGTGGTATAATTTAAAGTACTGGGGAAAAAATAGTTATGGAGAATTCTAGATCTGGCAAAACTCTCATTACAAATGAAACTAAAACAATGACCATTCCCTTCTAAACAAAACTGAGAGAATTTGTTACTGGCAAATCTGATCTAAACCATAGCAAAGCAAAACGAAACAAAACTAAACTAACAGAAGTCCTTTAGGCTGAAAGGAAATTTCAACAGATAATAACTTAAATCAAAAAGAAGGAATCAAAGGGCGCCTGGGTGGCTCAGTTGGTTAAGCGACTGCCTTCAGCTCAGGTCATGATCCCAGGGTCCTGGGATTGAGTCCCGCATCGGGCTCACTGCTCTGCGGGGGGCCTGCTTCTCCCTCTCCCACTCCCCCTGCTTGTGTTCCCTCTCTCGCTGTGTCTCTCTCTGTCAAATAAATAAATAAAATCTTAAAAAAAAAAAAAAAAAGAAGGAATCAAAGAACAGGGAAGATCTTTTTTTTTTTTTTTTTTAGAACAGGGAAAATCTTAAGTATGTGAGTACATATAAAATAAAGGAAGAAGAAGGGAGTCAGACACACACAAACACAAACACACACACACCCGGGGCCAGAGGGGAGAGAGAGAGGAGAAACAGAGAGACAGAGATTGAATTTCTCTTTGATTTTCTTAGTTTCTCAAAGAAATAATTTTTTTCTATTTTTTTCCCTAGAATTTTAATCCAGTTCAAAATGACATGAAAACTAAAAATGTTTGATTCATTTTGACAGCGGCACCTTTTGGAGACTGTCCGATACCACAACCCAGACTCCTAAAACTGCTCTGATTGTTGCTCACTCTTTCTTTTGATTCTATAAGCCGCCCAATATCCATCCAAGATACTCTCTTTGTGCCTATGTTAGTCCAAAAATTCGTGTTGTTGCAATTGAAGGCAGTTAGATAATATTTCTTTCTCAAGTACTAGCGGTAGCTATTTTTTCTCCATTTATTCATTAAGTCATTATATTTATTAAATAACCACTGAGCTGGTTCCTGAGATTACATTACTTAAAAGGATAGATATGTTTCTGCCCTCATAGAGCTAACAATTATCCAGATGATCAGAAAATAAACCAAAAAATCATACTTCTTTTCAATTAAAATTATGATAAACTCTAAAAAAAGAAAAATATTATGAGAATAAAAAAAGGGTATATAATTTCATATTCAAATTGAGTTGCAATACAGAATTTTCCAGAGGTACAGATTATGGGATGTTTAACTAGCTTGTCTTTTAATTGGTTGTATCTGGAAATCATTTCAAACCCCAGAGACACTCCATGAAGAACCACAGAACTTTTTTTTTCTTCATCTATTGTCTACTCATCAAATAAAAAAAAAAAGATCAGCTTTGTTTATATAAAGCTGATCTCTCTCCAATCCCTAGAGATAGGCTGGGAGCATATTTATATTATGGAAACACTTGATGTTATTGATCTGTGGGTAGCAGCCTAGTTGAACTCTCTCTTCATAAAAGTTTTCTCCTTCTATATCTTACTAATTGTCAGGGAAAAAAATGACATGACTACAGATCTTTAACATGCCATCCATTTAAAAACAAACTGCATGCCTGCAAGCCACAAAAGAAGGTCAAATGAATAGCCTGAGTGTCATATTGCCAACATGTTCTACTACTTGAATATTTAGGCCATTATTTTTAATTGCAACTCTAGATACAAAGAGGGTCAGCATGCCATATTTTCAAAGCAATGTTTAAAACTTAAAAAGAAGTACTGTGTGAACCATGAACAATTTAACAAGCCCAAACCTCAAGCATCATATAGTTTTATATAAAACATGGTATTTTGGGTTGCAAATAAGGTAACATTTGCAAACCAGCAAAATACTACTGATTTTCACATCAATGTGATACTTTCAGTAGGTGCAGTATGGTTGGACTCTATCCCAAGTTGTTTGAAAAATGATTCTTTTCATATATGATATAAAATACATCAAAGAAAAAATTATATTTATTATGAGAGAAAATATATTTTGTAAATGTAAAAGATTTATAGCTGCAAAAAATGACAACTGTCTAATGTATAAAATTCTGTGTCTTTCACACAAAAAATATTGTAACTGTATTGGTTTAAAATATTACCCTTTAAAAACATCAAGCAACTGTGCAAATAGATTATAGGTAGGATTTTTTAATCATGACCACAAATGAATTTGTTGTAAATATAAAGCCAGTTCTTGTCAAACGTTGATGTAAACATCAAAACTTCTATTTAACATTATACCGAAGGTTGGGTTATGTAAAGAGATAAGAATAATATTTATTTTTATTTACATTTATATATTATGTGTAATATATATTTTATATTATATTTATTATAATTTATTTTTATTATAAAAACAATAATTTACAGAAGAACCAAGACAGCCTTTATTTCAGATGTGTTAGCTGTATAGAGAGAAAACCCAAGAGGGGCGCCTGAGTGGCTCAGTAGATTGAGTGTCCGACTCTTGATTTCTGCTCAGGTCTTGATCTCAGGGTTGTGAGATGGAACCCTGTGTTGGTCTCTGTGCTGGGCATGGAGCCTGCTTAAAATTCTCTCCCACTCCCTCTGCCCCTCTACCCCCTCTCTCTCAAAACAAAAAAACAAAAACAAAAAAAACCCAAAAAACCAAGAAAGTCTATAGATAAATTATCAGAATTAATAAAAACTCAGAAAAGTTTCTAAATATGAGATCAATATACAAAAATCAATTGCATTTCTATAGATCATGAAAAAACTTTTTAAAATATCATTTTAAAAGATATTGTTTCAACAGAAACAGCATTTAAGAAGTATTTAGGAATAAATATGTGCATGGATTTAAAGGAAAGATTACAAAACTTTATTGAAAGCATTAAAGAAAGACTAAATATTTGTAGAGTACATCATGTTTATATATCAAATGGCTCAATACCATGAAGACATCAAAATAATATATAAACTTAAAACAATTACAATCAAAATCCCGAAGTGATTCTAACGTTTGTATACTGGAGCAAAGAGTCAAAACTAAATACTCCTAATGAAAATGAGTAAGATGGTGGGACTTAATTTACTATAGATATTAAAACTTATAATAAAAGCATAGTAATTAGAACTGTGAGATAATAACACAGAAATCAACAAATAGTAATGAAACAAAATAAATATTCGAGAACAAAATATATAATGAAATTTAATGTATTACAAAAGCAGCATTGCAAATCAGTGGGGGATAAAATGGAGTATTCAACACATGGGGCTGGGGTTATCCACATGGAAAAAATTAGATTTTAATTGCCATTCCATAGAATACACAAAATAAATTCCATGACTTTAGGATCAGCACCAGACACAGAAAAAACAGCAAAAACAGACTTTTTTCTTTTTTTTACCAGATTCCATAGTGACAGAAAGTCAAGTCCCTAAATAAATTCCTATTCTATGTCATCCTAGTGGTTCCTGATTCTTTGTAGAGTCAACTTGGCTCAACTGAACTGTGTTTCCTAGAATTCCTCTATGGGTTTTTAGTGGGTAAATTTGGCCACCAGAGAAACTTGCTTGAGATCTGGAAGAAGGAAGAAAACAATAACCATGTTTACACTCAGAAGGTCAAGGTAGGCCAGGCCCTCCTGTAGCTCATACACACATTTGGGATCTGGTGGCTGACCTTGTTGGCGTAGGCAGTAGCTCAGATCCACAGCTCCTTGAGCTCCAATGGGATAACTTCCTTAGATTTTCCACATCCTGGACCAGGTGCTGTTGTAGCTCTGTTACAAGAGTGGTAGCCAGGAACTCCTGCAGGTCATCCTCAGTTGCAAGTTGGTGGCTTAGAAATGGGGAGAAGCCAATGGTGCCCAATGAGAAACAAAGGCAGGTTCCAGCTCGTTTCCTGAGGTTCCAGTTATGCCAGTTCTCTAAAGTTCACATCTGTCACTCCTTCCCTATTGTGTACCCTGTGACTTTAGGATCAGCACCAAATGCAGGAAAAAACAGCAGAAACAAGACATGTTACCAGATTTCACAGTAACAGAAAGTCAAGTCCCTAAATAAATTCTTAGTCTATGTCATCCCTCGTGGTTCTGCTTCCCTGATTGTACCAACTGATACACCACCTTAACGTGGGAGGCAAAATTATAAAACTTCTACAGGATGATAAGGGGGATATTTTTGTGATTTCAAAAGAGAAACTTTTAAAAAACTAGACACAAAACCATAAAAAAATTGACAAATTCAGTAACACTATCGTTTAAAAACTTCTGTTAGTCAAAAAAAGATCATTTAAAAATAAAAAGGCAAGTCCCAGACTTGGGAAAAGATTTGCAACGCATATAACTGAGAATGGATTATTATCCAGAATATACATATATATTATATATATTATAAATATTTGTATATTTATATATATATATATAAAACCACTCCACACATCAACCAATAAAAATGGGAAAAGGATATAAATGGGCAATTTACCAAAGGTTTATCTCAAATGGCCAATAAACCTATTAAAAGACAGTTTATCGCAGTGATAGGAAAATACCAATTAAAAGTACAATAAAATATCCTTCACACCTATTTTATTGGTAAAAACTAAGAACTCTGACTATATTGAGTGCTGGCAAAGGTGTGGATAAAAGCCAACACTTATATACTGTTGGTAAGAAGGCACATCTATATGACAACATTGAAAAAAAATTTGGCAATAACTAATAAAGTTGAAGATGTAAATATCCTAACCCAGCAGTTTTATTCCTAGATATACACCCTGATAAACTTTTGCTTTGAACACAAGGGGATATATATTTAAAAAAACAATAGCGAATTCTCAGCAGAATTATTTATAATAACAAAAACTAATTTTCCATTAAAAGGAGATAGATAAATGTGTTAAATTTATATAATGTTATGGAATAATGAAAATGAATGAACCAAAGTTACATAAATCAGTATGGATGAATTTCATGAATATAATGTGAGGTGGATAAAGCTACAGAAGAATACTTGAAGAATGAGGTCATTCATATATAAATGAATCCATATAAAACAATACTATATGTACTATGTATTTAAGAAGATATACATAGGTTACAAAATGTAAATACAGGGGCGCCTGAGTGGGTCAGTCAGTTAAGGGTCTGCCTTCTGCTCAGGTCATGATCTCAGGGTCCTGGGACAGAGCCGTGCTTGGGCTCCCTGCTCAGCTGGACCTCTGCTTCTCCCTCTCCCTCTCCCTCTGCCCCTCCCCCGCTAGTGTGCTCGCTCTCTCTCTCTTTGAAAAATAAATAAAATATTTTAAAAAGATACATTTGTGTGTATTTCCAGTGCTACAGTCAGGGAGCACTGAATCAGGAAGGTGCCACCACAGCTCTCGACTCCAGAATCGTGAAGCCCCTGCCACAATCTACTCCAGCAGATGGGTGCACTGAACCCTACCTCTTTCCCCACATAACTCAATTCTAAATCAAGGCTTCACATAGATCTGTACCCTGGCTGAAAGAAAAACTACAAAATATAGGTTTATTCTTTTCTTCTTTAGAGAGACAAGGCTAATAGTGAGGAACTCTTAGGAACAAAGGGTATTCAAAATGTTTAAGCAGACTACAATGACAAATTCCATTAAAGTCACAGGGAAATTTCAACTTTGCACCTGTATCTTTCTACACTGTATGTTTTGTTGCTTGTTTTTCATTTTTTCACCGTGGGCATATTTTTTTTGTTTTGTTTTGTTTTTTATCATGTCACAGAAACTGGAGGTTGCCTTTCAGTATGTAGCTGAGCATCTTCCTCATTAACAGAAACAGAACACAGTCAGTAAGATATATGCAGAACTTCTGTGGGCAAATTCCAAGAAGCCTCCTTAAAGGAAAAAATAGGGGACTCTTCTTGGCTTTTTCTTCCTACTTCCTGGAATGTAAATACAATAACTGACTTGATCATCCACTTTAAATCACAATCAATGTGCTAAAGATGGGAAAACAGCAACAGAGAAAGAACCTAGATCTCTATTGTAAGGGGAAGCTAAGCTTTTGTTATGTAAACACATGTATAGGAGAGAGAAATAAATGTCTGTCTTATTTAAGCCACTTTTGGGACCAGGGTGCATAGTGGGAGGTTGGGTCTTCTTTACTACAAGCCTAATCCTATCCTAACTGATATGGAAAGTAGTATCATTATTTTATTTTTTTCCTAGGGAGAGAGAGAGAGAGATAAAGAGAAGTGGGGGGAGGAGGGAGGGACAGAGGGAAAGGGAGAGAGAGAATCTTAAACAGGCTCCACACTCCATGTGAGGTCCATGTGAGATCATGACCTGAGCCAAAATCAAGACTTGGTCGCTTCCAACTGAGCCACCCAGGCGACACTACAGTATCATTATTTTTAAATCTACTGAAAAATTAACCTTAAGGACAGCTAAATAGACAAATATCTAAAGCCTTGGGATTAAGAGTCTTGCCCTTTTATAAATCCATAAAACAAAATGCCATGGGAATTTGCCTAATCTTTTGGATAACTTGATAAGAAGACAAGCTTCACATCTTTTCCAACAGGGAGTGATGTTAATCTTCTTTCTAGCCTATCAAGTTTTTCAATACTCTTCTTACAAATTCTACTCCAAAACTGAATCCATAATTTAAAAGATCCTGTCAAATGTTAACTATGGTGCACAGATAATTTTTAACTCTTAATTTTACTTCCCTCTTAATACAGCTATAAATTAATTGTCATAATTATATTTTAGTTATTGCTATATTTAATTAATTAAATTATCAGTACTTAAATAGTTAATTAAAAATTATTGCTAACCTTGCTTATGCTAGGCACTGGGTTAGGTGCTGCAGATACAATGATGAATATCAGTGTAATCCTCCGGATGAGCTCACAGTTTAATAGGGGGAAGATGGGCACAGAAACCTTTACCATTCATTATATTAAGTTCTATGATTATTAATGGACTAAAGTACTAATTGGTGGATCACATCCTGATTAACCTATAGTGCTCTCCCTCTGACTTCTAGCTCTTTTAAAAAACTTTTTAGAGTTGTGCCTATCTATTTCTCACTATATTGTAACTATATAGTCTGGTACTGATCCCTGGTATCATTTTTGGTCAACAATTTATAGTCGATGTTTTAAAAATATCAAACTTATGGATTCTATTTCTACCTTGGATGTAGAGCAACTTTTCCCTAAATTTTTAATCATCTGAAAACTTGTCTCAAATACCCAGATAAACTAACATAAAAGCCTACATTGATAAGCATCAAACATCACCCATTTTCTACTCATTGACTGCATTTAAAGCATGTTCTCCAGATTAGCTAAAAATAATTGCCTTCTCTTTATAATTGTCTTGGAAATAGCGAATTCACATTTTAGAAGAATGCTTTCTGAGCCAGTAATCTTTAGTTTGTGAATGAAAATATGATTTGAGGCAGAATCAAATCTTCCTGAAAGATAGATATTTTACATGTATTGTTTCTTCTTTATTTACAAGGATTACCACTTTATCTCTATACAAAATAACTCTGCATCTGAAAATTAATGGTATGAGTAGTAGATTATAGTATTTTGAAGGGGCAGATGTCAAAGTCTTTAGGCTTGGAACCAGTATCAAGCCCAACTTATTTTTTTAATGCAGTATACAATTAATAATCACATAACAACTAGGAAAGTTAGCAGGCCATTATGAACATTACCACAGTATTGAGGAAGCTGAGGTACTTCAGTTAAGACTTAGTGTGCAAGGGCGCCTGGGTGGCTCAGTTGGTTAAGTGACTGCCTTCGGCTCAGGTCATGATCCTGGAGTCCGGGTTTGAGTCCCACATCGGGCTCCCTGCTCAGCAGGAGGTCTGCTTCTCCCTCTGACCCTCTTCCCTCTCGTGCTCTCTGTCTCTCATTCTCTCTCTCTCAAATAAGTAAATAAAATCTTAAAACAAAAAAGACTTAGTGTGCAAGCAGTCATGCTGGACTATAAGCACAGCTATATATATATCTCTTATTCAATAAGCCAGTAAGATGCATTAGATTTTCAAAGGCCAGATGCTTGGGGGCAAAACAAATGGCTAGCATGAAAGGGCTAAGCCAGCAGATAAAATCACATGATGAAAAAAGTTTAGGGAAAGAAGTGGAATGTGAATTGTGTGGCTATCAATAAAAGCATAATATTGACATACTACTTCTTTGGGAGGCAGTGGGGAGATTTCGGGAGGAGTGGTAGGCTGCGACAGTCGGGATCTCATGAGACACAAAGCAGCTGCATGCTAAATGCATCAGAGTTGATGAAGTACACCCTCTTGTAACCTAGCAAATAATGAATTACAATCATCTAACGGAGGCTAAAAATAAGGAATCAACCCAATTTCCCCTTCTTTCCCATTGAACCTAATGCGGGCAACATCCTGCAAAAAGAAAGAACTACATTACTTAGAATGACTTTCAGTTCTCAAAAAAATTCTATTATAATAGGTCTTACATATTTGTGTGACTTTAAATATCATTAAAACGGCCACCAGATGTGTTAAGAGTTTAAACACCAAGCAGTGTTAGCCAACAATGTTGAAAGAAAAATATAAGATACTGTCCGTAATTCTTTTTCTGCTAAATTCACTTGGAAGATTTCTGGTGGAACATTTCTTTCTTTTTCTTTTTTTTAGAGAAAGAGAAAGGGGAGGGGAGGGGCAGAGAGAGAAGGATAGAGAGAGACTCTTAAGGAGGCTCCATGGCCAGCTTGGAGCCCAATAAGGGGCTCAATCTCAGGACCCTGAGCTGAAATCAAGAGTCAGATGCTTCACCCACTGAGCCACCCAGGTGCCCCAAATGGAGAATTTCTATCACTAGTCAACAGAGCTTATGAAAATACCATGATGAACATTCATTACATATACTATTTATGTAGTTCGGTTTACTTAAAACATGCATTCATTTATCATACATTCACTGAGTTCCTGTGTCAGATACTGTGGAGCAACAAAGTTGTGATACATGAGCCTATGCTAACAGAGCTTGCTCTATAATACAAGAGATTATATGACTAACAAGACCCCAATGTAGAATATGATAAATGTGTTTAGACAAGTAGAGTAGAAGTGCCGTGGTGGTCCCCATGATGAGGAAGGGAAGAGTAATATTTATTCATTCACTCAGCAAATATTTTAAGGACTCTTCTAGGCATTGGGGGTAGATTGGTAAACAAGATAGACAGAGACCAAGCCCTTTTATACAAATGTTAACATACTTTTACAGATGTTTTTACAAATATTTACAAATGATTTTGTTTACAAATGATTTTTACAAATGTTAACACACTTTTACAAATGTTAACACACTTTGTCTTCATGAGAACTCAGTAAGGCAGGTATTATTCTAAGAGGGCGACTGTTTTACTGTTTGGAGCATAAATAATGGCCTCCTAGCAGTGTGGAAAGCACACAGCTTAGAACAGCAGGAAATTCAGTCTCCCTACGCCTGTCCTCCGTAGAACACAGCCCAAAGTGCTAACATATATCAAAGGACCAGTCCTATTTGTTTTCACTTTTTGGCTGGGAATAGAATTTAAAAGCTCCCAGTTGAGGAGGGAGTTCTCTAGGGTTGATAACAGATGTTCTTGCACAGGACTATTCCACAACATTACATCCTCAAGATGACTGATGCAACCAGGAATGGGTTAAACAGTGGTTTCTATTAAAAACCAGAACCAAACAAAAAACAGTAAAACAACCTCCCAGACAGATCCTGAATATCCGAATACTTCATCATATCTTTCAATAAGCAATGTGTATACTACTCTACAATGAAAAATTTTCCATTCTGAATGATAACACTGTGGTACTGGAATTATCAACATTGATTCAATTATGTGCACTATACTGGATTTTTTAAGGCAGAAAAGACTATTAGATTTTAGGAATATTTTCAGCAAGGAGAATTCAATCAAAATTTATTTTCCTGCTAGCCCAAAGAAGTAAGTTAATTAGAATATCTAATTCCATGATCATTCTGGGTAAACCCAGTAACACTTTATAAATTCAAATTGTTAATATTGATAATAATATTATATTTTTTCTAATCCCTCAAGTCCCTTTGGATTTAGAATGATGTCTTCCTTATAACATCTCTTGAGGGACACAAATATTAATGATTAATATTTGGTATTATCTCTGGTATTATCTCTGATTACCACAGTAACTCTAGAATGTTATGTGCATTTTAAAGATGAAGAAAACTAAGAATCCATAAGTACCAATATCTGAAACCACAATTCAAATAAAGTTAATAAAAAAGCATTTTGTATACTAATAGTTCTCCACTAAAGTTATGCCTCAGAACCATCTGCAGACTTCCCCAAAATACAAAACTACTTGGCACCATGCTGAGAACTGTGAATCAGTTTCTGTAATGGAGTCTCCACTGTTTTGTTTTGTTTTTTTTTTCTTTTAATTTCTACTGGTAAATCTGATTTAGCTTAATAGAGTCAAACCTGTCAAACTGCAAATTGAAAGTAGGAGGTTCCAATATCTGAATAAAATGGGAGCTAAAAAATAATGGGAAGAATTAAAGTGGAAGGAACATTGGTTTTACTCAGTCTAGAAGAAATAATGTGAGGAGAGAAGTAGTGCTCATAGTCTGCCTAATTGGGCTTTAGATTGTGACCAACACAACTTTCTCTGATGCCAGTCCTTCCAAGGTGAATGTGATAAGATTACTTGTCTCTTCTAATGAAGAGCACGTGGACCAGAAGGAAATACCATCACCATAATTCCAACTTCTGATTTCTTTCCTTGATAGATCAAGGGCCAAGGCCTGGGTCAATCCCCCAGTAGCACTCATGGTGCCACTCCCTGGGCCCATGCCCTAGCTAGACAGATAGCAGATTGATTGTTGCAGCCAAGCACATATGTACCTTAATAATTCTTCCTGAATCCTACCAGTTAGACTTGGCCCAGAAGAAGAAATTTACTTGGACTTCTTCTAGATCATTCATTCTTTCGTTTACTCATTTATTGAACAAACACTGAATGCCCACTATTGTTTTGGAAATAATGTTTGATAATGTTTGGAAATACAATGATGAATAAGTCTTGCACCCTACAAAGGGTAAATGGCAGAAGAACCTGTCCTACATACGCCTGGCCCCTATTTCCAAGACACTTTTTTTTTAAGATTTTATTTATTTATTTGAAAGAGAGAGAGAGAGCATGTGTACACATGCACAAGCGAGGGGAGGGGAAGAGGGAGAGGGAGAAGCAGAACTCCCTGATGAGCAGGGAGTCTGAGATGGCAGGGCTCAATCCCAGGACCCCAAGATCATGACCTGAGCCGAAAGCAGACGTTTAACCAACTGAGCCATCCAGGTGTCCCCAGGCACTTTTTAAAGTGCTCATGTGCCATAGCTCTTCATTCAAAGGTGTTTAAAACATATTTATCTAAGTCTTATAACACATTGGGAGCTTTGTATCATTTAAGTCTTGAACAAACCTATAAGGTAAATAATAATATTCTATATGTTACAGAGGAGGGAAATGAGATTTAGAGGGGATAAGCACACTGCTGAAGGTCACACACAGGCAGTGATAAAAAAGAGACTTGAACCTAAGTCCCTATGGCTTCAAAACTCATGCTTCTAACCACTAAACTCACTCTGACTCCTTTGAAGCTAAGTTTATTAATATCTGTCTAAGACCTGGAGAAAGCCCTACAGAGAAGCTTTTCATCTTCATGAAGTAAGAATAATATTGTTTTGTCAGTAAATGAGAATAAGGAAGGGAGGGAAGGAGAAAGGGAGGGTTGGAGGGAAGAAAATGAATATGAAGAAGTTGATGTTAGGAGTTCATCACAAAGACCACTGAAAGTGCACACTTCCACACACCTCCGTTCATGTGAAATTTCAGCCTTACTCAGTTGCAAATATATTAAGAAATCATCAACATATTCTCACTACTGATCTGCAAAATCTGATTCTAAGAAGGGCTTTGTTATCTTTTCCAACCCACTCCTGTTCAGGCCCCTTCTGGTCATCAGCTATGTCATCTCCAGTTTTACCTTGGGACCCCTTAATAGTGGTTAGTTGGTTTGTTGGTTTGGTTGTTGATTTGCCTTATAAATGTGATTGGTTAAATTTAGTTTTTCTGTCAGTTAAGTAAGACTGACTTGGTCTCCAGTGGTCCAAGAAGACCATGGTTGAAGTGAACTCTGCAATAGCTCCTGTCAATTTCTATAAAAGAGACTACAGAAATTAACATATTTAACTAGACCCTGTCTATGTTTGTTCGCAAGGTTGTTTGCTTGGATTTAGTCAGATAAGAGTTCTTAACAAAGGTTCTAGGAAGGAGAGCAGTAGGAATAGTGTAAAGGGTAGTAAAAAAAAAAAAGAAAAACAAGAATATTCCTGTTTAGTGCTGTGTACCCTGCAAAGCAAAGCAAATGATAATCAAACTTAAGAACTTAAAAAGCTGCCTTTAGATTTGTTGTCAGTGGTGAGAATTAAACTAATTTTTTTTGTCAAAAGTGAAAATATGTTTATGCCAAAAAAATTTCAGCATGAAAAGAGATAAAAGGAAGTTGTATCCTTGTATGATTATGAGAGAAAACATGTTTTCACTCAACTCTTTGCATAGTGCAAAATTAAAATGGGGGGTTGCTTGCTTGGAGTTTTGAACATAGTGCCTAGAACATTGTGGGTGCTCAGTAAATATTTGTAGAATAAATGAATGAAGTAAAAGAAATATCAGGAAAGCAAACTGAGTGTTGTGCCTTAAAACATCATAAGAAATTATAGCAGAGAATTTTTAAGAATTCGTTTATTGTGCCTTCAAACAAAGGAAAAAAAAAGGTGATCTTTGGGAAAGGAAACATCTATCTGAAACATGAAATCTTTGCAAATAGTGTATTTAGCTCAGTTTTTTAATGAAACTAACTTGTTATGTGAGTGGTTGAGAGGATGAGATGCCCCCCGCCCCTATAAATGAGAAAACGTCTTTACCTAATTCCATTTGTTTATCTTAGAAGGTCTTCTCCTTTACATACTAAATAGTCACTTTTTTTTCCAAAACATCATAGAGTAAGTCATTGAACCTTAATCAACTACTTAAAGAGTAGCTATTCTCTTCTATTCTGGCTCTATAATTACCAATTATATCATTTTTTTCTCAAGAAGAAACACTTCTGGACTTATTTTGATTGATTTTTATCAGGCAGCTCTCTTGCATCTTTAAGTAGGATCTTTTATAACAGAGCTTCAGTTTTGCTTAGTTTATGCTAATAATAACATTTACATTTTTACTTATTAATGGATTCAAATGTCTCATTCGTGTTGGAAAACAAAGCCATAATAAAAAATTAGGAAAATATTAATTAATTCTGCCTTTGTGCAGTTTGAAAACCAGATCAGTTAAACACCGTTTGCAAGAAAAGTGAATATTATTCAGGGGCTACTAGAGACAAGCTAGTTTCACTTAGTTTTCCACATTATAAACCACACATATTTGCATGTTCTTCTTCAGTAAATCCTGTTTTCCTCCTTACCATGTGCATGATAAAACAAGAAAAATATGGCATTGATTGATTTCCTTAATTCTGAGGAAAAATGAAAAATCTACCCTTTGGAGGGAGGCAGAAGGTGATTCTTCAGGGCCATACCCAGTTGTGGCATTTTTGTGGAGAAACTAGAGTTCCTGGAGCCCACCCAGGAAAGGAGCAGTGGGGTGGGGTAGGGGGTGTGGAGCAAGCACAGTATGAAGCAAGACTTTCAAGTATTCATTCTCCTGAAGCATGGCATATCTAAGGCAGGGTTTGGAGAGGGAGATAAAGGAGAGGTAGCTCATACTTCTCTTCAACTAGAAATATATTTGAATCAAAGAATAATCTTGGAAAGACTGCATGCCCAACAGTGGCGTAGCCCTTCCTAAATAGTGCTGCATAGCTGGAGCACCGATGACCACGTCAAGGTAGTTCCTGTCTATAGGCACTACAGCCTTTACCAGGTGGTCACTTGGGTTCACCAACTGTTAGAAAACTTCTTAAGCCTGGTATTAGAAATGGTTGAATTGCAGATCTAAAGTGGGAGTTTCTCAACCATGAGGATCCATGATAAAATCTCAGGGGAAATGTTTTTCCAAACTACACATACCTGCCCAGTGCCATGTCTATCCCCTCGAGATTCTGAGGCAGCTCTTGGGCATGGTTGTGAGCCAAATACAGAGAATGGACAAGGGAAGACAGTGGGGTAGGTACCTGAGTGGCCCTGACTTTGCTCCATCTCTGTTAATAATTACATTTGCTTCTTAGGATTGGGCTTTCCCTTGGGTGCATGTCCCTGTGAACAGACTCCTAACATATCTTCTCTACGGTACAGTGTGTTGGTCACATGGCTACAGAGCTGGTATCCTCACATGTGCTATTCCTGGTGTTCGAAGGGGCTTTCCCCAGCTAGAGGACCACAGGTGGACAGGCTCACAGGCCACATTTTATTTTAATCTTTCTGAATGAACACCTGATTTCACAGTGGTGGCCTCACCTTTACTATTTCCGCTTTCCAATGTGGTACGTCTCCAGCATAGCAACAATCCCCCCAAACTCCACAAAATACCCATTCCTAGATCTCCCCCTTTTCTCCCTGTGATTTTTGCCCTGCATTCTCTGCCTCCTTTTCATCCCACTGCCTCTAATTGTTCCTTAAATATGGTATTTTCCAGGCTTCTAGTCTTAACCACCCTCCATATTAATTCTTCTTCTGCCACCCCTCTTAAGTGTTCCTAATCCAAGTTACTCAACTGCCTGGTGTTTTTCCCACCCAAGAACTTTATAGTACAATCAAACAACATACTCCAACCTATGAAAACTTTCCCCAAATCAAACTCATTTTTCTTTTTCTTATTTTTCTTCATTCTGGTCCTTTTACCTGCATCCCTCACTAAATTGTCATATCATTGTCTACCTCAATAGTCACAGAAACACTGTTAGATCCTCTGTCTCACTCATTCCTCATGTTTAATGCCACAGTGTCCTATTAATACTACCACCTACATTTTCCTCACCCTTCACTGTCAAGTCTCTATCATAGATTAGAATCTTCTCTTTGATGACACCATTGAGCTCCTCTGAATGGCATTTGTCCCTCTAGCTGGAGGTATTTATCCCTTCTCTAGTCGTCTATTTGATGAGGTTTTATGGCAGAACTGCTTGGGTGATAACCCTATCAATCTTACTGCCTAGCCCTCTCCTTCCCAGGGAGCACATGGTCCTCTAGGGAGCAGTGTTGTGAGAAGAGTTTCAAGTACAGCTTCATGCTCTATCAAAATGACTGACTGCCCCTTTGCCACATTTAGCCCTGCAGTTGAGCCTACCCCTCAGCTTACACTTATGAGTTGTTTCTGCCAAGGATCCTGGTGATTCCTCTGCATTCATATTCCTGGAGAGTCTACTCCTCCCTGCTGTCTATGAGCCATCCCTTCGCCTTCCACCCCCTCACTGGGTCTATCAGCTGTATCTGTAATGAACTCTAATTGTGGATGAGTTTATGGGATTCCTTATGGGGCTCCCGAGACCCAGACAAATCAGGGAATGTGGCTGGACATCTGTTTATGTCCCTTAACACGCTATCACAGTTAAGGAGACAGCCTGCCCAGAGCAGTTGGAGGACTTCCAGCAGGGTGTTTCCTAATTCCGTTTGCTGGCACACCGGGGAGATACCTCCAGTCCAGCCCAGACACACACTGTTACACACAATTTCCCTAAAGCTCTGGGATCACAAAAAGGAAGTTAATTGAGAAATCTGATTTCACAGGTCATATTTTACTCATCTTTAGTATGTGGTCCCAGCCTGCTTATACATGTCAGAGATCTTCTCCCTGCCCTGCCTAACACCCCACGATTCTGCAGTAGCTTCAAGCATATTAAGCCTCATTAAAATTCAGGCCCAAGACTGAGAAAAACCCAGAGAGAAACAGAAATTCCTTCTCCAATTATTCTGAGGAATGCCTTTCCTAACTAAGGAACACCTGAAATAAAAGGGTTAAGGGGCCACAGAGGTGTACACTAATCCAAAGGACAACAACATTAGAATCCAGAACAACACAAGAAAAGCCTAACATCTGTCCAAGACATTAACACACGCACAACAGAAACGCAGCTTCCTTTCCAAAAGTGCCCAGTGGCTGTTGGATAAAGTCCAAACTCCTGAGCAAGGTAAAAAAGACCTTCCCCAACTGGCAATAACCAGATGTTCTAGTCTCATATTCTGCCTCCCCACCTGACCCTCTCCAAGCTGCGCTTGCCCTACACTTGGTCACGCTAAACTCCCTGCCATTCCCTGAGCACGCCATGCTTCCTGACTTGCTGCCTCCTTCCATACTTGAGGAGGCCTGCCATGTGGTCCTTATGATAGGAAAATTCATGTCATTTCTTCTTCCCAACTTCTCCCGGCAAAGTTTTCTCTTCGTTTTCTGGGCTTCCACAACCTCTTTAAGGAGTTTCAGGTAGTCTCTATTAAATTACGTCTTAATTTTTTGGATGCAGTACTATTCTATATGGAGCTATTATCAATAAATGCTTTATGAATAAATGATTGAATCTTTCTGGGGTTTGCTCCACAAGATTCCAATGTTCCCTTTGATGCTGACTCTCAGGCTCAGAAAGTTACCGATTATTCTGCCCAGATGGTTTGAGGCTTTGACGAGCAGCCCAGCAAAAGTTGCCCACAGCAGACATCACAAATCAATTAGAGCCTTCATTTCCCTGAACCAAGTGTTGCAGGCTGCGTTCTCTGTCTCACTGAGACAGAGGGAGTGGGGCTACAGGATACTGATTAGGGATCAACACTATGGCAGGTAGGGGAAGGAAACAGGATCAGGCAGAGGTAGAATGGAATGTGATACAGGCCTGATTAAGTCTCAAAGCTCCTGCAAACTCTGGCGCATAGGCCCATCAGAGTTGTTCTGCTATCAGCCAAAATGGCTGGACCTTCATATCCTCACCACTGTTAACCACTGGATGTAGGCTGCCTTGGCCAGGGCCAAGAGAAATGATTCTCTGCAGCTGAGGCAGACGCTGAAGCAGCTAGATGATGGAGGCTATCTGCTGATGGCTCTCCCACCAGGGGCACAAAGTTTTTCCTTGAGGAGTGATCTGAAAGGTGCGTCTCATGCCCACCACACCCAGCGGGGACATTGGGTTTCTCTGCATGGCACTCTGTAGAGATCAACTGGGGCGAGCTGGCAGGTAAGATAACCTTAGTATGCTGTCCCCACCTTCAAAATTTTAGACCCCAATCTCTGAGGTACTTTCCTGTTTGAACTTTCAAAAATGTGTCCCTTTTCCAGAGTTTCTGAACTAGGGACAAAACGACTGTATTTAAAATTCAAAAGTGCTGTTAACATTGAAACAGCTACTATGCCAATAAAACAGCACTTTCAGCAGTTTTAAAATTTTTAATTAAGTCTTTTCCATCAGGCAGAAACTGAGACAGCTCCTTCTTTCCTCTCTATACAGGAGATTTGGGGAGAAATTAACCCTCATTTTCTAATGGGAGTTCTACTGTCCCTCTGCTGCCTCCCCACCTCTCCCTCCTCACCTGTTCTTGCTTTCTCTCAGGCCTTATGGCCTCTCTCCCTCTCCCTCTGATTTCTCCTCTTTCCTTTCTTCTCTCTCCCTCTGAAGTTTTGGTCAAAATTAATCAGACTTGGCCATTGTGGGGCTGAGGTCCTGATCCATATCTTTGTCCTAGAAAATATTCTGCAAAAATAGCCTCAGATTAAATTTTTACGAGGGAAATTTGGAGGAAAAGAAAATAGTGAAAGCCTGATTTTGTCCTTCATTTTATTTGGATTTTAGACTGGAAAATATATTCCACAGTCTGAAATACCACAAGCACGTCAAATAGCTGTAGGTACCAAGGGATATGTTATAACCTGTCCTTGACAAACGATAACCAGTTCCATCCTGGTCAGGGATGAGTTTCCATTAATGGGCTTCCTTATCCCTCTAAAGGGAGTTAGGGAGTTTGGTGAGTGTGTTTATCTGAACAAGTGCAGATGTGTGTAACCTAATAGTGCTTTGCTGTAGTTGTCACTGTGAACTCCCAGTTTAAATGTCAGTATCTACTGAAATGAAGTTGAAGATACTTGTCGGGCTGAATCACACTTTAAAAATGTCTGGGTTCGTGGTTGTATTTAAGTATGGCTCATCAGTTACTGGGCCATCTCTTCTTGCTCCGTGATGGGTGGGGGGTTCGCAGGGGGAGGGTGGGGACACAGTCTGGCCTTCTGTTTGTTCTTATCTGTATGAAATACTACATTTTGAAAGTGTTTAGTTTTATTACGCAGTATTGCCTTTAAGAATTTTTTTATAGCATCGAGTAGTAATATTTTTGGCATGAGTAAATTATGCGTGCCCAGGTAAATGATTAAATATGCACATTTTCCCAAGTACCTGACCTTCTAAGAAGGCAGGTCCCACAGAAAGCATTTGGGTTTTGCTTATCAGAGATGAAAGATAAAATGAAAATGGAAGAAAAAACTGATAAGGGAATAAATAGTTTTACATAACAAATAACTTGGGGTACAAGGGTGGGAATAAAAGGGTCTAAGATCTGGCAGAGAGAGAAGAAGAGTGCAGAGGGCAGATGAAGTTTGAACAGCTACTGTTAGAGGTGGAACTTTGACAAGAGGGGTGTCTATAAAGGATTTTTCAAAATAGTTGCTGTGATGGGTGGTAGATTATCCACCTTGGGGTAGTAAAGAATATTTCAGGCAAGACCATAAAAACTTAGTACCTTAAAATGGGGGTCTGCAAACGATTTTTGCCAAGGAGCCAAATCCAACCTGCCACTTTTTTTTTTAACAGTCAGTGAATTAAGAATGGTTTTATATATTTAAACAGTTGAGAAAAAATCGAAATAAGAATATCTTGTGCATATGAAAATTTTATGAATTTCAAATTTTGGTGCCCATAGTTTTATTAGAACATAGCCATGCTCATTTATGAATTGTCTATGGTTGCGTTTGCACTATAGACAACTAGATCACATGGTCCACAACACCTTTAGTATTTATTATCTGGTGTTTTATTTTTTTATTTTTAAAAGATTTTACTTATTTATTTGACAGAGAGAGACACAGTGAGAGAGGGAACACAAGCAGGGGCAGAGGGAGAGGGAGAAGCAGGCTTCCCGCTGAGCAGGGAGCCCAATGTGGGGCTCGATCCCAGGACCCTGGGATCATGACCTGAGCTGAAGGCAGACGCTTGACGACTGAGCCACCCAGGCACCCTTATCTGGTGCTTTAAAAAAAAGTTTGCCAACCACTGCCTAAAACAACTGTTTATTCCTAAAGATCTGCAGACAAACTGAAGCAGCTCTGGGCTGGGCTCAGCTGGGCAGCCCTGCTTCCTCTGTGAGGGCCTGTTGTTTGGTGCCAGTGGTTCTGCTGCACGTAGGTTCATTTGAGGACCCAAATGGAAGGGGAAGAAGCCACCTGGGAGAAGTTCTCCTCATGATGACAACAGACAGGCAAGAGGTCAAATGGAAATGTCACATGGCCAAGCACAAAGTCAGAGTAAGGAAATATACTCTATCCACGATGGGCCATGCTACAAGAAATGAAGAATAGAGGCCAATAATTCAAACTCCCACAAACACTCTTACTCTGGGACTCTAAAAAGTCTCATCCAATCATGGCATCAGGCTCAAAGTTGAGTTTCTTATGATCTATATCAGGTCTAAGTGCAATTTCTCTTAATCCAGAGACCTACGAACTTAAAAAAACAAGTTACCCCTTCCTCCCCTACTCCCCATGCAATGCACCCAACATACAAATAGTGAAACAAGGACAGGCTAAGCACGTGGCAGCCATTGCTCCAATAGCAGGTCTGAAAATCCAACTAATCAAAGGCTGCCAACTCACCCTACTTTGGGATAGGGACTATCTGTTGATCAGGTACTGGTTCTGATCCATTTGATGCTTCAAAGTGCATCTCCAGTTTGTTATTACCCATAGACTTTGGTTGCATCTTCTGTGAGCTACATCATCATCCATGATCCTCATTGTCCACTTCTGATGAAGGCTTTGGAAAACATGCTCCTTTTTGATTGCTGAGCAGTCGTCTCAGCCGGCTTCTTGCTTGTCGAAATTTGAAGGCCTAAAGTCCTTTTCAGGTCTCTAACAGTCTGTTTCTTTTGGCTCAAGAATGTTTCTGTCATCAGAACTTTATGGATTATCTATATATTTGATGCAAGTCAACTCCATTTGTCAAAGCCAAACTTACAATTGCTTTTTAGACCTTCCTCTCTATTTAATCAGATTCTTTGTGCCCATCAGGCTTCTATGGGACTCGAGTTTATACTTTAAACAAGACACAAAAGCATAAAAGATAAAGGAAAGGATAAATTTAAGTACATTAAGATTAACTTTTGTATGTCAAGAGACATAAACAAAATGAAAACAAGCCACAACTGGGAGAATGTGTTTGCAATGCAAATTACCATCGAAGGATTATTATCTAGAACACATAAAGAATAGGAGCGCCTAGGTGTCTCAGTCAGTTAAGCATCCAGCTCTTGGTTTTGGCTCAGGTTGTCATCTCATGGGTCATGGGATCAGTCCCGTCTCGTATCTGGCTCTGTGCTCAGAGGGGAGTTTGCTTGAAGATTCTCTCCCTCTGTCCCTCCCTCCACTCTCTCTCTCTGTCTCCCTTGCCCTCTCCCTTTTTCCCTCTCTCTAAAATAAATATATATATATTTTTAAATAGAATATATAAAGGACAAATACTACTCAAAAGTAAAAGATAACTCAATAGAAAAGTGAGCAAAAGATAGAAACAGAGTTTATAGAAAAGAGCCATTTGAGTGACCAATAATCATGAAAAGATCCTCGGTATTACTATTAATTAATAGAATGCAAATTTAAAGCAGTTGTTGGATGCTCCTTGGCTGTTAACCAAACTGCAAAAATTTTAAAAGCTGATAATCTCAAGAGTTGACTAAAATAGAAGCATACAAAACACTTATCCAGTGACTTGATGTTTAAATCAAGTTACAGATTTATTCACTAAGACGCAGCAGTCCCACATATAGGTATAAGCCCTAGATAGACCCTCATAACTGGGCACAAGGAGCCATACATAAGGATTTTGTGGCAGAAGGTGATAGCACATCACAAAACCTATTTCCTCCTTTTCCTGGGCATACGGTTAGACTACATTTCCTAACCTCCTTATCATTAGTTGTGGCCCTGCAACTGAATTCTAGCGATAGGTGAGTAGAATTAATGCGTAACACATCCAGACCTGCCTCATAAAAAAACAGCCACACATAATCCCCATGCTTTTTCTTCTTCCACTGACTTGAAGCAAAAAAGCAGAGACTTTGAAAGCCATATGATGAAAATAATAGAGTCTTAAGATGGAAGAACGTGGGCCTTCCTACTTGGAGGAAAGCCTTCACCAATCAAGAATGTGCATTTTGGTCTGTATGTGAGCTGGGAATAAAGTCCTACCATGTTTGAGCTATTGGAGGATTTGTAATCAGAGTACCTAATGTTATGTTTAACCAGTATAAATGCTTATTGCAGCATTGTTAATAATAAACATTGGTAAAGCTCATCAGCAGGGGATTTGGTAAATTGTGGGATGTTCATGGGATGTAATGCTACTCTACAGTTAAAGTTAATGTACTTAATCTATGTGTATCAATATAGTTAGACCTCGAAAATGTTAGAATTAATTCTAAAATATATTTATACCGTTTTAGATCCTATATGCACATTTATCAAAACATCGGTATGTTTAGGAAGTCATGTAATCTCTCTCAGTTCCTGCATCTATGTTGTTTTTATCAAACCTGAGATATCATTGATTATAACATGTATTATTATTATTTTATGTACCGATAAAGAAAAAACACTACCAATTACACTATTAGAAAATACTTTCTTATCACTTTGAAATTCTATTTAATACCTATGGAAAGAGCTCTCAGACTTAATTATACATAACTTGTAATCCATTTATTAGATGCCTACATAAAGAGGAAAACTTAGGCAAACTAAATTGGCTAAGGTCATTCTAAAATATCTTGACTTTCAGATTCCAATTATTTGGAATCAGTTTTTGACTCTGAGTCATTTGACGTCCATTTTTCCCTTCACTATCACATCTTGCGTGCCATCAAAATTATTGCTGATGCAGCAGTTCAAAGAAAAAAATGCTAAGAGAACTAAAGCTTTTAGTGCTGGGCTTTTAAGGAGGCTTTGCAATTAGGTAGAACTAGTTTCCTTTAGAAACTCACTTAAGAAATGTTGTTAAACATTTCTGATACATCCCCTCCCCTACCTGTCCCTCAAAAGCAGTTAGAGTAAGGGTTTAAAAAGTGTTCTACTATCACCTCGGGGATTTTCTTCTAAGCTTCTGACACTCGTTCTGTAAATTTTGATTTTGATTATTCTGATGTTTACAAATGCACAGGCAACAACTACATGTCATAACCTCTATCTGGTTGACAGTAGTATTTCCATGTGGAAATTCCTTAGGAATTTTATACATGTTTCAGAATCCAAAATCTTGTGAAAAAAAATCAGTATAGGAAACAGGAGATATATAATTTTCTTGTGAAAATTAAAGCTTAACAATCGGTGGGAGACATTACTAATCAATCATTCTTGCTTGCAGTTGTTGCCATGTTATATGTGAGTTCCTAGCCCTTTCTGCAGCTCTTAGTGAGCCATTCTTGCCAATAAAATAATTATTAAGAAGTTTGTAAGCACTGTTTATTCACACAAATTTTATGAGTGGTGTTCGTGTATTAACCAATCTGAGTCCTTAAATCAGCAATTTTGACCTATGGATGTGTGTAGTACTGTTCATCTTGCTAGGAAATCCAAAGGTTATGTTATTCTAATACTTCCCAGCAATATTCATCAGCATTTTGTAGTGTTTGGATATTTGCTATCAGTACACATCTTTGTAAATAATTTAACAAAAGAAATGAAACAGAAAGAAGATGAGAATATTGTTGTGGAACACTACAAAATGAAACTGGAAATTGATCTAAAATATGAATTAGCAAAAGCAATATTGATTTCAACATCACAATCAAGGAAAGCTGAAAAAATAGTTTTACTTTGTTGTTGTTGTTGTTGTTAAAGAGCTTCTATGAAACAGCATGTACCTTAATAAACTTGCAGAAGTTGAGGTTGCTTTGGACATACTCTTAATTCAATCAAATCAACAGTGCAAAATGGAAGAAATATTTTTAACATCTGGGACATTTGTTGTGAAACAAAGATCAAGATTATCAGATGGGTCAATTAATGTTTTGTACTTTAAATTTTCATTTTAAGAGTACTAACTTTTAAATATTAAATATTTAGCAAAATCTTTCTTTGAATGACTTTTATATACTTCATAAATGTGTCCTATTATGATGTCTATGTCACGTAGAGATTTATGGGTTAATTACAACACATTGATCATCATGTGGACAAACCATGCATTTACCCATTGTTTTCTAATAGGAAACCACCAAAATTCTCAGTATAACCTTATCATAGAAAAACGATTCACTGTTTATTACTGTGGTCACTCATTATTATTTAAAACACATAAATAGGGTGTAATGAAAAATGCAGAATAATATAGTTCAGGGAATTCCTGAAAAGTTCCCTAAATTCTAGCTTTTCATTAATGAATCTCAAGGGTGAATACTTATTAGAAATTTGGAAACATTAGGCAACAGCAATAATAAGATACTTTTGATTGTAGGATGCATTTCAATTTCAATGATGTTAAAATGTGAAAAAAAATTTGGGTCTTAGAATCAAGGAAATGCAATATTAAATGAAGACATCATATTAAAAGATAATCTCTCTCACTATCCTTCTAGACCTAAAATATTCAGTAAGCTTATGGTTTAGAATTTACTAGGAAGTAGAGCACACTAATAATAGCCCAGAATGTTAATTAGTCATGGCTCTTTTTTCTTCTACATCCTCTAGTCTTATCCTAATAGATTTTTTTGTTTTGTTTTGTTTTGTTTTTTTAGATTTCGATCATCTCTTCTACTTTAAGTAAATTGTAACCAAATTTTTTAGGTTTCATAGTGTTCAATGATATTGATTTGAACTGTTTTGTAAGTATATACTACCTTCATCAGAAAAATAAGTTGATCTGATTTTTAATAAAAAATATTTTATTGCAGAATGTAAAGATACTCTGTAGAATGTAAGTAATTTCTAAAAATATACTTATTTTAATTTTTCCTCAAAACCAACCATCCAAAAGGTACCTTTTTGTCTGCTTACTTTTTAAAATATGATGGTAACATTAGCACTAAAAGAAGGGTAAGGGATAACAGGGATAATGCTTAGTTTACCTGATAACCACGAAATCTGTATTGCCCTTCCCTAAATGTCCTTGACAGTAATATTCTCAGAGAAGAGATTCTTTTCAAGTATCTTCTGAGGGTTGAGTGGTAGCGAGCTTTGGGATCACTCCAGGTTGTAATAGTATTTCCAAAGCTTATCATTCATTCCTTTAGAGTTTTTGTTAGTCCAAGTTTACTTTTTATTATAATCTCAACCTTACGAATTCGGGAAACATAAACCTACACGGCAGAAGCAAAGTACAAATACACTTAACTAAATAGTATTTAATAGCTTCATGTCTCTATACTTCACTTTCCATTAGGGAACCAAAATCCAAAAATGGCTTTGCTGACCCAAGATTGTTGATTTTAGTAATTGCTGTTCCCAGAATTTTAATCCCAGTCCTGTCCTTCACTCTCCTTTGTAGTTATAGGACAAGTCACTTATGCTCAGTTGTTCCTCCTTTAAAAAGGGAGAGAACTCCATCTCAGAGGAGCTCCGTGAGATTTCCTGGTTAATATCTGCAAAATGCTTTGGCAATCAGAGGGATTGTCAAATTGACAATTACTATTAAAGAGAGCAGCACAGTTAAGAGGTCTAACTGGAAGATTGGCAGCCTGCAAAATTTTAGGTTGGTCGCAAGAGTTATTATTAGAGAATGGCTGCTTTCTGAAAATGTATATTTAAATGTTAACAACATTTGAGGAGCAAATACTCCCAGAGATAAACATATGCTTTGAATCCACAATTACTTATGCATCTTCCCTCTGCCTCCTCCATGTCTGTGTTTTTAAAATTCTGTAGGTGAAGGACTGAGGTTCAGTCTCAAGGTCATTGAAGCGGCTGTGATTTTATTAGTATGCTCATTGAATGTGCTATAGAAATGTAATTTAAGGCATTAATATGTACACACTAAATAAAACAACACAGGCTGTGTGGGCAAGTTATTTATGATGCTGGAATTTTACCAGTTATGGAAATAAATAATATAATGTGTGTATCTGTGGAAACAAGGCAATGTAAACTTAGCTTACTCAACAGAAGCAGTAAAAGAAATCTAAACAATTCTGTAATTCTATGAGGAGGGTAATTTCACTGATGACAGCTTTCCATAATTTTACTCTTGTAGATAGCAAATAATTTTCCTTATTCTTTGTTTTATTACTATTTTGAATTGCACTTCTTGTTGGAGTTTCACCTTTTACTAATAATTCTTTGGGAAATGTATTTTCACTGTTTTTCATATGGCAGTTACTGCTGGCAGTACCTAGTTGAAACCAACAGAATTACAACTCTCTTCAATATCCCTACATGACATGGGTAATATTTCAGTTTAATCCAGGGGCATGAATTGAGCCAGGAACAACCATTTCAATTTCGACTGCAGTTTGTTTAGGCTTACCATGGACTAGCTACCATACTCCCTCTCGGTGAACCAGATTAAATTGCTTACACAGACCTGCTCAGAAAGCAAAAGGCATGGCTTTACTATTCTCATGACATGCTTTTGCCTAATAATCATGAAAGCTATAAAAAGAAATCTACTATAATTGCCCCCCAAAAGCTCCTTACTGTTGCCCAATAACCAAGTTCCAGCAAGAGAGTTAAACAGCTATAAAGATTACTTCACTTTTATATAACATAACATTTAGGACATTATTACCTAAAAACCAGTAAATCTTATCCATAATAATAGACCAGTACTATTTCCCTGTATCTTAGTTCATAACAATATGACTGTGCTACATACTTACCAAGTAAAAGACTGAATGCACCATGATTCATCCATATTCTCGATAGTTCTGGAATTAAGGGCATTGGTTTACAAATGCCTGACAGGTTAAAGGAGTTATTTATAACCAGGGAAGAAAATAGGTTGAGTACCCGATGCAAAGGTTTTAAGTAAAAGGGGGACATGTGCTTTATAAATCTTGTTTATTTCCCCTTAAACTATCTGAATGCACTTGTTTGAAAACCCACCATTGGTAAGGATATTGTCAATGAACTGAAACAATAAATTTTGCTGTGACTAACACATAGTAGGAACACAGTAAATGTCGGTCAAGTGAATGAATGAAAGCATACAGTTATGACCCTTTCCTTTTAGCTGGAGATAAATATGCACCACCACATACAAAGATAATTAAAGAATTTTATAAATTCTGATTTTTAAGAAATTAAGGCTTCAAAGTGCTTTATGGTAAATGATCAGAATAGTTGTTGCATCTATTGCTCAATAAACCTGGCTTGCCTTTGGCAGTGTGATGAGTAGAAAAAGTGTAAGTGAACCCCAAAAGGGGGTGGCTGGAATTCTAGTCCTAGCTTTTCCACCAATTAGCTTTGGGCAAAGGACAAAAGACTTCAAAAATCTGTGCACTGGGCACCCCTGTGCATAACAAGTAACAAGTTATTTGATGCTATAACCTGTTCTAACATGCTGTGGATCTATGTTGGCAGCATGATTTGCTAACTTTCACAACATAGAAAAAGATATTTTGATTATTTCTTGTTACTTCTTTCATATCAGCTTATAACTATTAATCAATACTTCATCACCATTGACCAGATTTGAAGCATTAACCAATTGCTCATTTATTGAGTAGATATAATGTAACAAAGTACCAGCCTAACTGTTAGCTACTCCTTTTGCTTAATTCTTAAAAACGCCTATTCCTGTGTCTTCCTATATTTTCATTGTGTGTATGACGTGCCATGGCTTGGTCATGGGTACAGTATGTGGAAGAAGAAAATTTGGTTTCTTTTTGTCCCTGATGACATAGCCATGGAACAAACAAAAGAAGGAAATCTTTGGTTATCATTCAGTAATGCTGTACAACATTGAAAAATTATACTATTGTTATATTGTTATATTATATTATAAAATCATACTATAAAATTATACTATTTGTTATATTGAACCGTGTGCTGGTTTTGAGGAAGTCAAACTATTCTGAAATTATTGAGGCCGACCCATCTTCACTGCTCTGCATTTCCCATTCTGTGGCCCAGATCAGTGCACTGAAGCTTCGTGATTCCCTGAAGGGTTTTTAGTCCACTGGTAGTGCCACTTCTTTATAGTCAAAACCTCTTGGGGAAAACTCCTAGACGTATCATCTGCTTAGTTCTGCTCTCTTCCCTTCTTCAACTGCTGCTCTCTGCTCCCAATTCTGTGTCAGCAGGAATATCTCTTAAACAGATGTCTTCTTCATTTTCTGTTATTCTAATAATAGCCAAAGACACTCCTTGGGTCTTTTTGTGCTTAACAGACTGACAGGTCTTTAAGCCTATATTCAATTTGTCCTAAAACCTTGTCTTGTGAGTCTATATAATCAGTTTTCAAGGCACTGCCCTAATTTTTATAAATGCAAAAAACGAAAACAAAAACAAAAACAGAAACAAATCCCCACATTACCTATGTAACATGAAAATTAAGTATGATTTTGGATTTACGATGCTTTGGTTGGGTCTTAATTTGGCAGGAGGATGCATAACAGTATTAAAAGCAGATTTAGCTTTCTAATTATTTTATAGAGATTAGTATTTAAATAAATTCATATTTCCCATTAGTTATCAACTGAAGTAACTGGGAATTTAATTCAAATCAACAAATTTATTGAGCTCTTGCTAAATGCAAAGTAGTGCCATAGACACTCATGAGGAATTGACTGAAACTTTGTTTTCTAGTGCTATTTGTGTAGTAAGAACGATATACCAAGTTCACTCACAAGTTGACTAGAGTCAAATAAGAGCCAGAAGAGGAGTAGAAATATTAAATTCAAAGGAGCGACAGAACATCTAGTTAAGAGCCTCTAGAAAGATGGCTTTTGAGGTGGGCTTTGAAAAATGGAAAGGATTTTAACAAAGGAAGATGAATCATCATTTAAAATCATCTAAAAGGAAAAAATACACCAAACAAATGCACCCAGACTGAAATACGTGAGGCATGTTTTGGAGAACAAGTTGCTAATCTGGTTGGACTATATGTAGGGTTTGTCTAGGCAAGTAATAAGAACCAAAACCAAAAGTTACATTGGGCCAGGTTATCTTCTCTAATGATCTAAATGTTATTGTGTGATGTGGTATTATTTTGTTATACAATCACCCAGGTTTATACATAAAAATTTCATCAAATCCATAGTAACGAGAACCATTGTTAGATATAATGTTTATAATTTCCTGGATAATACTCCTTCTTATATAATTAATTCTATAAAAATAAACATATTGATTATTAAGAATAGAACTTTTGCACAATTAATAATAAGGAACTCATCAGGAATTAGGAACGAGGCTTTAGGACCTTAAAGTCTTATTAAACAAGCTAAAAATAACATAGCAGATTCTAGATTAAACTAACCATGAAGCACTGAATCTGCAGATTATCTCCACATCATCATGAGATCCTCCTAGAATGATTATAAAGAAAGAAAAAAAATGTATAAAATCAAATAATAAAGTGAACAAGAAAAGACAACAGCCAGTAAGGAATGCCAACAATGTTTCAGAAGACAAGAAGCAGCTGGATGTCACTGAATGTGATTTGAGTTTGTTATGGTTTCTTAAGTGACTGGTAGAGGAAAGAAGTAAAGGAGGGGAAATAGGAAATCAAAAAAAGCAAACTGATTCATGCCACTAGCATCATAAGGCTTTGGAATTAGAGATGCCAGGTATCTCCAAAGGTGGGAAAGTAAGGATTACGGCAAGTAGGAGGACCCCAGACCATCACAGCCAGATGAGTGTCTCTCCCCAACAGAATAAGTTACTGAGATTCTATCTATCTATCTATCTATCTATCTATCTATCTATCTATCTATCCATCCATCCATCTATTTATCTCTTATGGGCTGAATTGTATCCCCTCAAAATTCATGTGCTGAGGTTCTAACCCCTAGTACCTCAGAATGTGACTATTTTTGGAGGACTTTAAAAAGGAAATGAAGGAAAATCAGATTGTATGGGTAGGCCAATCTGATTAATCCAGTACAACTTGTGTCCTTATAAGAAAAGGAAATTAAGACATAGACACACACAGAGAAAAAGACCATGTGAGGACATAGCAAAACTGAGGCCATCTGCAAGCCAAGAAGAGAAGCCTCAGAAGAAATTAAGCCTGGCAATACCTTGACTTTGGACTTCTAGCCTCCAGAACTGTGAGAAAATTATTCCTGCTGTTAAGCCACTCAGTCTGTGGTGTTTGGTATGGCAGGTCCAGAAAAATAATTATCTGTGTATCTATCTTGCTTATGATAATTCCTAAGAAGGAATATAAAACAAGGTAATTGAGAATAACTGCTTTGCCATAGAGGGGGTGTGAGAGACGGATCTTTTTATTTAGCTTAGATTCCTCTCCCAGTCCTCAGCCTACCATACAGGCTGGAATTTCACGTCATTTGTTATTTCTTCTGCTCTCACACCCACTCAAAGTGTTATGTGGAGGTTCTAGGGCTTTGGGCAACACCGGTGCCTCAGGAAGTCTCCTTCAGTAAGTGGTCATTAGTCAGCAGGAATTAATGCTGAAATACACGTTATCTCAGTCCTCAAGGTCTCTTGGGATTTGAAGGCTCTGCTGCTTTCTTGCCAAGCTTAGTGTGTGGGAAACTTTAATGAAGCTGGAGGATCTTGTGCCTTAGGTCTAGGCTCCAGCAGTGGCCACGATTCCATCCCTTCTGATGTCACTGGCATGAGCACTGAGCAAGACCCTGCTACCAACAGGACCCACAAAAGCCATATCCTCTCACCGTAATGAGATAAGAAAAAAGCTTTCACAAAAGAGAGAAAGAACTAGTAACTTCCAGCAACTTCTAATCTGCATCCTGCAAATGACCATGAAGATATGAAATATAAAGATCCTGGGTATCCCGCAATATTTATAGTAGCCAAGACATGGAAGCAACCAACTGTCCATTGATGAATGCGAATAAAGAAGTTGTGGAATATATATATATCAAATACATTTTTTTAAAGATTTTATTTATTTGTCAGAGAAAGAGAAAGAGCACAAGCAGGGGGAGCAGAGGCAGAGGGAGAAGCAGGCTTCCCACTGAGCAGGGAGCCTGATGAGGGGCTCGATCCCAGGACCCTGGGATCATGATCTGAGCCGAAGGCAGATGTTTAACCAACTGAGCCACCCAGGCATCCCATATCAAATAAATTTTTTATGCCACAAATTTATGGTATATTTTACACCATAAATTTTTTATGCCATAAAAAATGAGGGAGATGTGCCATTTGTGATAACATGGATGGACCTTGTGGGCCTTGTGCTAAGTGAAATAAGCCAGAGAAAGACAAATACTATATGATCTCACTTATATGTGGAATCTAAAAAAACCAAACAAAACAGAAAAAAACCCAAACTCATAGAAAAAAAAGATGAGATTTGTGGTTACCAGACATGGAGGTGAGGGTGGGGAAATTGGAAGAAGGTGGTCAAAAGGTACAAGCTTCCAGTTATAAGATAAATAAGTACTAGAGAAGTGATGTATAACAAGACGGCTACAGTTACCACTGGGGTATGATACATAGAGAAGGTGTTCAGAGCGTAAATCCTAACAGTTCTCATCGCAAGGAGAAAATAACTTGTTTCTTTTCCCCCCCATTTCTTTTTATTGTATCTATATGAGATGATGGATGTTAACTAAACTTATTGTGGTAATCAGGTCCCACTACATGTAAGTCAAACCTTTATGCTATATGCCTGAAATTCAGACAATGATGTGGGTCAATTATATCTCAATAAAGCTGGAAAAAAAAATAAAACAGAGTGGAAAATAACAACATTTAAAAAAGTCTGGCTATCAATTTGAAATGAGGAAAGAAGAAGTTGAAGAACAACCCCAAATCACAAATTAATATCTCAATTATTTTGTCTCATTAGCTTGAGTGAAGTTTTGCTCCTTGCAAACAATAACAACACTTAACTAATGAAAACATCAGGTGTTCTCTTGAGAGCTTATAGTGTTTATAAAATTTACTGCTTTGGCTTAGAATCTATAATCCCCTTTTTCTCACCATTCCCTCTACTCCGACATGTGCTGGTTCTGGGTAATAGATCCTTTGGCTTGTCTAGAAGTTTTAATATAGTCCTCGGCTGACTTAGTCCTGTCTCTTCTCTTGGGAACTGGTGGCTATTGGCGCTGACTAAATCAGACCCTCCTGACTTTTCTTCCCACAGAATTTAGACTTTGGCTAAGTATCTTTTTAAAAAATAGGAACACATGAGCCATACAAAATCAAGAACTTCAAACCACTGAAGAGTTAACAAGATAAAACACTGTAAGAGAAGAGCTATTCTAATTTGGAAAAGTCTCCCCAATGAAATAGGTTGTATTCTTTTCTCCGTGATCTTAAATCGGTCTTCATGCAGCGCTTACAGAAGACATACTCTCCAGACAGTCCTTGAAGTGGGGAAAGCTTTTATTTTAAGGCTAAAAAAGATGGATTTTCTAAATTGTCATAGGTTGTGGTTTAGCAGCTGCATTCTGCATGGTCCCTACGCAGCTTATTCTTCTAATTATGCTGCTGACAGCTTCCCAATTGGATTAAAATCCACACTCAGAGTTGTCTTATCTATAACCTTTCATCCCCATGACTCCCTGCTCCACAGAAGATTCTCCTAATGCCTAGTTCTAAGTCAGGGGACTTCTTAGACAGGTACTGGCACAATAGAAGAAAAGGCGATTGTAGTCTTTCTCTGATTTTTAATGTCTAATTTTTATATACATATTAAACACAGAAAAATGAAAAAGTAATCTATTTTATAATACAAATGTTATCTAGTCCTTCATTCTGCTTTTAGAAAGTGATAAACCTTTGATTATTCTATGTGGGGCAACTTACTTTAAAAAGAAAAAGAAAAATCAGGCTTTGCTATACAGTAATGCTTCATTCGAATGGTGTAAAACAAGGCCAAAGTAGCCCAGAGTAGATTAATTACTCACATAACTAGGCTTACTTCTTAATAAGTCAAAATTTTAACTTTTTTTGTTGTTTTTTTTGTTTTGGTTCAAAATCTTTTAGAAGGAATATGGCCTCCTTAATCAGAAGATGCTGAAAACAACTCAATATTCCTTTATTCAGGATAATCATTCACAACATCCAGACCATGAAGGGAATATAGTCTTGCTCATTTTGGCTCTCCATCTTCCTTCTTTGCTATTTCTCTGTCAAATCCATGCTTTTCTGTAAGGACATGTGTATTTTTGTATTGTTTCCATTCTCCTCATCCCGCTACAATACTCAAAGTTTTGATGACCTGCTGAGAGTAGGGAGATCAGATACACAAGTCTATTAAGAGCTCTCTAATAAATGTAGCCAGGGGTCAAGAATGAGTTTCTTGATTTTTCAGGAGCTATTTAAGAATTGGTCTTCCCTTAATCAGGCATGGCCATTGTTCTGAAGAGTTACATTCATCAAAGTATGGTAGGTTTTTCTAGCACCTAATATGATTAAATAAATTGAATGTGTGCATTTAAAGTAAATTGAGATCCCTGGATTTAGGATGAAAAATTGGAATCTGGAAGGTTCCCCTTGGGAGAAAGAGGTGAGAAACCTTAAGAAAATCCTGATTTCCTGCATTTATCTAAAGAATAAACTATTTTCTCTCAGAAAAAAAAAAAGGAGGGAAAGAAAGGGATTCCAAGGAGTTCAGTTGTGTAGGAAGAGAGAAGCTTTAGAGAGAATACAGGCCCTAGGCAGAGGCTGATGTTTCTTCCCTAACCTCTCCCAGGCTCTGGGGACCTTTAAAAGATCAGAGCAAGGAAGAGAGAGAGGGGAAAGAGAACTATAAGACCCCTGGATCCTAAGGAAAGGAGAGACATGGATCCGTTGACTTCCCAGCTAAGTACTAACCATATATCAGGTAACATGCCACACGTAGCAGTCACTGGACTATTACCGCCTGAGCCATTCTTTGCCTTCCTCCCATTCTCTATTTCTCAGGGGAGTTGTGTCCAGCAGGCTGCTGCGTTTCTCAGGCTGGCTTCCGGGTCTGGTGGCTTCCGGATGAGTTCAGCTAATGGGAGGCAAGGGATGGATCCTTTGGCTCCATCTTTCTCCTTCTTTCTCTCTGTTTCTGAGAGCATCACTGTCAAGTGTGTCCTCCATGGAGACATACTGGCTGCAGTCCAGCTTGCCAAAACCATCATAATCCCTGTGTTCCCTGTTCCCTCCTTGTGTCCTCTTGTCAACGCAGTAGAACTTGCTTCCTGCTGCTACTAACCACCAAGTTGCTTAACTGTTTCCTGTTGGTCTTTTTAGCTATTCCATTACATTTGTAACACATTCTCTGTATTCCATTTCCTATATAATACACTCATGGTGTTTATAAGCACAGGGCAGTTTTGTTTTTCCAGCTAAACCTTAATGGTACGAAAGGCATTTTACATCTTACGTAATCCTTACAAGTTCCCTGCAAGGTTGTAATCATTACTTCTATTTTACAGATGAGAAAAAGCACAAGTCAGCAAATTTAAGGTCTTTGCTCAAAGTCACAGCATTAGTATGTGGTAGAGCGATGATTCAAATCTGGTTCCAAAGTCACCCTTAAATTGCTGTGCTTTCCAAGGGAAATGGCAACAACAGGGTTGGGGAGGGTGTAGACTTTAGTTCCCAAAGCAGCCATTTAACCTGCAGCAGAGCTGTGGGAGGCCAGAGCCCCGTCACTATCGTGAGCTCCACCCACATTGAGCATAGACAGTGTAGAAAGGCAGGTGTCCTCACTCCAGAGTGAAGTGCCCAAAGAAGCCATCCTGTCTCCACCCTAGACCACAGAATGATCCTGTTCCATTCCAGACAGCAGAATCAGAACTGGCAGACAAGAGTCCTATATGTCTGAGTTTAGTTCTTCAGACAACCTGCTTTCCACTTTTGCCATTTAAAAATGTTTTCTACCTTTATCATGCCGTCTCTGGCTTGTAGACATATTTCTGAATGGGATGTTACATTATTGTAATGGGCATCATTAATCCCAGGTATCCACTCTTTCAATTGATTTATATTACCTGTAAAATTTTACATCAAAGATAGTCCTGTTTAGTTACTGAACTCTGAATGCTGATCATTTTTAACAAAATGATGACAGAAAAAGGGAGTTGAAAGATCCTTTATGGGATATCTTGGTAATATCCCCTTATACTCCTGCAAATAGTCTAAACTTATTATATTTCCAATATGGCATGTGTAAGAGAAGGTTTGGTCATTACAAAGCCACTGCTCATAATAATTCAGACTGGTGAGTTTTCATTCTGTTATTCATAATAGCCCTTCTACATGTCAGTAAGTTTTCTGTCTAATAAGTGTGCCATGTAGATGGTTACCATAATCTTAATTATAAGAATATATATATATAT
>NW_023270447.1:36308175-36541247 GCF_011800145.1 Mirounga leonina
TATATATATATATATATATATATATATATATATATATATATCCAACACTGAAATTCTTCATGAGTATACAGACCAGAAGGGACACTCGTTCTTTAAAAACAAATAAAACACAAACACATATCCTTGGTCCAGTTTTCTACCCAATGCAGCAGGAAAGAACAAGTGAAAAATATAAGAAACACCATTTTACAGATTTCAAATTCCTCTGGGGATTTGTGTGTGTGTGTGTGTGTGTGTGTGTTTCCCCACACTCTCTTCATTTCTCTGAAAAAAAAAAAAAAAAAGGCTCTGTTGCTCTGTCAGTCCCTTCTTTTATGTGCTACAGAACACCTGGTGGCCAATTGCTAGGTGGAGGATAATTAGCCCCTCAATTATCACCAGTTTATTTTCACCTGTTCCACTAGCATTTCCCTAGAACTTGAAGCTTGTCTAATTAGTCTTTTCTGACCCATTCCCCACCATCAGACTCAAGAAATAGCCCTTTTACTAAGTAATTAACCCATGGTAGGCCAATCCTTCAGCTTTTGTTTCAACTCCTGTTGGAAATCATTAGAATTAAATGAACAAAGAAACATCATGGGATGGGGTGATAAGAAACTTAAAAGTTCTGTCTTCCTTCTCCCTTCACCAGCTTCCAAATCCAAATTATAGAAATCTTAAGCACAGTGACATTTAGTCAGACACATATGTGCTTGCTGTTGAATGTCTTGAAAGAGCAAAATAGCACTGCCAGAATTATCAAGTTCAGTTCTCTGAAATGCCATAGGAAATATGGTGTTTATTTTATACCTAAAAGGTGAAAGAGATCAGAAAGAATCCAAATTTTAAAACGCAGGCCCAAATCTCAACTCGTAAAATCTTTCCAGGATGCCATAATGGAGCCTAACAATGTCCTCTCTGCATTATTTTGATCATCTATGAATATTTTTTCCAAAGTATTTATGTACATGCACAGAAATTCTTTGTTTTATCACACAAGTTGAGAGTGAAGTCCAGCAAGGAGTTCTATAAACTTAAGGGACATCTCATGTTTACTCATTCATTCAACAAGTATTATTGAGTGCCTACGTTATAGCAGTGAGTTCCAGGGACACAAAAATAATTGAAGGTCTTTACATTCTTGAAGTTGAAAGTCTAATGTATCTCTAAATACCATCTACTTTTTTTTTTTTTAAAGATTTTATTTATTCATTTGAGACCCAGATACAGAGAGAGAGGGAGAGCATGAGCAGGGAGAGAGGCAGAGGGAGAGGGAGAAGCAGGCTCCCCGCTGAGCAGAGAGCCCTATGCAGGGCTCCATCCCAGGTCCCTGGGATCATGACCTGAGCCGAAGGCAGACGCTTAACGACTGAGCCACCCAGGCACCCCTTAAATTTCTATTCAAAAAAAATTATCCTTGGGGAATGAGTTAGATCAGATTTTTGTCCCAACGCTTTTACACCCTCCTTAAAATATAACTTTGTGTCCATACACTGCCATGGGACTTTCAAGAAGGTAGGTCAAGAATATATGTCCTCATTGACATTGAGTTTGGCTCTGTGCCTTGTTTTGAGTAATAAAATGTGCACAGATAGCAAATAGAAGCTATATAGTTGCATGGCTTGGTTTATACTCTTACGCTTCTATATTTTGACATAAGGAAAGAATTCACTGTCTCAGACTGAGAAACATATGGAATAGATCTAATCTGGACATATAGTTAGAAGTAGAGCCATAACAACTGTCCCACAGATCTATGAGTAAGGATATATATTTCCTAAGCCACTGAAGTTCTGGGGTGTTTCTTTTTTCTTTTTTTTTAAGATTTTACTTATTTATGAGACAGAGAGAGATAAATCACAAGTTGGGGGGGCAGAGGGGGAGGGAGAAGTATACTCTCCACTGAGCAGGGAGCCTGACGTGGGGCTCGATCCCAGGACCCTGGGATCACAACCCGAGCTGAAGGCAGATGCCTAATGACTGAGCCACCCAGGCGCCCCAAGAATTGTAAGTCTCTCTCTCTCTCTTTTTTTTTTTATTCATGAGAGACAGAGCGAGAGAGAAAGGCAGAGGGAGAAGCAGGCTCCCGCTGAGCAGGGAGCCCGATGCGGGACTCGATCCAGGGACTCCAGGATCATGACCTGAGCCGAAGGCAGTCGCTTAACCATCTGAGCCACCCAGGCGCCCCTAAATATCATCTACTTTAAAACAACAACAACAAAAACAACAAAACGAGTCTTTTGAAGCCACACAGCAATGCTTAAAAATTGACAGACAAGATTCCTATTCATTCTGCCATTTTCTCGTCCTTCTTCCCAATAGTATCCCAAGTTCCTTCGAGGAACCACTTCTCTTCTGCTACACAGATTGGTTTAGGGCTGGACACACGATCAAAAGGGAACCAATGAGAGCCAGAGATCTGTTGCACTGTCAGAGGTCTTCTTCTCACTGAAAATCAGATGTGAATTGAACTACCGTCTTATAACCATTTGAGAATCAAGCTAAAGCAAAAGTAAAGAACAAAGCTGCAAAATAAGGAAAGGGAACCGCTGGTAACATCATTTAAACCCCGTTTAATCGATTTCCCAAGCTAGACCTTATCCTGGTTTTTGTTGTTGTTATTGTTGTTGTTGTTGTTGTTTATATGAGCCAGTAAGTATTTTCTCTACCTAAACTACTGGGGTTTGGACTTGGGTTAGTTATGCCCAAAAGTATTCTAATTGATACAGATGTCTCTCTAATATCACAAGTAACATCTTAAAGTTTAAGGTAGTTATATGTTCTTTGAAGCAATTACAGAAGGACCTACACCTTATGTATTTTTGAACTTCTATCATTCAGATAAGAAAATATTTTTCTATCCATAAATATGTTTTATACTTGCTTTTCATCTGTAAACGTTCTGGTTTCTTTCTGGACTATAAGTTTGCTTGTGTGAATCACGCCATCCCATAAAGTGTGTTGCCAAGAAGTTGCATCCTTTGTTCTTATACCACGCCACGTGCCCTGTGGTTCTTAGCACAGCAGCTATGATTCTGTCAAGTCGAATAATTTTAGATTTACCTCTATGTCTTCCATTCATTCCACAAATACTTATTGGACAGAACCGATGCAATGGTTTTGGTAATCGAAAGATAAATATGAAGGGTTAGCATTTTTCAAGGATCTCCTAGGCTCCGTAGGAGAGCATGAAGTGATGCACAGGGATGACAGCACTGTATGACAAGTGCTCTGTAGGTTTCAGTCTCTCAGGTGCTAAATCCAACAAGGTGCCACTGTTTCCATCACTTCTCACATCCAACATATCAGCAAGCCCTATTGGTACTGCCCCCCAAATCTCTCCCAGATCTGACAATTTCTCACAGCTTCATTCTTAAAACCCTAGTCCAAGCCACCATTACATTTCCCCCGTACGACTGCAATAGGCTCCAAACTAGTCTCCCTGCCTCAATGCTTATAACCTCACAATCCCGGGTCTGCTCTCCGTACAACAGCCAAAATGATCTTCTCAAAGCACAAATCAGATCAATCCACTCTGCTGCTTAAAACACTCCAGTGTCTTTTCATTGCCTTAAAAAAACAAAAAAAAAAAACAAAAAACTAAACACCTCACCACACCTGACCAGGCCCTGCATGACCTGACTCCTACCTACCTCTTCAACATCGATTCCTGCCATGCTCTCCCTTATTCACCTCGCCCCAGTGACACTAACCTTCACTTCATGCCTCAGAAATGCCAGACCTGTTCCCATCTTGTTCCCATCTCAAGGCCTTTCAACTTGCTGCTCTTCTGTCTGTAATATTTTCCTTTCTCATCATTTAGGTCCCACTTCTGGCAAGACTTCCCTGGCCATCTTGGCTGAAATAATCACCCCTAATCACCCTTATACCACCACCACTCCACCAAGTCCTTTTGCCATTGCCATCTTTTATTTTCTTCTTCTTTTTTTAAAAAGATGTATTTAATTATCTGAGAGAGCGAGAGCACGTGAGCAGGGGGAGGGGCAGAGGGAGAGGAAGAGAGAGAATCCTCAAGCAGACCTTGTGCTGAGCACAGAGCCTGACGCGAGGCTAGATCCCATGACCCTGAGATCATGACCTGGGCCAAAATCAAGAGTCAGCCGCTTAACTGACTGAGCCACCAGGTGCCCTATCCATCTTTTATTTTCTTCACAGCACTCTTCACTATTTCAAATCAGATTGTTTATTTATTTGCTTATACAATAATCATTGGCCTTTCTCCACCTTCCACTAGAATGTAACTTCCAAGAAGTCAGGGATTATGTTTTATTTATTGCTTTTTCTTCAGTGCCAAGAATGCCCGGCACATGTTAGGCATTCAGTATCACTTTACTGAGTGAATACAAGATGACAAATGAGATGTATCTAGCTTAAACTTGGAAACCAGAGAAACAGGGAAGGAAGTTAAGGATGATGAAATTTTTGGATAAATGGGGGAACTATTAAATGAATAAAATGTAGACTGTGTGAGTTAATGGGAAATTTGAAGGAAGTACAATAGCTTGAGGAATTAGTTCAAATGTGTTTTCTGTGATATTCTACAAACTGACCACCAGAACACGGAGCAGAGCAATGACAAATAGGAATAAATTAAATTGTAGGACCATTTTAAGTTGCTATCTTTAGGACTGTTGTGAGGTTTGTGCTTATTTAACATTGTCATTAGTGACCTGGGGAAAAAATGTATATCATATTAATGGAATTTTAAATAACCCTAAATTGATTTATATTACAAATATCAGTAAGGACCCAATTCTCAAGTAACACCGATTACCTCAAAAATCTAAACTGACTAAACCTTGAGGATTTGACTTGAACTCTTTAAAAATAGAAATATTTGCATAAAATTCAGTTGAATCTAATCCTCATCACAAAGGAGAAAGCTGAAGAGCTAAAGGGACCCCTGGTAGATACTGGGCCAAAAATTAGATACCACTTGAGAATTCAAAAGGATTTTGTTTTGCTTATTGTTGATTTGTTTGTTTTACATTTTCTGAATGGATGTGACATTTATTGTCTACTATGTGCAAGGAACTTTATGTATAGTTTGTTTCTCTTTAGATTAACCTCTGACAGGTCTGTCATTTCCATTTTCCAAGTAAGAAAATTGTTGGAAGTGAAATTCAAACTTTGATCTACCTATTCCCAAAGTTCTTTTTCATCATCAACATTTCCCTATTGTAAGCTCTAAGATACAAAGTATTGCACAGGGCTAATCAGAAAATACCATTCTAATTTGCTTAAAACTTGGCAACACATCCAGGGAAAGCTAGTAGGAAATAAACAAAAGTGAGGAAACCTTAAAAAAGTACTCCTCAGTGAAAAATGCAACCAAAAAAATATGTATAAATGAACATATTTTTTAGGCCATAGCTAAGAAAGCAGTAGTATGAAAATTTTTTTTAAATGTTGACCAAGAAGAGAATATTTTAAACTGAAATTAAATAAAGATTAACATATACCAACAGCAAAGAAAAACACTACCTGCCAATAAACCTGTAAAGGATGCCTTCCATACACTCCGGCGTTTAGAAACAGACTGATGAACAATTGAATGAATGAATGAAGGAGTGGATAAATTAACAAAGATACTTTAGCCTATATTGTTGAAAACTATCTTGAGCTGGCAGAATAGGGGCTCCGAGGAAAAACTCGGAGATGAATTTAGGACCATCATTTTTTTTTTTTCCTGTGCCAAGAATTCTGTGTTTCTCAAGTAATTCTGTGTTACCTTTCAACAAAGATGAGGTTTTAATTGGTTCTCTTCCTTGAACTAGAAGATAGGCCCGGTGTACTATCAATGGGAACCTATTCACCAGTATTTTATGTGAACTGGGACATTACATCTCTAGTATTTTCAGCCTTCACATTTTTAATTTTTGTCAGGCAGTACTGTAACAATGTGTTACCAGAGGGGGGAAAAAAACGAAATAAAGAAAGCATCCATATAAAGTAAACAAGTTAGAAAGGCTCATTTTTCATTTGTTAACTGGCCTCCACACGGCTGTTGGCTGTGACAACAAATGATTTAATGAGTCCAATTTAAAATAGTCTTGTCTGTATAAGATAGATGTCTCGGAAAATACTTTTTAAAATCTCACAGCTATCGCAAAGCCTGCTTCGGTATACCCTGAGAAAAATCTGCACTGCAGTTTCACATTTTTCTCTAAATTTCTCGATAGGCCAGATACCAAGCTAGTAACAGTGAGAGGCAGCATTATTCCTATTGTACCCGTGAACGTTTCCTAATAGTAACTGTGAGCAAGATGTTTCAGAAATGCCAGCTTAAAAAACCGTAAAAATTTATCAGCTGTGTGGAAAAGTGATTAGTGAACAAGAGCCTTTCTGAACTACGTGTTTGTCCTCTCTTCAGTCACTTAAATGGCCCATTAGAGTGATGCTTTGTCAGAAAAGGACAGTGATAGGGAACGTGATGGGTATACTGCACGATGACAAGGCAAGGGACTCCTCTCTGGGGTGGGCACGCTCTAGGTTGCCGCATTTGATTTTAGAAAGCTTGTCCATGTGTTAGGCTGAAGAGATGAAGCCTTCCCAAATCCATTCCCCAAGTTCACAAATACACATCTTCCTCAGGCGCATTTCTTAGATTTTAAGAGTAGAGCAGGTAAGAAGTGTTATATCTGAATTCACATGACGCTTCCCTTCATGTAAAGAGCAATTCCATCTTTTTGATCATCCTCTGACAACAGATAAAACACATTATATAGCTTCTGAGAGGGTCAGGTAGATCCAATTTTGTTGAATGACCTGCCTCGGCTCAGAACTAAGTACCTTGTTTTGTTCTTGGAACATGAATAGGTCTAAATTTGATTAGTCTGAATGTGTATCTTTACTTTTTTGAATGTCTAGATGAGGTGATTATCCAGAATTAACCTTCAGAAATGAGATTGCCTGAAGTCACCTCCATGATAATATTCCAATTTGCTAAAAATGTTTTAAGATTTCGGGAACAAGAAGCTTGAGCACCAGTGTCGAAGGATGTATACACTAAATAAAAGGCTAGAAGCCCAGAGAGCAGATATGCTTCAAAGGCAGACTCAGGATAAAATTATTCAAGAAGTCAAAGAAATGAGAAAAAGCAATGTCAAAATATTTCCACATTAAAAAAGTAATTAACATATCCTGCATCAATTAAAGAAATGTAGACAAACAGACCGAGCCATAATACAAATACCTTTCCAAGCCAAGTTTTAGTTTCGATAAATATAGTTCATGCAAGTAGAAAAATTTACACCACTTCTCAAAGCCATGCCTGTGTGTCTTCTCTGACTTTTGTAGTAATTGCAAGGAAACCAGCAGAAAAGGGAGTGTCTGGAAAATGTTACCAAAAAGGTGGAGTAAATTGCCAACTGTCTAGTCTGTAAGGGGCACTCACCTCGCCACGCTGAGCTTTTGTTGTGGTCCAAATCTCAGGATGGCCCTGGAGCAAGCTATTCTTTGTATGGAGCTAGTAGAAAACAAATTTTAAAATGTCAAATGCTGCATGCTATTTTCACATTCCACACTTGTCTCTTCAGTCTTGGATGATTTAAAAAAAAAGGAATTGCATTTACTGAAAAAAAATAAAATAAACGTTTTTGTTGGGCTAGCTATAACAATCTCCTCCATCTAATGATACACATGATGCACAAGCCCCCAAACTTTTCTGGTCATGTTTGAAATGGAAATACAATCAGGGCTCTAACCCTGAATTATTTGCATTCATTTATTGTAATACGAATAGATCATTAATAACTGCTATTTTCCACGTTTTAGTCTGACATCTTTGGTAGTTCCAAATGATATTATTTTGATCCTTACTTTGTTTCTTTAGCATGCAACCTCCCTTTTAATCTCATTCTGCTGCTCTGTCTTCTTCTCTTTGATTTCTTGTTTTATTTAATTATATTCTTAAGTTATTTCATAGCATAAATCTCTTGTGAAAAATTTCTTTCTGTTCCTTGGGTTTTTGTTTCTTCAAAGTTGGGTTTACTCTTTTGCATTGTAAATTATCTTAAAAACAAGGGTTTTTTTTTGTTGTTTTGTTTTTTGGTTGCTTAGATGGCTGTGCTAAGCCATTTTATTCCCATTTGTTCATCCTTGAGCAGTTTATCCCAATTCTCTAATTTTATTTCTTTTCATTTCTGTAGTGTAAATATCTTCCTGATTCCTTCTTTCAATATCGGAAACCAGTTTGTTTTGTCTTCCCAACTACCTATATACTTTGAGGTGCTACAGTGTTTATGTTCTATGCACAAGATTACAGGTCTGTAACCTGAGGACTGGCAGAAAGGGTAAGGTGAAGAGATCAAAGTTGACATAAACTGATTCACAGTCTCTTTAATCCAGGGTTTCTGCTCTGCTTGAATTTGTTAAATGCCCTATACTGGAGCTAAAATTCCTCTAATTGTGGAAAATATGCTACTCCCGAGGGAATAGTCTCAGACTTCAGGTTGGTCCTTAAAATCCATATTAGAATTGCTTCTCTCCAATATCCATTCGCTTTTTCATGAAGTAATAGAACTCCTGATCATAAGGTGTGCTCACTGCCCTTTGGAATAAAAACATGTTTGTATCTCCCTTACAGTTGAGTGTAGTCATCAATTTCTGGCTGATGAGATGCAAGTTAAGCATGTAAAAGCTGTCAGGAACCTTCCACAAGAGGCAGTATGTTTGTTCTTTTCTCCATCCCACTGCTTGGAATGTGAATGTCATCTTTTCTGTGAGTTTGAAACAATAAATAGTGGATCACAAAGGGAGAAGAAGCCTCAGGTTGCCCATAATACACAGCATCATCACCCAGCCCAAGGTCACCTCCTGGGACATTTATGTGAGAAAGAAATACATGCATATCTTAATTAGCTACTATTTTCAGTTTTCTGTCATTTGTAGCCTAATTTTGACCTAAATAATAAAACCTCTTTCAGAGAAAATCAGCACTTGTTCATTTCTATCGTTTTGTACTGTCAACCAACCAGTTTGAGAAAAGAAAACAGAAGTATATGCTCCTAATTTTATTCTCTCTAGATGAGAAGAATTAATGAGAATTCTCAGAACTCTGTTAACATTCCCAAATGACTTCTTGGTGGTGGGCAGAGTTCTGCGCCACTCCAGAATCTTCTGTTTCTTTCCATAGCTGCTGCCTTTCTAAAATGTTTGATATTATGCTGTTTCCCTTCTCTTGTTGGTAGTTGGTAGAGACCATATTTTTCAGCTGAGTTTCTTGTTTGTTTGTTTATTATATATGAGATTCTATGATACAACTCCATTCTACACTTTTTTCAAAGCTTAAGATTCCATTTCCCTAGCTTTTGTGGGACTTGATTGCCTTCTATCCAGGCCTAGAGCTATTTAGTAGATAAACAAGTCTTATGAGGATAAGAATCAGGGCATAAGATCCCTGCAATGTTCACTACATTTATCAACTTAACTGGGCCATGGGTGCCCAGATACTTGGTCAAACATTAATTTGAGTGTGTCTGTGAGAGTGTTTTGGATGAGATAAACATTTGAATCTGTAAACTGAATAAAGCAGATTGTTCTCCCTTATGTGGGTGAGCCGCATCTAATCAGTTGAAGGTCTGAATATACCAAAAAGGCTGACCTCCTTTTGAGTAGGAGGAAACTCCTCCTGACTGACTGTCTTCAAGCTGGAATATCAGTTTTTTCCTGCCTTCAGATTCAAACTGAAACATTGGCTCTTTCTGGACTTCAAATTAGCTGGCTTTTGGACTGGACGTACACCATTGGCTCTCCTGAGTCTCCAGTTTGCCAACTGCATATCTTGGGACTTCTCAGCCTTCATATTGCATGAGACAATTTCATACACACACACACACACACACACACACACGTATATATTCACATAGATATGTGTGTTATATATACTTATATATATATATTGTTTTATATATATATATATATATATATAAAGAGATCCCTGACTAATACAGTCCCTGAATACTTCTCTTCACTTCCATAAAGAAAAGGAGGATTCCAATCAATGAATGGGTATCATCTCTAGGGAATATCTGGCCATTGATAGACATATCTTGGGACTTAGGAGCAAAATTGACTCCAGTATCATTTTTTTAAATTTAATTTTATTTTATTATGTTATGCTAGTCACCATACAGTATCTTACATGATGAGGTCACAGCTGAGCCAAGGCTCACAGTCTGACATGACTGTCATATGGAGTTAGATGGCATCCTACACATTATTTGTATTCACTGATTCACATGGGGGTTGATTCACAGCATGGTGAGAATAATTCAGATTTATATACACAGACATATTTTTTTTTGGATTGGACTGGAAGAGGGAGAAAGTAAGGTTGCCAGATGGCACAGAAATATGGCAAAGCCCCCAAGAAAGAATTCATACCAAGGGAAAAAGGAATCTAGAATGGCAATTTCACAACAGGGTTTGAAGATTAGATGACAGAAAAGACATAGTGAGAGGGCCGATAATAAAATTTCACCCATGGGGCGCCTGGGTGGCTCAGTTGGTTAAGCAACTGCCTTCGGCTCAGGTCATGATCCCGGAGTCCCTGGGATCGAGTCCCACATCGGGCTCCCTGCTCAGCAGGGAGTCTGCTTCTCCCTCTGACCCTCCTCCCTCTCATGCTCTCTGTCTCTCATTCTCTCTCTCGCAAATAAATAAAATCTTAAAAAAAAAAATTTAAATAAAATTTCACCCCAATCTGGCCCCCTGGTGGCCATATGCACTCCAAGGAGATAAAGAATCATGAATGCTAAAAGAAAGTGGATCTCTACCTAAACAGCTTAACATTTCAGTACCCAAACAACTCCCACTAACCTTGAATGTGAATATTTTGTACTCATAGGAGACTGACAAATTTTATAGTGCCATAAAGATTCAGAGCATCAGAACTGGGATGAATCAGCAGAGGTCTTAGTGACTACAGTAGAAATGAAAACAAAATGGCATAATAGACATTTATACTAATTTACAAAATTATATTAAAAAACTCTATGGATTCCCAAAAATATCTGTGGGATGGTGGAAGTTTGAAAGGTACCAAAACTCTTGCATGAGCTTAAAAATGAAGAGCCTGGGTATTGATAAAATTGACCTCATTCATGCCTGTCGATTGGTAAGATTTTGGAATGTCTGGGTGATAATGGTCTTCTTCCAGACCTCCCACAGTTGTGTATTAAACGCAAAGCCTGTAAATAACATGTTTGTTGTTCTAATCCGAACTGAATGACTTTTTCTTTAGGAGAAGAGTACAGGGGACTACGATCCAAGAGGAATTTGTACTTCATGTCTCAGTCTAGTTGATTATACTCTTATAAATAAAATTGCAATTAAAATGGAGCCCATTTTCAGGATTCAGGGATTCCTGTCATGCCGAGCTATATCTCAAGCCTTTTCAGAAACTGATGGGCACATAGTAAAAACTTTTGAGAAAACTCTTCTCTCATTTCTCATCCGAGTCCACTGCCTTCTGCCTGCTGTTGGCAATATCCTTCTTAATCTTGCTTTCTAACATTATGGCACACAATAGTTGAAAATGAGGGGGATTTGAGTTTCTCAAAGAAAAGATGCACAATGGTGTTATATTCATTTCCTCCTTCAGTATTTAAGTCCAAAAGTACCTAATTTGTTTCAATTTTTCTGGTTAACACTAATCATGCAATAAATATTTTTTGCACACTTACGTACTTAGCACTAGGCTAGCTTTTGGGAACTCCATGGTAAACTAGTGAGACCCAGTCCCCATTCTTATGGAGCTTACAAATTGGTGAAAATACAGATTTTCAGGTCCACAGACAACAGGTCCACAGACAACTGCAATACAATGTGCAAAAACCATATTATGTTATGTTATGATATTTTATATTATATTGAACAGAATGATATAGTACAGTTAGTTAAGAGCATGGACCCTAAAGCCAAACTGCTTTTGTTTCAAACTTCAACTCTGCTATTTGCTTATTATCTTCTTAGTTTGCTGTATGAATAGATAACATAAGCGTAAAAACATTCATTAGGTGCTAAATAATTCTTAGCCACCATCATTGTCTCTTTACTTTCTCTGATAATGTCTGTTTTTATATTACCATATGCCATTTATATGTTGTCTGTCCCATATACTGTTGCAATTATTATTATTGTGGTGGCTGTTGTTGTTTATAATGATGACCACTACCACCCTGAGATCTCTTCTAGCAGCCCACATTAATTTTTGTGGGATTTTCTTTGAAGCTTCTTTTTACAGTTCTAGGGCAAGAGATTCTCTGAGAATGTTACAGGGAATCTATTGCCTGATAGTCTGAAGAGGCAAAATGTTGTTGCTGATGTGTTCCTTCTAAAAGTTAGCCAATTGTAAACATTAGCCATCCAGCCAGACGCAGTCCCTTCTCTCCCTGTTCTACTACCAAGGACCTGCTATGCCCTCAGAGAGGTTCAGTAGCAAATAGCAGAGTTGAAGTTTGAAACAAAAGCAGTTTGGCTTTAGGGTCCATGCTCTTAACTAACTGTACTATATCATTCTGTTCAATATAATATAAACATGATCTACACCAGGATATGTTGAACAGTGAGTAGCAATGATGGAGCAGATGAGAAAGTCAAGAGCTACAGCCCACAGCCCTGACCTGTACTGGATTACTCCGCCTAAGATAGCAGACTGTTACCTCTAAAGCAACAAAATGTTAAATCTAATGAGGAGGACTGGCATTCGCTCTACACTCTATCCTCATGCTGTGCTTATTCTTAGGCCATGCTCTTTAAGAACATTCACATAAAAGCAACAGTTCAATAAATATTTCCTGAGCATATCTGCATGTTCCTTTGTCACAAAAGCCCCATTCATGCAATACTGTTGTTATAGTACTTGGCTTATAGTCATTGACTTATTATACACCCATATCTTCCTCTCTAGATGGCAGTCTTTACAAAAGTCCATTTTCTATCTCGGCATCATTAGTAATAATGATATTAACGAATATCAATTCATCACTTATTTTCTGCCAGGCACTATGCATTTAACCTTCTTAACAACCTATGAAGTATTTATTCTTTCACTTATGCATACAGTTCTATTTTGGGAGCACCTAATTGGATCGAGTACTGTGCCAGCCACTAGAACTAGATTAGCAAACACCACACACTCTGGCCCACCTTGATGAAGCTTATTTTCTAGTAGAGGAAATCAGCTATAAACAAGCAAACAATGAGACCCAAACAATGTTAATAAGGTAATTATAACAAATAATATATCCATTTTGATAAATAAGGTCAGAGGGAATGACTAGATGATGAGGGAAATGGGGAGCAGAGGGCTACTTTTGATACGTTGGGCAGTAAAGGCTTCTGGGAAGAGGTGAACTTGAATAAACATGGGAACGTACCTGTCATATGACAGTGCAAAGGACTCAAGTGGAAAGGTGTTTGGCTTGTTTGAAAAAGAGAAAACAGACCACTCTGAAGTAAGCCCAGGAGAGGTTAGAATGAGTTTGTGTGGGTAGAGAGGAGTCGGATAATGTAGGTCTGGGCTTTAGGCCATTTTTAAAAATTTGAATTTTATTCTGTCAACAATAGAAAGCACTAGCATGTTTATCTCCATTTAATCAAGTGACAGTTGAAGAAACTCAGGCTTAGTGATGGTAATTAACTTGTTTAGGGTCACCCAACTAGTAAGCAATGGAACTGGGATGTGTACCCTGCTCAGTCTGACACCAGACATCTGTTCCTGATGTTAATTCCTGATAGAGTGCCCAGTACACTGTACATTAGCCATCATCATCATCATCATCATCACCACCCACCAGAATCACCATTGTATCATTAGTTTACAGATGAAGAAGGAAAGAGCTTTAGATTCTCAGGAACTTGCCTGAAGTCAGTCAGTTGGTGGAAAGGGTATCATTTAAACCCAGGATCTCTAATTCCAGAGCCAAGGCACTCAACCTCAGCACCTATAAGTTTCTAGCAGACAGTAGGCAGTCAATAAGTATTTCCTGAGAAATGAATAAACCAGTAAGTATGCAACATTGTACGTGGTTCTGAGGAGAACTGAAAACCAAGAGACCTTATCTTTAAAGAGCTTAAAAACTGGGATAAAGTAGGGATTACAGATTAGTCAAATGTACAGATAACCATACTATAAAGCAGAATTCTTTCTTTCTTGCCTCCTTCCTTCCTCCCTTCCTTCCTTCCTTTTTCTAAGCAAATGTTTATTGGCTTCCTGCTATGTCTCTGACTCTTTGCAAGCCCAAAATAACAAAGTATTGTTAAAAGTGGTAACTTAGTAACTTAAAAGTGGGATCCATTGCCCATCACCTCTGTTTTGGTGAATCAAAAGACTTCATGGAAGGGCCCCATGTTTGTTAGGAATGATATTTTAAACCTCTCACCCAGTGACTTGCAAGAGGGCAGTATCACCCATAAGAGGTGTTTTGAAAATTGTGGAGTGTTTCTGGCTATCATAATGCATAAGAGACACTAATGGTATTTAAGGTGTGGAGAACAAAAATGCATAGGACACTCTTGTATAACCCACACCCCACAGGACTTCTGAATGTCACATCAAATATTCAGGTAGTAAAGCACCCACTTATAATTATCTGAGGTTATACCTCACCCCATCTTACAAATAAATTCAAACAAGTTGTATGAAGTTTATTATAACCTGAGGGAGAAGAAATGAATCCTCCAGGTAAGCATCTGATAAGAATTCAGCCCTTGCTCAATCCTTGATCACAGTCTTATAAGACACCTAAGAAGAGGATCAACTATGCCATGCCCACATTCCTGACCCACAGAAACTAAGTGATAATAAATACGTGTTGTTGGGAGCCACTAACTTTGTGGTAATCTGTTAAGCAGCAACAGAAAAAACTAATATAGATAGGTTAAGTAATTTGCCCCAATTTGTATAACTAGTAAATGACGGATATGAAAAATCCAACACAGTTCTGTGTCCAATGCCGATGCTTTTTCGGTTATCAGAAACGTTAAGATTGGGGGGCGCCTGGGCGGCTCAGTTGGTTAAGCAACTGCCTTCGGCTCAGGTCATGATCCCAGGGTCCTGGGATCGAGCCCCGCATCGGGCTCCTTGCTCGGTGGGAAGCCTGCTTCTCTTCCCACTCCCCCTGCTTGTGTTCCCTCTCTCGCTGTCTCTCTCTCTGTCAAATAAATAAATAAAATCTTTAAAAAAAAAAAAAAAAAGAAACGTTAAGATTGGGAGAAGAGAGGTTAAGATGGCTCATGTTGAACAGCTTCAAGGAACTAATTAAGAGAGGAGACAATATGCCAAAGGTAGGATGGGACATACAGTTCTGGTGTCCAGGAAAGTGGTCAAGCTGGAGATACAGATTTGGAAGTCACCATATGACAAAAAGCTATTGGTCTTAGTATGTGGCCAGGAGCATGAATGAAATCACCCAGAGAGTAGTAAAACTGTGAGGAAGAGCAAGGATGAATATTTAAGGGGTGAACAGAAGTGAAATTAGAGAAGGAGGAGGAATATTCGCAGAATTCAGAGGGAAACTAGAAGAACAATACCTTGGAAGTCAAAGGTGGCTTTCCTTAAGAACAAGTAGAAGTCAGTGTTACATGTCACAGAAGCAGCAGATAGGATGGGGTTGAAAAAGTCTTGTTATATTTAACTATTACGGAACCCTTGGTAAAACAATATGACTGAAGACATGCGATCAACAAGGTGGTCTCAGAAACCTTCACTCATCTGTGACAGAATAGGGTTTAGAAATGGAGTGCCATACAGTTGGACATAGATCAATTCATGTCAATTTCGCTCCACAAACATTGGCTGAACATCAATGGTCACACCGATTGAGTATGGTTGTGAAGATTCACTTAACTACACATCATTCCACTCAGATATTTCCAGCTTAGTGACAACAATATGGAGGCACTTTATCAAATCTTTTGCTGAGTTTAAGACAAGATGTGTGTACATGTTTCCCTGATCTATAGCTCTGCAGGCCATCTCCCCTGTGGATTTCAAGAGTCTGCAAATGTTTTCACATATGAAATCCTAATTATTTCTCATACCCGAGTACAGCCACCATACAAGGAACTTAGAATATGACCTCAATTGCAAAATTATGTCCATTTTGTTAATTTCATGGTAGCACCTGTTTTTTCCTTCTCTCAGATGTATGCCCTGGTTTCTAAAACTCTGAAGGAAACTTTTTTAATAGCAATATAAGTTTTATAATTAACCATAGCCATGTTATTGCTGCTTACATATTTTCTTTTTCAACCTGATTAAGAAAATTGCAATTTTCCAGACTTCTCTGGCATGAGCCTGGAGCAATGTATAAACCAACAGCTTTTTTTTTTTTTTTAAGTTTTGCCTGGAGGCCGAGAATCCACAAACCTGAAAGTAATGGTCACTGATAAGGAACAGAGCATTAGACAAAATATAAAATCTGGAATCATTGCATGCTTCCAAGTAGCATTAGTTGACCCTTAAATAAAACAGTGAACCATGGAGTGTTGCCATGTCTGTGTAACATGGTTATGTAATCTAAGAATCATCTGAAGAATATTCATCCCTGAAAACAAATGTCTTATACACAGTAGCCATTTGTAGTTGTAACTGTATTTATTCTGATTAGACGTGTTTCTGTTAAAAGGCAATATGAGAAATAACATGAATGCATAATTTAATACCAAGGCAGTACGGATGTGAATGTGGGAAGTTACAAATTTGGCAAAGGTTTTTAAAAAATACTTAGTATCTACCACATATATGCCAAGCCAAAATTTCATTTGCAGTATTTTGTTTTGTTCATCGATGTGCTTCAAACACCTAGAACAGTACCTGGCACATAATAAGTGCTCAAGAAGTTGAACAACCGAAATGGTGACGGCCGCGCACGAGAAGTAGGAGGTTTTTTTTGTTTTTTTTTTGTTTTTTTTAAGATTTTATTTATTTATTTGAGAGAGAGAGAATGAGAGACAGAGAGCATGAGAGGGAGGAGGGTCAGAGGGAGAAGCAGACTCCCCGCCGAGCAGGGAGCCCGATGCGGGACTCGATCCCGGGACTCCAGGATCATGACCTGAGCCGAAGGCAGTCGCTCAACCAACTGAGCCACCCAGGCGCCCCCTTCAGGTTTTTAATAACAAATTTCAGCCTTGACAAATATGTTCTATGGAACCAAAGACTATGGAGAACATCCTTTGGTGTCTTACTAGCTGTGTTAAGTCCTGAGGATACCACAAGGAAAGCTCAAACAAAGATGCTTACTCTAAACAAACAAATAAAAACAATTTTTATTGAAAATTTTAAAATAAATGAAAACTGTAAATAGAAAACAGCCAATTTACAGAGTGTATTGCTTCCACAGATATTCAGTCGAATGTCCTAGACTTCATTCCATTTAGAGATATGGGAAATTTTATATATGTATGTACTATATATATAGTACAAAAGACAGATTTTTTTTTTAAAGATTTTATTTTTATTTATTTGACAGAGAGAGACATAGCGAGAGCAGGAACACAAGCAGGGGGAATGGGAGAGGGAGAAGCAGGCTTCCCGCCGAGCAGGGAGCCCGATGCGGGACTCGATCCCAGGACCCTGGGATCATGACCTGAGCTGAAGGCAGTTGCTTAACCAACTGAGCCACCCAGGCGCCCTTTCTGATTTCTTTTTTTTTTTTTAAGATTTTATTTATTTATTTGAGAGAGAGAATGAGATAGAGAGAGCATGAGAGTGGGGAGGGTCAGGGGGAGAAGCAGACTCCCTGCCGAGCAGGGAGCCTGATGCGGGACTCGATCCCGGGACTCCAGGATCATGACCTGAGCCGAAGGCAGTCGCTTAACCGACTGAGCCACCCAGGCGCCCGAGAAGTAGGAGTTTTGAGAGGAGCACACGCTGCTGAAGAAAATCTCCCAAGTGAATCCCTCGGGCAGGCATCGGAATCTTCTCCTTTCTCACTCTGTGTCAGGGGAGGCTGTCCTGAGAAAAGGCGGGCACAGTATCTGTGGAAGCAGATGATGCATCTGAACTGTTACCCCTGGGGTTGGCACGTCACTGTGTCCCAATCATTTTAGTTGTCATTTTGTTATTATTGTTGGTGGGAGTGGTTTGAAGACAGGTGAGGGGCCGCTTCTCTAGCATGTGGGCTGCACAAAGCCTAGTATTGGCTCTGACCAAGAGAGTCAGTTCAGGCGGCTGTAACAAGATACCACAGAGTGGGTGTCTTAAACAACACAAATATATTTGCCACAGTTCTGAGGGGCTAAGAAGTCCAAAACCAGGGTGCCAGCAGATCAAGTATCTTGTTTGCAGATGGTTGGCCGATGGCTGCCTTCTCACCGTATCTTCCCATAGCGAAGAGCGGACAGAGGAAGCAAGGTCTCTCCAGTCCCTTCTTGTAGGGACACCAATCCCATTGTGAGGGCTCTGCTTCATGACTTAATTACCTCCTAAAGGCCCCATCTCCAAACACCATCACACTGAGGATTCCAATCTCAACATATGAATATGAGGAAACACAAACATTCGGTCCATAGCTGGGCTAGTCATGTGCCCTCCTTAATATGCTCCCAGTGCTGGGCATTTTGGAGCAACTATATCCTATTTCCAAAAGGTCCCAGGGAAGCTTCTAGACTGCTGGCTAATTGCCAGTCCTCTCTTGCATGCCGGAGGGAATGTAGAGGAAAGGCTCTCTTTCCTCTGAGAATGAAGGAGGTTTATTATTACTGTGTAGTCATGCTAACACCCAAGGAGAGAATTCATACGAAGAGGATAGCTATGTTGAGAAGAACTCAAGAATCAACAGACTTAGAAATTTATCATTTAGGGGCGCCTGGGTGGCTCAGTTGGTTAAGCGACTGCCTTCGGCTCAGGTCATGATCCTGGCGTCCCTGGATCGAGTCCCACATGGGGCTCCCTGCTCAGCGGGGGGTCTGCTTCCCCCTCTGCCCTCTTCCCTCTCGTGCTCTCTGTCTCTCATTCTCTCTCTCTCTCAAATAAATAAATAAAATCTTTGAAAAAAAAAAAAAGAAATTTATCATTTACATACTTACCACCACCCCAGTCTCAGAGGCTTCATCAGAATAGGAGCAGTCAATTCATGAATATGGGATTTCCGCTTAAGGCCAAATCTTCCTCCAAATCTTTTCTCACAGCCCTCTTACCATAACATTCTCTTTGGTTCCTATTTCTCCTAGAGTTCCGCCTTCCTGAATTTTCGCTATATACTGCATTCCGCTGTTTGTATTTATTATTTGTCTCTCACTTATTTAAACATATATTGAGCTCCTCAGTGTATTTGATCCTCGTAACAACTGAGTGAGGAGATATATTACTATCCAAGACAAAGCTGAGTTGCTCAAGTTTGCATAGCCATTAGGTGGTATCACTATCTTAGGTGGTATCTCATCTGTTATCAAACCCAGTCTGATTCCAGAGCCAAGCTTTTAGCACAGAGGGTTGCTGCAAATCACTACAGTGAATTCCTAGATCAGTGGCCTGGGTAGGATGCCTCTCCTCTCCTTCAGCCCCAGCAAAGAGGTCCATGTAGAGCAAACAACTTCCCCCTCTCCCTGTTCCTTTGGTGTCCTCAGCACCAGCATATAAGCAAGGTCAGGGACAGGTTTGCTATGATCTAAGCTTAGACCTTATACAATATGGAGAGCCCTCTTTAAGAAAACTAATACAAAATTACAGATACATTATTAACCACAAAATTAATATGTAATCTTATTCTAAATAAGAAATCACAACAAATTAAAAAATTTAAAAGACACAAATACCACAAAACCCATAATAATTAACACACATAATTGATCACCTGCCTGACACACCTCATAGTAATGGATTTCATTTATATTTTTTGGCTGCACACTTTTTATCCCTTCTTTGTATAATGAAAAATTTAAAATATTGTATCCTCTAGAGAGAACAGGGAGATAATTCAGTATTTCCTCTAGCATGACTGATTGCATTGCTTTTAGTGCTAGAAAAATTTCTTTCAGCTTCATATATGAAAAAGAAACTTTTGAAAACTGTCAATAAAAGTGGTCACGTTATGTAAGTTTTTTAGATTATTGTAAAATTTGGAAGTATTCTATCTAGTTTATTTTCCATATGAGCTGTAGGATTTCAAAGTATATCCACTTTTCTTTGAATCCACAGCTCGTTTTCCAGTTTACTGTTGATGTAATGAAGTCTCATAAATGCTGTTATTTTCATGTTTGCCAGGATCTCATCTCAAACATCTTTCCCAGTGTGTTCACATAATTTATCCCTCTTCATTAATAGGATATCAAACAATCAAAGAACCTATTCAGTACTTTTCCTTGAACTTTATCTCTTTCTCTTACTGAATGTTGGTGTCACCTGAGGAATTTTTGTTACTACCATTTGCTTCTCAACATCAGTATAATTTTTTTAATGTCATCACTCAATTCCACTGTGTCTGAGTCAGGTTCTATTACCTTGCATCTGTATTTACTCCCAATTCTTAAAGAAAATGTAAAGATGACAAAATGATACTTTTTATATACTTCCAAATCAGGAAGCTATACTTTCCCACTTGTTTTATTGAAACCTTCCAAAATATCTTCAGAAGAGCAGTCAAAATGGTACAGTTAAATTCATCAGCTTTTTCAACAAACTTTCTATATATTCCAACTCCTAGAAAAAGAATACTTTAGATCCTTAAACAATCATTATATCTATCACACAAGGCTCAAGCAACTTTGCAATAGAAGGATCCTCTTGTTACTTTGAGATTTTTTTAATGAAGCTATAAGTTGCATATGTGTTTAAATACCCCACCCTTTAAAATACTCTATGAGATGAATCTGAAAAGAAAACATAGCTGTTGCAAAATACTAGAGTAGTCAACGGTTCCAGTTACTGTCACAGCAGCTTTTTCTCTGACAAGATTAAAGAAATGAGCTGGCATGGCACATATTCTGCTTACTTATTAAAGTTTCGAAAGAGTGTTTGCAACCCTTTGTCCCCACCTTTCATAACAGCTGCATTGTCATACAATTTATCGCTAGTGTTTTTCAGCAGTTAGTTGCCATTTTCCAGAGCTCGTTTCGTTTTTTTTTAATTTAAAGTCACAATATCTAGGTGGTTTTCAGTGGGCCAAAAAGATTAAAAATACACATCAGGTTTTTTGTTGTTGTTAAACCGGTAAGGCCTAATAATTACTAATTAATCTGTGTTTTGTATCCAGTTTAGAAGCTAGAATAATGAATTAATATTTGGTGGGGTTTTTTTTTTTCAGTTTTGTTTGCCATTTCATTTTTTATACGTTTTCCTATTACTATAGTTAATTCTTCTTAAACTGTTTCAGATATGTCACACGTACTTTTTTTCATCTTAACATTTCCCAAACTGTTCATGGATCAAATTTAGCGATTTGAAGGAAGCCAATATTTACTGTGAACTCTGAATGGCAAAAGTCTTTCACTTAAAAATTTAATAATCCTAATTACTTCTGTTAAGCTCTTTAAAATAATACTGAATGTTCTTTCTTTCTTATCTGTTATTCAAGACGTTAGTATAGAGGCATTTGTAATTGATTTACTTTTTATAACTCAAGTACGTAAATACAGATTTCTTGTGCTCTGTGTAGTCTTTGTGACTTTCAAGGTTCTCATTATACACATCTGGTCTGGAAACTCGTCGGTTGTAATGACTGTCTTGTTAAAAAATGGCTTAAGCAAAACAATAGATACAACCTTTTAGTCTTAGAATAGACAAGCCAGGGTCTACAATAGTCTGATCATTTTATCTTATTTTCAGAATATCTGTTTGAGTCACTTTCTTTCTATTTCATGCTCTATGTGATTCTCTGTAAAGTTATTGGAAACAATTTAAAGAAAACAAATTTTTTGTTAAACACTGTTAAAAGAAAATATTTCTCAGTGAAAAGACCAGAGTGAGAGATCACAATACTTACTGTGCCTCAGTGACTTCATGAATATAAAGCTGCTATTGACCTTTATGATCATAACACCCTCAGTTCTTGGTCATTTATGCCTATCTCCTCAATCACCCCCTTCCTTTTCTGAGTTCACCTATGTAAGTCTCCACCCATTTTTACCATCTGTAAAAGGAGGAATCTTCCTTCTCCTATACAGAATCTGTGAAGGAGGAATGAAAAAGGAGGCTTTAGTCTATAGGTCTCACAAAACACTGCAGTGCTGTGCAAACTCCCTAAGAAGCAGGCTCTTCTTTGCAATCTTACCACTAAAAGCAGGAAGAATGTCTTTTGGAACCCAACTACACATATCCCAAGGAAAAGTATTCATTCTCAGCAATAGTACAGTCTGAATCCTTTAAGAAGTCTGCCTATCTTCCATTGAATTATGCAAATTACGTCATTAGATGGAGCTGAGCACAATCTTTTTTTTTTTTTTAATATTTTATCTATTTATTTGAGAGAGCGAGAATGAGAGAGTACATGAGAGGGGGGAGGGTCAGAGGGAGACGCAGGCTCCTCGCTGAGCAGGGAGCCCAATGCGGGACTCGATCCCGGGACTCCAGGATCATGACCTGAGCCGAAGGCAGTTGCTTAACCAACTGAGCCACCCAGGCGCCCAAGCACAATCCTTTTAATAGCTTTCTCTCACTTAAAAAAAAAAAAAATACTCTGTGATCACAGTTCTAATAGGGACTGTGTGAAATTTTTAGCCATGGGGCCCTTACTTTACAAGAAAGGAGGAGCTATCATTTTATTTAATCCTCACAACAACTATTCAAGGTAGATACAATTTTTACTCTTACCTTTCATTCATGAAAACTAAGGCTTAAAGAAGAAATATAAATTTCACATGGCCACATGGCTTGTAAGTGGCAGAGCAAGGAATCAAATTCAGAACTACCTAACTTTGAATCTTATACTCTTATCCAATGATGTATGGGAGACATCTGGTCCTAGCTCACAAAAACTAATAATTAAATTTTTAGGACTTTTTTGAGTTGGTTGTTAAACATAGCCATTAGTAAAAATCAAATTATATTAACTTAAAATTAACTAAATTATTTGAAAACAAAGGTGATAGTCAAAACACAATACTTCCTCGTTATTTAACTGTATTTTACTATTATCAGTGTTCTTGAGTTTATGTATGTCTCTCTCTATTTGCACGGTGGAAACCCTGTGTAATGATGGGCCACGGCACAACTTTTTCCAAGTCTGTGTTCAATGATGTTATGTTCATAACTTGAAAGTGGCCATGATAGAAATATTTACATCATGAAAGTTAGTAACACCCCCTCCTCCACCAAGGCTGGTTTTAATTACACTACATTGCATTGTTTGTTTCTCTTAACTGTTACTATCTTACCCTTATACAGTGATCATTTCTCTCTATGAAAGACACAATCCATATGTCAGATAATTGGTCTCAACAGTGCCATATAATCCTGCACCCTTTGGTCTAGGATGTCACATATCCTTAGATATCACACATATTATGGACTGGAGTAAGTAAGAAGACGTTCTACTTTCTACAGTCACAGAAAAAGAACAAAGTCCATTCTTCTCAGAGTTCTGGATGCCCAACACATTAGCTGTATCACTTACTTAGCAAGGATCAGTGAAGTGATAGACTGGTGTTCCTCTTAAATGATCTTGCTGAGCAAGGGAGGAATTTAATATTTAGAAAACAAAATAAAAAATACAAAAGATAGAACTTGTTCAGACTATAGACAGCGAAAGAAATCAACTCTGCCTGTCAAAATTTCTGCCTGTCAAAAATTCAGATATTAAGAATAACTAGCAGAACTGGGCCCGAAAGAGCCTCTGATTCCCCTCTTCCCATTGATTAGGAAGAGCCAAAATCTTGATCCTCAATTCCCACTTGAACTTAACACAATTTAGTTTGCATAAAGTCATGTGCTGATGTATGCCCAGAGAAAGAAAAATGAATTATCCTCCTCTATTAATGCTGCACGGTACAGTTATTCAAAGATATTTATGAAATTATTATATATTTTCAGATCTTGGCTTATATGAAGCACCACAACAGCCAAGTATTTAGTAATACATTGTAAGTTTTCTTCTAAATTGCAAGTTTTCAGAAACCCATAGGTAAATATGAAATGCAAATATAAAATATAAAATTAGAAAATAAATATAAAATTAGAAAATTGTTTCATTAAGAATGAATCTTTGACACAGTTCCTTACTCTTCACTAAAGAGCAGCTATAAAGCATAGAATAAAAACCCTGAACCTGAGAGTTTAGCTAAGGTTGTTTTTTAAATTGGCCTTTTTGGATGACAGGTCCAATTCTAAAAATTTCATAGAACCATAAAATTGGGAATACTATCAAGAGGAATCATTTTGTTTACCTCATTAGGTGAGAATACATCCATGCCAGCATTTCCCAAAGTTCCACAAGATGGTAACAGATATTATATGAAGAAAAGGATTAGCCAAATAAACTTGAGAAAGGCTGGGTTTTTAAAATTTTTTTCTTTCAATCCCTCTCCAAACAGAAACCACCTCTAGGTTCTGGAAGTCACTCCCTCCCCTTGACCCTTCAGGTCTTCGGAAGGTAAACCTGCTGTAGCTAGCGGCAGGGTATTGTGCGACCTTTACTGATGCTCTTAAACCTGTCCAAACCTTCAACAAGGTCATTAAACTCCTCTAAAATTACCCAGCTAAGTGTATTAACTCTTTCCTGCCAGGACCCTGACATAAATACCATCTCCACCATTTCCTCATTGGGAATATTGGAACCGCACTCTTTACTATCTTGGCTTAAAATCATCCCACGCCATGAAAGTGAGGCTATTCACACTGACTGGATCAATTTAAAGGCTGAGCAAAATCTCAGGGCTTCAACCCTTCTGGAGGATAAACAAGCACCTTGGTGACTGCCGTCAGTGGGTGATCCTCACCAGCAGGAACAAAAAGACCTTTTATCGGTTGCTCGGTCCAGGCAATGTATGCCATTCATTGGAATGGAGACCGGATGATGTCCTGAAATAGCCCCGGTCTCTGGCATGTCCCAGGAAATTGTCACAGAAAGTTCTGGCTTGGACAGAGCTTGGCGATCTCTATGATGCTGACATCATACCAGTTCACATAGCCCCCTTTTCTTTCCTTTCCTATTGCATTCCCAGTCCTTATCTGGTCTAGAGACAGGGAAATAATGTAACTGTCCAAATGTTGTCTGTTTTACACCATAGATTTTTGAACTTATAATCAAAAATTGCTTCTTGGATTCTCTTATTTTTATCATTTCAGGACTGATAGGGAAGTTCCCAAAATATAAGAGAAGAAATGCAATAAAGCATAAAGTAGAAGGAAACCTATCAATATATCCCCAAATGCATTTTCTTGCCACATAAGTTTTGATAAGTTCTAGTTCAGAACGTGGAGCTGGTACATATGTACTTCTCCTCTCCTCCCAAAGTCCTCTTAAAATAATGCTATAAAACTATAAAAGGAATAAATTTACAAAGGCATTGAGACTATAACAGCAAGCTAAAGATTTTAACACATACCTGCAAAACCAAAGGCAAGTAAAATCAAATCAATAAAGAAATCTTAAGTGAGGGATCTGGAACTCAGGATATGCATAGGAGAAAATTGCAGTAGAAATAGGAACTCCTGGGGTGCCTGGGTGGCTCAGTCGTTAAGCGTCTGCCTTCGGCTCAGGTCATGATCCTGGGGTCCTGGGATCGAGCCCCACATCAGGCTCCCTGCTCCGCGGGAAGCCTGCTTCTCCCTCTCCCACTCCCCCTGCTTGTGTTCCCTCTCTCACTCTCTCTCTCTCTCTGCCAAATAAATAAATAAAATCTAAAAAAAAAAAAAAAGAAATAGGAACTCTTCTCATAACCAATCAAAACCTCTCCCCGAGTTGATAGGTAGAGAAAGCAAGAGTAAGAGAAGAAAAGCTCCTAGGAAGAGGAGCAAATTGACTATTGCTGAGATAGCTTCAGGCAGGCCTGAAGCCTGACCTGTCAATAGGGTGGCAAGCCTCCAGTTTACCTTTAATCTCTCCAGTCTTGCAATAGCACTGAGGAATGCTTTGGGAGTGTTACCAATTACAGTAATTTCAAATGTTGGGCAGACAGGCGCATAGTACAAATCTCTTGAGAGAGCAGGCACAAGGGACCAAGAAGGTATAAAACCACTGCATGTCAAGCTCACTGCCCTGAAGTCATCACCCGGATCAAGGAGTATTACCGGTAGTCGGGCAACTTCATAGGGATTTGAGGGCAACAGGATCTTACTCAACCACCTGCCAGGTTGCTGTGTTTGCTGCACTGTATACAGTTTATGTGCAGTAACTGTGCCCTTTACGTGCTTAAAGGAACCTGTATACTTTGCCTCGTGTGTGAACAATGTTCTTCCAATCACGTCACCATTCTATTTTGCCTAATTGCAGAGTGATATTGGGAGCACACATATACACCCCCCCAAAACAGAAACTAGACAACAATGTCAAAGCCCACTCAGAGGCAGTGCAGTGTGATGGTTATAAATACAAGCTCTAGTCCCCAGCTGCCTTTGTGTAGTCTTCTCTCTGACCCTTACAAGATATGTGATATTAACCTTTCACACCTCGGTTTTCTCATTTCCAAAATGAGGACAATACTTCAACTCTCAAAACACTTAAGGATCCTATGAGGCTTCAATGAGTTAAAACATATAAAATCCCATGTACCTGTCACATAGAAAATATTGTAAATTATCATTTTATTACAGCTATTTTAAAACAGGTCTATAAACATTTTCTTTTTTTCTTTTAAAGATTTTATTTATTTCTTTGACAGCGAGACACACAGCGAGAGAGGGAACACAAGCAGGGGGAGTGGGAGAGGGAGAAGCAGGCTCCCCACTGAGCAGGGAGCCCGATGCGGGGCTCGATCCCAGGACCCTGGGATCATGACCTGAGCCGAAGGTAGATGCCCCTAAACATTTTCTATAAAAGGCCAGATATTAAATATTTTAGGTTTTGCTGGCCAAACATGATCCCTGTTGCATATTTTTCTGTGTGTACGTGTGTGTAACTCTTTAAAAATGTAAAAACTATGTTTGCCTCGTGGGCCATACAAAAACGGGCTGCAGGCCAAATTTGGCCTCCTGTCTGTAAATTGGTCAGTGCCTGTTTTATTTTTTTATTTATTTTTTATTTTTTTGTTAACATATAATGTATTATTTGTTTCAGGGTACAGGTCTGTGATTCATCAGTCTTACACAATTCACAGCGCTCACCATAGTACATACTGTCCCTAGTGTCCATCACCCAGCCACCCCATCCCTCGCACTCCCCTCCACTCCAGCAAACCAGTTTGTTTCCTGAGATTGAGTCTCTTATGGTTTGTCTCCCTCTCTGCTTTCATCTTGTTTCATTTTCCCCTCCCTTACCCTATGATCCTCTGTCTTGTTTCTCAAAATCCTCATATCAGTGAGATACTTCAGTGAGGCCCCAGAAGCCTGAAAGTAAGGTCAGCAGTCTTTTTGTGAAAGTGACCTTTGGAGGAACTGGTAGGACCACATAGGGACCTCAAATGACAGCATCACCCCTAATGAATCCTGATGCCAATTGGACATGCAAAATGAGAGAACAGCATTTTACAGGGCCAACCTGAAAGCATTTAACTTCCTGAGACTCTCTTTGGTGGTGAAGCATTTAAAATAAACCACAGAATCTTAAGAACAAATTTCTGATCAAAGCCAAAAGCAGGAATCCCAGTGCCTGATCAGCCAGTCAAGATTTTGGGGAACCATATTCTACATTTGTGGATCTTTCGGAGCTAAATTTACCAAGTTACAAGAATAAGGCAATTTGGGTTTTATCTTGGAAGAATTATTCAATTAATACAAATTACCAATTTAGAATATGTGTGTGTGTGCATGCATGTACCACCATGGTATATACATATGTATATGTACATGCCCTTATATGTGTATATGTATGTGTGCATTGGAAAGGATATTTGAATCGAAACTTCATGTGACTAAAACTTGGTAAATTCTGTGTTTATTTTATGTGAAAATGAAAAGATTAGGAATGGGCCAAAAATTTCTGGAATTATTAGTAAAAGAGTTATAAAATATTTAAATATAATTTAAGCATAATATTGAATATGAAATTTGTTATAATACAATATACTGTTGTCTATTTTGAGTTGAGTCCAGGTAATTTTACCTACAGAAATTTTTCCACTTATATTTTTCAGGTTTGAAAACATTCTGAGGATTCTTGGCATTTATTTAGATGTGCTATCTGACATTCTTTAATTGAAAAAATTAGACTGATACAATAATATTGAGCTAATAGTACTTGTATATATCCATTGTAATCCAATACCATAGGAGAGAGAAATACATACATATTGACTAAAGTACTCATGAAAAGAAGTTAAAGGCTAATTTTAGGCAAAATTTCAAAGACTTGTCTCTTTTATTACTGATACCTTCCAGTTATATAGAATTCCACATGAAATACTACATGTCTTCTGCCTCTATATTCTTTATAATTTTTCAGGATACAGGGTAGAGTTTCTTTTACTTTTCATATAACTTGTCCTCCAAGATGATGATAAGAAGAGTTGTTTGGGTAGCCATTCTGGGCACTTGAGGCATGGTATAAAAATAGAATAAGAAAAGACTTCTAAATATAGGAGACAAAATGTTGCTTGGTATGGCAATAAACTACATTAAAACTACTGGAGAAAGAAGAAATTAGATTTAAAAGTCTCATATTAGGGCTAAAATAAAAATTTGATTAAGTTCAAAATCATCATAAAATTGTTACCTTTTCTTTCAAAAGAAATTATATTTTCTGCTTTGTACCTCAAATGGCTTCATTAGCATGCTACATCCCCCATCTTCACATAAAATACTAAAATCTTTACTTCTAGCCCCTAGAATTGATATTTATTGCTATTTTTTAACAAAAGGACCTAGAGTCTCCTGGGGAGTGTGACTGATTGCATTTTAAAAGTTGCAGAACCCAGGAAGAGACTGAAGCATCTTATTTAAGTTGGAAAGCAAGAACTTTTATTTTTGTTTTTGTGCTTTCCTGTATCATTTAGGTGTTTATTACCCTGTGTGGATATGTGTAAGTGTGTAGTTGTAAATAAGTGAATAAAATATAAGTATTGTTTATGGTATGTCAAGCCCACATTGTATTATAATAGGGTCCAAACAGGCTACTTTTCTGTACCATGCCTTCTCTCAGTAAGAAACTTATCTAATAGGAAACACCTTGGCAAATATTAGCACATTTATGGCCGGCCTACAGAGTGAAAATTCTCTTTACCCAAATGTCCATTATCCACTCATCTAATGGTTCTTTGGCCTACTCCTGATGATAAGAGAAGTGGAGGTTCTCCTTCTCTATTCTTCTCAGCTCTACAAGCTTCCTGGTCCTCGGGCACTCACAGACAGCTCTGCAGTCTCTGGTTTGTCTTTAGTTATGGTATCACTTCCCTTTGATGCTCTTAAAGCTCACACATATAATACCCATAATTTTTTCCACTAGGAAACTGAAAAAATTTTGGAGTTCTCATTTCCATTGGTGGGCTGGTAAAGCAGCTTACTGTCTTTGTTTTGTTTGTTTGTTTGTTTGTTTGTTTGTTTTGTTTTAAGTCATGATTTGTAGCATTTACCTCTTTCTGTGATATAAATATTCCCACCATGGCTGATTTCAAGTTACTTACAGCTTAACATCTGGCTCTCAAAATTCCTAAATACTTGATAGGCATACGTCATGAATGTGAGCTAGCTCCAACACACTACTGTCCCTACCTTTCTTCATTTTGCCTTATCTCAGCTTTTCTCTGTGATTTTATCTGCAAAAAAAAGTCACGTCCGGTTATATTGGGAAACAGCATTTCCTATAAATTCAAAGACCCCACTCTCTTTGCCACTCCCTAAATTCTAATGTCCGTGTTCACACCCAGAGTTTGTAGTGGAAACCTGGTATTTCCTACTTGTTTACAAAACTTTTACACATTATGTATGCAAGTATTGTTGAAAAGGAAAAGGAAGAGGAGGAAAGAACAAGGAAAGAAGAGAGAAAGGGGAAAAAAAGGAGTATCATAGTCCTCTGTCTTTTATACACTTATTACTTGCCTTGTGTTACAGTCATTCTTGCACATGAATTATCACTTTCCCAAGTTAAAAATACTTTGAGGACTTAACCTGTGTCTCATTCATTTCTGCACCTCCTGTAGCACCCAGTTCAATGGCTAGCCCATAATGAGGCTTCATATTTGTTGGAAAAAAAAAAAAAAGGAATGAATGAGTAAAAGAATTCACAGGTAAAAATGATTAAAAAGGAAAATCTTGTTTCCATATCAAGCCACATAAATAAGTAGTCAACATTCTGATTTCCAAATTTCCAAATTGTTTGCCATCGATTTCCCACCAATGTCAAGTTGGTTTTGCCATCACCAACATGCTCTTACAGTAGACCTATTGCCTCGGCATCTTCCTTCTGTAATGGGGAACATATATCTGATTGCCTTACTCTGTTTAAGGTGATGCTTTTGTGCCTTCCTGAGATAATCACTCTTTACTGATAATAGACCAACTATTTGTTGGAAGACTGGCGCTCAGCGTTAGTTTTTTTCTTCCAGATAAAGAGGGCAGCCCCCACAGACATGTGCAGCATGACTTGACTACCAGAATGAATTAAAATTGGGTTTTATTTATTACTCTTGTCATCAAGGTACTGTTAAGTGCTGTTTACTGATTATGAAATCAGTTAGTTCAGTGAAGATAGTTCAGTCCTGAGCTCTTTAAAATACTTCGCACATTTAACTCAACTTAGAAATTTTAAAATTGTTAAATAAAAATGAACTATCCCTTCAAAGTAGGAAAAGAGGCTGAGTTTACCTTTTTTTTCATTATTGTTAAAGTAGCATGTATGAATCTTTATTGGATGAACAAGTAAAATCACATTTTATAATTGTCTGTAAATCATCTAATTTCTATTCTAAGAACCCAGTCCCACTGAGCTGGTGAGTCAACATCAGTTCTTTCCAGGCTTTCTCCCACACCCAGGTTTGTGTTGAGGTTCTAAGGTCTCCAGGACCAGGCATTAGAACAATGGTTACTAAGTATCTATCCACATTAGTAACGCTTAGATTTTTCTACAACCACATGAACCTTAACAAGCATTCCATTGTGGCATTTCCATGCCATGCACAGGGCAAGGGACATTTTTTTTTTTTTAAGATTTTATTTATTTATTTGAGACAGAGAGAATGAGAGACAGAGAGCATGAGAGGGAGGAGGGTCAGAGGGAGAAGCAGACTCCCTGCCGAGCAGGGAGCCCGATGCGGGACTCGATCCCGGGACTCCAGGATCATGACCTGAGCCGAAGGCAGTTGCTTAACCAACTGAGCCACCCAGGCGCCCAGGGCAAGGGACATTTTACCAGGGCTAAGATTCTAAATTTGGTAGCTAACCTACCTGGTTTGTCACTTGGAGATTTCTTCTGAAGTCCTACTACACTCTTAGGTGCTTCCATGGTATGAGTATCACCTTTGTCCAAGGACTAGCAGACATCCCCGCAATGGGGAGAAAACTCTCTTTTCCTTGGAGAACTTTCTGTCGCTCCTGGTTTCACACAAGGATACCAATTTTCTCTGTCTTTAAATTCTATTATCCTCGGTGGGCAAACAGAAGCCAAGAAACCCTGCCAAAAACCTTTTATGTGGTAAGAAATTATGGAGGGGGCGCCTGAGTGGCACCGTCGGTTGAGCACCCGACTCTTGGTTTGGCTCAGATCCTGATCTCAGGATCATGGGATCAAGCCCTGCATTGGGCTCTGTGCTCAGCTGGGAGTCTGCTTGAGATTCTCTCTCACTCTCCCTCTCCCTCTGTCCCCCCCGCTCGTGCTCTCTCTCTCTCAAATAAATAAGTAAATCTTTTTAAAAAGAAAGAAAGTATGGAACTGGTTATCTGGTTGAATAGAGGACAGACAAGGGGGAAAATTCAAGGAGAAAAACAAATATCTCAAAATTTCAATTAATAGCTAAAAAAGAAGAAGAAGAAGAAGAAGAAGAAGAATCTGGACTAGTAAAATATCTATTAAACATCCTCCTTCTGCTTAGGAATATCTGTATTCAGGGATTTCATTGCTTCAGTGTAGGGAGGTGGCCAAATTTCCTACCCTCCATTCTCTTCTCTCCAAATGCTAGTTTAGGTACATTTCTGTCCTTTCTATCTACTTGCTCTTTGCCTAACAAAGATAACATCCTTCTTAAGTAAAGTAGGCACTGCCTAAGCAATATAATCTAAGGGATATTAGGAAGGTCCCTCCCTATTTGAAGAAGATTGTTTCTCTGTTACTAACGAGCAACTACTGGTGCTGCCATTAGAAAAACCAATGCGTCAGATGAAGGCAGAAGCTTAAATACTGTGTACTTAAAAATAATCCATGCATTTAAGTATTCATTCAATACATATTTGCTGATAACTGGTATATGCCAGATACTCTGCAGGGTACAAGATATACCACAATAAAAAAGCAATCACGATTTCCCTCTCATGGATTTTACAGTCTACTCATGGCAAGAGATATAAGAAAACATTTCTTTTTTTTTTAAGATTATTTATTTATTTATTTATTTATTAGGGAGAGAGAGAAAGAGAGAGCACAAGCAGGGGGAGCGGCAGGCAGAGGGAGAGGAGAAGCAGACTCCCAGCTGAGCAGGGAGCCCAACGCGGGACTCGATCCCAGGACCCTGGGATCACGACCTGAGCCGAAGGCAGACGCCTAACCGACTGAGCCACCCATGTACCCCCATTTCTTTCTTTCTTTTTTTTTGAGAAAACATTTCTAAATGATTATTAATTACAGTTATAAGGGGCTATGAAAGGAAAAGGGAGATATCTGTGAAAGTACATAACAGGGGAACTTTCCTGATGAAGCAGCTTTTAGGCAAAAACTTAGAAAGGAAGTGAAGAGAATCTCAATTACAGGACACAACATGTCTGGAGGCCTAGAAAAAAGCAGAATGTTGGTTAGAAATCTTTTTAAACTGAAAAAAGACACTGGCGGCTGAATCCTCGAGGTGGGACAGGGTGCCTTAAAGACAGACCAGAAGGTGAGCAGGGGCTAGAGTTGCAGGCCTGTGTAAGCCATAACGAAGATTTTGGTCTTTATCCAAAAAAAACCCAGAAGTGTTTTATGCAGAGCAATGAATGATCAGGTTTCTATTTAAGAATTCTGGCTGCTGTGCCGAGAATGAATGGGAGGGAGGCAACGATGGAATACATGAAATGTTATGCCGTTATCTGCTATTAGTATCCTAGTGTCTCAGATTCTTTCCAAGTAGCTGTTGCTACAAGAGTGTGACAGTTAAAGCCCTAAGATTGAGTCCCTCCCATGGCCACATCCTCACCAAATTGTGCTTTCCCTATCCATGTCTCCTTCTTTTAGCTCACGCCCTTTTGCTTATAATAAAGTCTCTACCTGGCACATCAGCTCTATCGCCAGGACCCCTATTCTCAATCAGGGAATTTGTAAACTCTTAACACCTTGCCTATGTAAGCCTCATCTCTCTCACCACTCATGCCCTACACCCATGCACTGGAGTCCTGCCCCTGAACTCCAGTCTCAGGCGTGGAGCTTTGTTATCTGCCAACAGGTTCACCTGAGAACGCCTTGTCTGGTACTGCCCGTTACCCAATTCTTGCTATCCTTAGTGACACCCTCCTTGTTCAAGCTACTTTTCTTTCTTTCTTTCTTTCTTTTTTTAAGATTTATTTATTTATTTTAGAGGGAGAGAGAGAAAAGTGCACACGCGAACAGGGGGAGGGACAGAGAGAGAGAGAGCTGGGGAGAGAATCTCCAGCAGACACCCTGCTGGGCACGGAGCCTAAAAGAGGGGCTTGATCTCATGACTCTGAGATCATTACCTGAGCTGAAATCAAGATTCTGATGATTAACCAACTGAGCCACCCAGGTGCCCCAAAGCTACTATCATTTTTTTACCTCAATCACCCCAACATTCTACTGGTGCATCTTCCTCTATCAGTCTGGCTTCCCACCAATGGCTTGGCTCACACTGCAGCAAGAAAGATCTTTCTAAACCAAAAATGTTGCCATGGCATCTCCCTCCTGAGAGCCCTTCAGTGGTTTCACATATCTTACAAACTGCAAACCCCCCACATGTCATACAAGGCCCTTCAGAATTGGACTCTACTTGCCTTTTCAGTTCTGTCTCATACACTCTTTCCTTTGGACTTCTTGCTCCAGTCACCCTTAACTTGTGTAAGAGCTGGATTAGGGGCTGGACCAGCTGGGGTGCTCACCTCACTGGAGTGCATTAGAAATACTGGGCTTGGGGGCACCTGAGTGGCTCAGTTCGTTAAGCATTTGCCTTCGGCTCAGGTCATAATCCTAGGGTCCTGGGATTGAACCCCGAGTCAGGCTCCCTGCTCAGTGGGGAGTCTGCTTCTCTCTCTCCCTCTGCCACTCTCCCTACTTGTGTGTGCTCTCTCTCTGTGTCAAATAAATAACTAAAATCTTTTTAAAAAAATAGAAATACTGGCCTTGTTGACTTGGCTCCCCAAGTTTTGTTTAACTGACAAAATTGACAGTGGTCTTGCTTCTGGAAAAAGGAGTCAGCACTCCCAAATGTAAATAAAAATATCCTCCTTGTCCCCCAGACATACTGACTTAAGTATTTCTGCAAAACATATTTAGAGCAACAGCTAAAAGTTGTCAGTAAGTTGAATTTCTAACACCAAATAATATGTGGCATAGTGCTATTTATCAGGGATGAGTAGTTTATTTTATTATCTAAATGTTATATTTCTAGTACACCTCCCAAGAAGTTCTTTGGTTCAAAACACACACCATCTGAAGAAAAGGAAGAGAAGGGGGAACATTTCACTGAGTAATTCCACAATATCGACTCTACTTTGACCCAGCTGAAGTGAATTACTAAGTGAATGTGTTTTGCATATAATTTTTTGTAATAGAAAAATCAATTTCTTCCTGGCCTCAAGAAATAAATATCGAACAAATAGTTTTTAAATATCCATTTTAAGGGGTGACAAGATGTTGGCCTGCCTAACAGGCCCTGATTCTCAGCACACTCCTGCAAGCCCCTGTGCTTTGCTCTTCCTGGAACATGCCTCATTCCCTCATGCTGTTTACCTACGCAGCTTAAATAGCACCCCTCTAAGGGGGCCTTCCGTGACCCATAGGCCAATGTAGGTCTTTCTCTATACTTTCTATCTTCCCACACTTGTCATTATATTGTGTATCTATTCTATTTTATTGTGTGTCTATTCTTCTAGACCTTAAGCTTCTGAAGCAGGACATTCTTTGTTTTGTTAACTTACATATCCCAAACACCCGGACCAGTGTGTAGAACACAGAAGGCCCTCAATAAATATTAGGTGAATGAATAAATACATGAATGAGTAAGTGCATGAATAGAAGAGTACTCCATGTCAGAACTCCCTGATTCCTCGCCTGAACTGCCCCTGCCATTTATCACCATGGCATCCAGTTGCCATATTCTGCGTGAAGCCATGTCTATGAACCGAATTAATGACAGACCTAGAATTAACTGCAGCTTCTGCCACACATATCCCCAGGCACATGACAGTTTTCAACAACGGGTATAGAAAAAGGAAATGCTAAGACACTAAACACCATGAACTGTCTTCTCCGTAATTTTGTTTATGGCCCAAACTCCTTATATTCCTCCCCAGTTTTCATAGGGAACTCCCCAGACATCAGGAAAACAATTTAGGTAATGACGTCTCAGCTCTGCAACTCCCAAAGGACTGTGAATCCAGTGAATTCAAAGCTCCAGAGAACGTCAGGCTGAGGTAGCTACCTGGGAAATTATTGAGGGACTATGGAATAAGCAAAGTTTTCTCCTGGCTGACATGATCCCTCCAGAGTTGCAACAATATTCCAGGGCATTATGTTGTCTTTTGCAAAAATTATTTAATCTAAAAAACATGAAATCCTTACAAGGTAGGCGAAACTATCTGATACCCATTCTATGTATGAGAAAACTGAGGCCCAGGGAAGTTAAACAAATTATCCAAGATCACCCAACTAGGGAATGACCGAGCCAGAATTCCAAATGAATCGAACAATTCCAGTATACAGACACCCTTAATATTAAGCTTATGTCCTTCTACCCTCACCCCTCAATCAATTTTTGGAAGCGATGCAAGCTGGTTTCAAAATCCAAAATGAGTTAATAAGAAAGAAAATTAATCTTTCTGTTCATGATGCTATCATTCTTTATTTTGGGTTCTTTCAAACAGCTGTTGTATACATTACTTTGGGGTAAATAACATTTCTTTAAATAGAAAAATAATCTCATTCTGTTTACATGTAAAATTAATCAAGAGGGGTGCCTGGCTGGCTCAGTTGATGAAGCATACAACTCTTGATCTCAAGGTCATGAGTTCAAGCCCTACCTTGGGTGTAGACCTTACTTAAAAAAATAAAATAGGGGTGCCTGGGTGGCTAAGCTAATATATTTATAATTACCCAAATTATTATCACTCATGATGGTTTTCTTAGTGAATTGGCAGTGCTATGGTTAAGGATAAACAGCTCATGAACTGTGGAAGTTTCCATGGGGAGAGAGGTCAGCTAAAGGGGAAAATAAATTTTGAAGAGGCTGGCAATAATACTGCCCAGGGGAAAGAAGTATTATGGTGGCAGTGGGAAGAGAGAAGAGATAGTGACCCCAAGAAAGGGGAGACAGGGTTACCCTTCCTCCTTGAGACCTTTGAGAAAAATGTGGGGCACATGCGTTTAGGAAGGGCTAAGCCTGAAACATATTCTACGCTGACATACAACCTGTGCCATGGGAAAAAAAGGCCAGTGAGGGTGAGGTTGATAAAGCTAGTATTTACTGTGCATTTAGTATATGCCACAGTCTATCCTAGGCTCTTTACATGGTTCTCTAAAGATTTAAAAAGAAGAGAATTCAAAATAAATGAAAGACCATTTTGGGTATCAAAGATACTTTCATTTGAATTAGAGAGGAAAAAAATTGTTAAAAATTATTTAGACCTTGGGCGCCTGGGTGGCTCAGATGGTTAAGCGTCTGCCTTCGGCTCAGGTCATGATCCAAGGGTCCTGGGATCGAGTCCCACATCGGGCTCCCGGCTCAGCAGGGAGCCTGCTTCTCCCTCTGACCCTCTCCCCTCTCATGCTGTTCCTCTCTCGCTCGCTCTCTAAAAAATAAATAAAATCTTAAAAAAAAAATTATTTAGACCTTTATAACCAGTAAATTTGTGTGGACTTACTATATTTCCAATACTCCATTAGAGATTATGACAAGCTACCAAAAAAATAAAAAAAGAAAAAGGATACTCAGACATCAGAGGGCCATATAATCTATGAGTTAAATCTGATGAGCATAAAATATAGTGAAAGTTCAGGAAAAACCAATATGTATGGTTTGTAGGATCCAATGGGCTAGGCAGGACTTGATCTGTATCTCAGAAGTATAAGAATTAGACAAATGGTGGCAAAGGAAAGAGACCTTTACACCCACGGCATCACATGAGCAAAACAACACAAGCGAAGCTCAATGCGACTTATTAAAGGCCGTAAGATCTGCCTAATTGGAATTTAGGGTGGGTTTGGGGGAGAAATGAAAAAGAGACCTATAAATTGGGATGAGATTCTGGCAAGCCCTAATACACTTTAATGGATTAACTGGGTGGGATGTTCAGGATCATTAATAACAATTCCCTTTCCAGGTGAAGCAGTTAAGACTTAGAAAAGTTAAGAGATTTGACTCAAGCTCATATGGCTTTCATTTGGATGATGTCCCAAATCTCACTTTTTCCAATAATGCCATGCTAAAACAACAAAGATTTGCAGGCCACAAAACGGTAGGACATACATATTATTATGTTTGATCTTTCCTGCAACCCTATGAGAGTAGTATAATTATCTAAGGAACTTGAACTCCAGTCGGTCCTTGCAGTCTCTCTGTCACTCTAGCTATCCCACCTAAATCCCGGACACTGACACTGCTAGCTTTCTCTCTACATTTCCTGCTGGTTTGCAGTAGCTTCATGTCCAGTGACCGTTTAGCAACCCCAGGTAGGACTGAGACAGGTGCAGAGACAGTTCCCCTTCTCTAATGTGGATAAAAAGGTGATGCCCTAAAAGAAATGTCTCTCCTCGTAACAGCCCTCGTGCCTGCAGCAGCTTCCCTTGCCCTCTCTGCCTGCCTCCTAGAAGAGTGCGTGGGCTCCATGGTGGAGTCTGTAGAGTCCAGACACATTAATGTGAGCTGTGGGTTTCATCGGCCTAAGGTGTAAGATGTAACCTGATAAGCGTGGCTCCCCCATAAATCCAGCCCATGGCTTTCATGCTGTCCACAGAGAGTCGCTGTAACTAGAGTGTTCTCTACAGGCAAAGCAGTTTGCTCTCTCACACTTAGTGGGGGGTGAAGGGCATGTTTTCCAGAGACAGAATAACGTGAACATGAAGACTCCACTCTAACTTGGCACCCTTCCTGCCATAACAGCGAGCCACCTCCATCAAATGTGCTGAATCGCACGTCAACAGTAGTAATTATGTGGGAAATGGCGCTCCTTGTAGCCACTGTGGGTTGTCATGGTAAAAGATAACTGGAAACTTGAGCACTGCTAGATGGTAAATTTGTCACTCTAAGTAGGACAATGTCTAATGGTGATAAAGAAAATGAAGAAATACCTGACATTAAATCTCTTTTATGGTATTTTCATAGAAATTGGAAGAACACCTACATAATCCTAAACCTCAGGAAGGAACATGGAAAGAAAAATATAGTCCTTAGTGACATGGACTTTCATAACTGGGTGGGATGTTCAGGATCATTAATAACAACTCCCTTTCCAGGTGAAGCAGTTAAGACTCAGAAGAGTTAAGAGATTTGACCCAAGCTCATATGGCTTTCATTTGGATGATGTCCCAAATCTCACTTTTTCCAATAATGCCATGCTAAAACAACAAAGATTTGCAGGCCACAAAACGGTAGGACATACATATTATTATGTTTGATCTTTCCTGCAACCCTATGAGAGTAGTATAATTATCCCTTTTTCACAGATCCAAAACCCAAGGCTCGGAAAGATCAACTGAGCTGTCTGAAGAGCTCATGGAAAAGGTGGGGATCGTACCTGCATCTTTTGGCCAAGAGACTGAGTCAGAGCATGCTGTCTGTCTGGCAGATGGACCTCCACAGACACCTCCTCTCTGCTTCTCCACTACACCTATGCAGGAACCCATAGCTATTAAAAGGAGGAGATTGTTCATCAACCTATTCAACAATAGGTACTGCGCACCTACTACACATCACAGAGTTAGAGCCCTAAGAAAAACAGACAAAGTCACTACCTTCGCGGAAATAGATAATATATAAAAAACATATAGGGCAGGTGGAAATAAGTTCTATAAAAGAAAAGTAAAATATGATAAGGATATAAAGAGTATTGGGGGTAGCAATTACCAGTCACCCTGTGGCTCTGTCCCAACCTGAGCAAATCAGCATGCACAGATCTATTTTTTTTTTTTTTAGTTTTTATTTAAATTCCAGCTAGTTAGCATACAGTGTAATATGAGTGTCAGGTGTATACTGTAGTGATCCAACACGTCCATACATCACCCGCTGCTCATCACAGCAAGTGCCCTCCTTAGTCCCCGGCACCCATTGAAACCAATCCCCTGCTCACCCCCCTTTGATGACCATCAGTGTGATCTCTGTAGTTAAGAGTGCAGACCTTCTATGCAGTAATGTGTAAGCAATAGTAACAAGCCCTCGTTTACAGATCCTTAGCGGTCCACAGCTATATTCAGTGTTTTGGAAAAAAAATAAAATGGTAAGTTGAATATATACTAAGAGAAGACTCCAGGGGCTATTTTTTTTTTTTTTTAACTTTTAAGACAGGTTATATTAACTCTGTGGAAGCACCGACTACCTAGACTTAATCATAAATCCTGATTGACAGATATACATGTCATAAAAACGGGGGCTCCAATCGTTACTTAATAAATGCGATTTGCCTGGTAGAAAAAAATGAATCCTTCCAAAAAATTAGGAATTATACAAAGCTGTCCTTGTCCATGATAAGGCTGTAATTCACATCCATTCTAGGACAAAGCAGAGGGAATTTTTGCCCTCGTATCTCTTGGAGACAAGGTCTGCCCTCTCGGCATTAGGGCAGACTACTCTGAAGAGACTTCAGGTATGTCCTTATTGCCGCTGGCTATGCTGGCCTTGGGTAAACCTGAGTACTCAGTAAAATACATATCCTTTATCACCTTCTAAAACCTTTCTCATTCACATGAGTACTTACACTTCCCATCCCAATACACAGCCCACAACTGTGGTACCTTCCTCAGGCTGCTCTCTTCATTCTCAAGAGCTTGCTTAGAGAAACAATAATTAAGCACCACAGAAGGTCCTTTATATATATGTTATATTATATACTCCTCAAAACAACCTGATGAAGTAAACACAGCTATTCACTTTGCAGATGAACAAACTGCTGTTTATAGAGATGAAGTATCATGCCTGTGGTCATACACAGTCTCTTTCTCCTTCCAATGTAACGTGCTAAATGACCAGTGAATCTACTATGTGAAAGGGTAAGTTCTTACACAATATTTCAATATTTTTAAGACAATAATAGAATTTATGTATAGACACTGCAAAGAACTTCATTGTTTACAAATTTCTTGCACATTCAATATCACAGTGACGAGTCAACAAGGGAAAGAAAACATAAGTCCTCACCATCCTCAAAAAAGAAATTTAAGTTTCTATGTAGCTGTAAATTATTTAAAAATTTAGAGCTTATAATTTTTAAACTTTGGTTAGTATTAAAAATAAAGGAGGGGCGCCTGGGTGGCTCAGTTGATTAAGCGGTCAAGCGTCTGACTCTTGACTTCTGCTCAGATCAGGATCTCATGGGTCCTGAGATCGAGCCCTGCCTCCAACTCCATGCTCAGCGGGGAGTCTGTTGGAGATTCTCTCTTTCCCTTTGCCCCCACCCCGACTCTCCCCCCCTCAAATAAATAAATCTTTAAAAAAAATTTTAAAAAAGGGGCGCCTGGGTGGCTCAGTCATTAAGTGTCTGCCTTCAGCTCAGGTCATGATCCCAGGGTCCTGGGATCAAGCCCCACATTGGGCTCCCTGCTCCACGGGAAGCCTGTTTCTCCCTCTCCCTCTCCCCCCTGCTTGTGATCCTGCTCTCACTGTCTCTCTCTGTCAAATAAATAAATAAAATCTTAAAAAATTTTTTTTTTTTTTTTTAAATAAAGGAAGTGTTCAGGGTGCCTGGGTGCCTCAGTCAGTTAAGTGTCCAACTCTTGATCTTGCCTCAGGTCATGATCTTGGGGTTGTGAGATGGCACAGCATGGAGCCCACTTGGGATTCTCTCTCTCCCTCTTCCTCCCCCCAACCCAAAATAATAAAATAAAAATAAATAAAATAAAGTAAGTGTCAGCTTGTGTGTTTGGGATTATTTTCCTAAGAATATTGTTATGTTTATCCTTTCCCTAAAATTAGAAGCACAGGCTATGACAAACATGTTTATGGTTAAATAATGAAAAAATAAAGTATGTGTTTAAAATACGCAAGAGGTTAGAGATAATTAGAAGTTAGTCAACATTATCTGTCTAGAGAAATGTTTCTAATATTGTCAAATTTTATCTCCTTAGATAGGTTAATAACAGTTAGGCTAATGCAATGTTAGACCTCATTTAATCTGCACAACAACTGGAAGATGAGAATTCTGATCTTCACTTTACAAATGAGGAAACTTGGACTCAGAGAAGTAAAATACATTCCCAAGGGACAGAGTCATTATTTGGACTTAGGTGTATCTCTCACAATGTTTGTGCTCCTAAACACTGCAAGGCCTTCTATGTGCCTCCTTCTTCCTATCAAAGCCCAAGCTTTACACATGATCTGACTTCACAGGTCTCTAAGCAGTACTGGGGGGATCCAAGTCTAGACACAGACTGGTTTCCATCATGGATGAACAATAGTACTGGACATTCAGCAAAAGGCACTCTCAGAAGAGATGAATACTTTGATCGTCATTTTGACAATCCAAAAACATTTTAAATATTAAGTGCATTCTGCCACTGCACACGTGAATCATATTCTTGACTTCATATTAAAGTTAAATATCTTATCTTTGCAGGATTTGTTCCAAAATTAATATGCTGACGATTCACAATCCCTTGTAACATTACCCTTGGCCTACCATTTTTCATCACTGTATTATGATAGAAATGGTCTCTTTGGGTTAAATCACATTCATCTGGAAGAAGGTTGTTGTGGTCTGCATAAATAGCATTCAGTTATTTTTGAAGAATTATTTTCTCCATCTGTTCAAATCCATGTTTGCCACCCTCAAACAGGTACCATCACCTACCAGAATTCCTGGCTTTAAGGGACTTACTTAGCCCCGTCCCTGACCTTTTATTAAATGATCTGGAGCTGTTTTACTTCTCTAACAAGTTTTGCCTGACTGTTGTTTTAGTCACGCAAAAAAAAATTATAAACCAAGATTTTTAAAAATACTGTACAGACTGCACACAGGGAGGCTGGCAGTCTTCCACACAGTGTTCATTCTCTGCAGCACAAATCGTCACCACAATAGAGAGCCTAAAACAAAAGCCAAATGCTGCAGAAGGAGTACTTTTCTTCCTGAAAAAATTCCAACATTGGGGAGCATACTTTCCTATGGATGCACACGTATAATTTCCATTATTGTTAATGGGAGCTATACATGCATAACACCCATTACTGCTAATGGGAGCTAAGTGCACACACAAGGGTAGAATACAGTGAAATCTGTCTTAGAGAATCACCCAAGAGACTAGCAAAAATCAGTTGCCTGGTAGAGAATGGTTTTAAATTAAAAGCAGAACAGAACTGAACTCGAAACCACAGGGGGACTATTTAAACTTCAGGGAGCAGTGGGAATTGGCTTCTCTCTTTCTTGCTCTATTCCAGGATCTTGTTTTCCTCATCCATGTTCTTGATGAAAGCCAATGACCTTGTGATCTCCTAAAGAGATGATCTGAAAATGAATTTCACACCTCCATTGATTCAAATGGTAGACTTGGGGATCTTTTGGTGGGGGAAAGAATACAGCTTCTGGATGATTACATCACAGCACATGCAAAATACAAGTCACATAGTATCTTTAATGACAGTTAATGAACCAGGATGAAAACAGTAAAGCAATATTATTATGGCCATTTATATCAATCATTCATTAAACATCAAAAACATCTGTTCTATAATGTTATTGTAAAAGTCAATGAAAGATAAACCAGAAAGTGATTTCAGTCTAGCCAAGTGGCCTACCACATTTTAGAGCTTTGGAAACAGATTATTCTTATGGTATCTTAAAATCATAGGCTGTTGTCCTAGTCTAGTCTCTTCATTTTGCAGATAAAGAAATTGCAGAAAAATCAAGTGTTTTTTCCAAGGTCACAGAGTATTAAAGGCAGATCTCAGACCCAGAATTCAGAATTTTCTTGACTCCAGATCCAGTGGTTTTAATGTTCAAAGGTCTAAAGATTCCCAAAGACTTTCATCTCTTTTGGTTTTGCATTGATCTCTGGGGACCAAATGCACAGATGGGTAGATGAGTTGCAAATTCCAAAAGGGGCAATTCTGGAACTCTGGAGACATGGGGACTAAACGTTCTGCATGTTACTCAAGCGATTGCATGCTCCAGTTATTTCCAAAAATAATTTCAAATATAAATCTCAACAAGTGCTTTATTTTAAAAAGGCAGAAACAAAATAAGCAGAAGAAGTGGAAGGTTCGTTATTTCATGTTTAGAAAAGAAGAATGGGAATATTGTGCTTAGAATGACTTTTCTGTTCAGTTTCTTGCTTCTTAGCTCTTCTTCCAAGACTGTAATTACAGGGCACCAACAATAAAGTCATTCTTACATCATCTGTGTCACATACGTGACACATGGAATTTTTGTTATGCTTCATACACAGATGTTCCCAGTTGGCCTTGTTTTGAGCTGATTCTCCCAGAAATGGGCAGGAGCAGACAGAAAATAACATTAGGAACTGTTTGCAAGCACTGTCAATTTACAAAGAACGGTATCTCTTCTCCTCTGCTCTTTCTCAATGAAGGTGTTCCTTGCTGCCTTGGCTGCCAGCCCCTTGCCCTTCATAGTTTGAATATTAGGCCTAAGGAAAAACCAACAGCCCAGTGGAAGAACCAGAAATAATCGAATTTCCATTCCAACCAAGGTATTCTACATATCCTGGTTTATGATTTTACAATGAATATGACCTTTTCGATATACTTCTTTCAGATCAAGGGCCCTGCTGATCCAAACCATTAAAGTTGGGGGGGGGTGCACAGTTTGATCAGTTTGATGCTCCCTCAGCTGCCAGTGTCAGTCTAGCAGTAAATTCAAGCAGAAGGAGAAAAAGAGGCAGACGAGGAATGAAAGGAAAGGGAAGAGAAGGCAAAGAATTCGAAATGGAGAGTGGAGTGAGGAAGGGAAAGGTGGGGCAGGAAGAGAAGGGATAAAGAGAAGGAGTGGAGAGGTGGAAGACAAGAAAAGCAGCAAACAAGGCACTAGAGGGTTTGAGATAGCACTTCATGAAGCTGGAGTGCTGCAGCGAAAATAGCAAAGGTTTTGGAGCCTGAAATTACTGGGTTGTACTCTCAGCTTGGTCTTTACTCTACATGTGATATTGAACAAACTAAATAAACATGCTGTCTCTCAGCTTTCCCATCTGTCAGAGAAGGACAAAAGGCTGCCCACCCTATTTTGCAGGCTTGTTGTACGACGAGGTAATGTAGGAAAATGCTTAATAATCCATAAAGAGCTGTGATGTAGGACTCCTATGATTCTGACTGTTTAATAAAACAGATGATCAGGGAAAAAAGTCATACTGAAGGTACGACCTTTTTCCGGGTATCAGAACACATCTTGATGGCCTTTGATCATCAGCCTAACTTGCTCTGAACACTTTCACCCCCACTCTACTTTTATTCTATGACAAAAGCAACCAAACAGAGACCAAATACTTAATGCAAAAAAAAAAAAAAATCAGTCCACCCTACTATGCTAACGGCATGCAATTTGACAGAATGCTTTCAAAAGTCATATGGAAGGACGAGTCCCTAAGCTAAAAGCAAGAGTCTTGGATATGAATAGAAGCTATTTCTGATGACTCTACAAGAAACCAACTCCAACTTTTGGAGACATGATTACAGGCAGGGAAGTACCCAAAGGGCCATGACTCAGCCCAGTGGTGGATGCAGAGAACCAGCAAGCTCTTCTGAAGGTGCACAATCTCACCGACTCCCTTCAGCTCTTTGCCGAAAAAGAAGTAGGGCCCTAATTCTTTCTCTGGAATCCTGAAATGATGTGATTTTGTTATTTTTGTGACCTGTGTCACAGACTAGCTTTCACCGAACTTCTTTTGTGTACATGATATATTTTCATTGTCTATTCATTTTTTTACCTCCAGCTAACTGTAATCTCTTTGAGGGCAATAACCATGTCTTTTGTTGTTGCTGTTAATCTCTGGGGCCTCACACAGTACAAGATATATAGTAGGAGCTCAGTAAATATTTTCTTGATTTACTTACATATATATTTATTTACCCACCTTCAATAGATTAGAAAATAGTGTAGACATAAGCCATCTTACATAGGCACAGACCAGCACATAGTTTACATATTAAAATAGTTGTATAATTGATTGTTTGCATAATTAATTAATTCATCTGAGTATAAACAAGCGCCCACAAAGCCAATCAGAAAGAATAATTTATTCTATAACAAGCATGAATTCCTGCCAAACAGTGCTAGAACATCTAATGATCATGTTCCTAAAACTCATCTTGTAGCTCTTAAAAAAGACAAACAGTGGCTTGGTCTTCACACACATATTTAGGGATGATATCTTCTGAGCAAACGTTGAGATAATTGTTTTGTTTCTAAGAAACATTGTTTCTTGCAATTCTGTTTAATGGTTTATATTCTATGATTTGGAGTTGACATTTTTCCTCTCATTAATATTAGCATTGCATAAACTTTGGGACTGCTATTTATTCACCTATTTTAGAGACATTAAAAAGAAATGTTTTCTGGGCGCCTGGGTGGCTCAGTTGGTTAAGCGACTGCCTTCGGCTCAGGTCATGATCCTGGAGTCCCTGGATCGAGTCCCGCATCGGGCTCCCTGCTCAGCAGGGAGTCTGCTTCTCCCTCTGATCCTCCCCCATCTCATGCTCTCTCTCTCTGTCTCATTCTCTCTCTCAAATAAATAAATAAAATCTTTAAAAAAAAAAAGGAAATGTTTTCTTCTTGTAGGAAGATGGCACTATTGCTTCACTCTTAGTTTAACATGGTTTAGTGAAAGGAATGCGAGTTAAAAATCAAGACTTGGGTTGGGTCCCAGCTTTTAATGTTTTGTCAACATCTGACTTGACAAGTTGCTAATTATGCTAATCTTGCTGACCCTCCACTTCTTATCTGTAAAATGGGTGCGGGGGCGGGGGGGGGTGGTTGGAAGAATCGAATCAAATGTCTAATGTGACTATTGTATGTCCACTACAAAGCACCATAAAAAGTAGTGGTTATAACAATAGATATCATTTGTATGATACTTGCTGGAAGTTAGGAATTGAGCATCCAGTATTTGTAATGCTTACAAAAATTATTCATTGTGGGTGTTTTTATCCCCATTTAATAGATGAGGACAATGAGGTTTAAGGAGGTTAGTTAAGTCACTTGCGCAGAATCAAACAGTGATAAAAGGGAGGAACCAGTGAGCTATTCATAGAAATTTGCAGTCAATTTGTTTACATTTGTGCCCCACCTTTTTTTTTCCCCCTTATCAATATGGTCTCCAATATCCTTCATTCTTCTAACTTTGGAGGGGGCTGTCTGGTGATAATTTGCATTGCTTTTAAGGTTCATTTCCATCTCCGCTCTTCCCCCATATGATACATAGGTTTTATGTAATGTTGCTGTTCATCTGATATATGTTTGCTTTACTAGACATTGAGGAGGACACTTACAGATACTAGCAATATTGAAGATGACAAGAGGGTAAGAATGCTCTGATCCATGAGAGAAATTTCCCAAGTATTTTTTGGTAGACACTGCCATAAAATGACAAAAGGTCACAGTAAGAAGATAAAATTACTAGATGATACTCCTAAGGGCAAAAACATTTCGAGGTTGAGAATGAATGTCACATTTACAAGTGTACTTTCCCCAGATATTTTGATAATGTCCCTATCATTTGTCATGGGATGTGGATTAGTATGGTGTGGGGAAATAAGCTGAAGTGTAAAAGATAAAGAAATTGTTCAGCTGGGTAAGGAGTTTTCGTCTATATAAATCTCTATTAAAATTTGCTTCTTCAAAAAGGGCCTTTGCAATGAAGAAATCTGATGGATACTAATATCATCAATGGGACCAACTGACACAATATAACACCTTATATAGTATACTTTGAAGGACACACCATCTATGTAATATTAACTAAGTGTGAAGAAACATTCAGGCAAATCTAAATTGAAGATTATTCTACAGAACAACTGGTCTGTACACTTCAAAAATGGTAACGTCATAAAAGACCAATTTAAAAAATAGTGGGGGAGGGAGGCAGAGGAAATAATTAAAGAATACTAAAGAGACATGCAACTAAATTCAGTGTATTTTTGACCAGATCTCAAAGAAAAAAAGGATATTTTGAGACACTTGAAGAAATTTCAAGGTGGATTACACATTAGGCATACCATAACAATATTAAATATTTGTAGTATGATAATTATGTTGTGCTTTTTTGAATTAAGTGAAAATTCTTATACTTGGTAAGTACATGGTAAAGTATGTTAGGGTGAACTATACGGAGATCTGCAACTAGCTTTCAAATAACTGAGTTAAAAATATATACAGTTGACCCTTGAACAACACTGGGGTTAGGGGCACTGACCCTCAGCCCCCACCCCATGCATTTGGAAATCTATGTATAACTTTTGACTCCCCCAAAACTGAACTACTAATAGCCTACTGTTGACTGGAAGCCTTACTGAGAACATAAACAGTTAACACATATTTTGTATGTTATGTGTATTAAATACTATATTCTTACAAAAAGTAAACAGAGAATATATATATATACATATATACACACATATATATGTATATATGCACATATAATCATATGTAAACAGAGAAAATATGGCAAACTATAATTGATTAATCTAGGTAAAGTGTGGCGGAGCAAGATGGCGGAGGAGTAGGAGACCTGGATTTCGTCTCCTCTCAGGAATTCAGCTGGATAGGGATCAAACCATTCTGAACACCTACAAACTCAACAGGAGATTGAAGAAAAGAAGAGCAAAACTCTCTCATCAGAAAAGCGACCACTTTCTGGAAGGTAGGACGTGCGGAGAAGTGAATCCGCGGCGATATTCGGGAGGATAGACGGCGGGGGAGGGGCCTCCGTCGGCCGCTTCTGGCAAGTGATAGAGCCGCGGAGCACAAAATCGGAACTTTTAAAAGTCTGCTCCGCCGAGGGACGTCACTCTGGTGGCTAAGCGGGGGGTGGAACCCTCCGGGACAGTGGGGTCTCAGGACCCTCGGGATCACAGAAAGACTGGGGGTGCCTGAGTGTGGCACAGCTCCCAGGTATCAGAGCAGGGAAGCCGGCTGCAGAGGCGGAGCCCAGGCGCGGGCTCTCAGCTCGGGGTGGCCCTAAACCGTGATCCGCGGCACAGTCGGGCCCCTGCTCCTCCAGCAGGGACCCAACAAGCAGCAGACCCGGGGAGACTCACCTTCTTCCCCGGGAGGAGCCACGCAGGAGTGCACCGCAGGGATCTGCTGGGTTTGGAGACTCCACACGGGGTCGGGTGCCAGAGATAGAAACGCGCGGTCACAAGCCGGGTGAGCACGGAGTGCAGCCGGAGACCGGGGAGATGGGAGTGACTGACGGCTTTTCTCTGGGGGCTCACTGAGGAGCGGGGCCCCGAGTTCTCGGCTCCTCCGGGGCGGAGATTGGGAGGCCGCCATTTTCACTCTCCGCCTCCAAAGCTGTACGGAAAGCTCGCAGGGAACAAGAGCCCCGGAGAGCAAACCCGAGCAGATTATTTAGCCGGGAGGGGGCAAGGGCGGGGCAATTCCGCCTCCGGCAGAGACATTTGGGAACCACGGCAACAGGCCCCTCCCCAGAAGATTAGCGAGAACAGCCAGCCAAGACCAAGTTTACCGATCAATGAGAACGGCAGAACTCCAGCGCTAGGGGAATACTGCACATAGAATTCATGGCTTTTTTTACCATGATTCTTTAGTCTTTCAAAGTTATTTTTTTAACTGTCTTTTTTTTCTTTTTCTTTTTTTTTTGAATTTTTCTTTTTCCCTTTTTCAGCCAACATCTTATCAATCCCTTTTTTTTAAAAAAAACATTTTTATTTTTCATTTTTAGTCATATTCTATCCCTTCATAGTAGTTACCCATATTTTGGGCTTATATATATAAGTTGTTCTCTCTTTAAATTTTTGAGATAGTTTCTTCTAACAGATTAAAATATACCCTAAATCTCTAGTATATGGTGTTTTCTATTCCCCTGCCTGATCACATCCTCTCTTTTTTTTTCTTTTTCTTTTTTCTTTTTTTAAATCCTCTTCTTTCTTTTTTCAAACAACTTTTTATCAATTCCTTTTATAAAATTTTTTATAATTTCCATTTTTACAGTCATATTCCATCCCTTCATCATATCAACCCTTATTTTTGTACATATATAAGTTTTTCTTTCTTTAAAATTTTGGGAGGCACTTTCTTCTAAAAGACCAAAATACACCCCAAATCTAGTGTGTGGCACTGATCTATATACCAGCCTGATCATATTTGATCACATTCGGGGTTTTTTTGTTGTTGTTGTTGTTTTGTTTTGTTTGTTTTTGCTTTTATCTTTATTTTTTTCTTTTTCTTTTTTTTCTTTTTCTTTTTTCTCTCTTTCCCTTTCTTATCCCACTGCTTCAGGTCTTTTCTGATTTGTTTAGAGTATATTTTCTGGGGACGTGGTTACTCTGCTAGCATTTTGTTCTCTCATTAATCTATTCTCCTCTGCACAAAATGACAAGACGGAAAAAATCACCTCAACAAAAAGAACAAGAGGTAGTACCAACTGCCAGGGACCTACTCAGTACGGACATTAGTACGATGTCAGATCTAGAGTTCAGAATCATTACTTTAAAGATACTAGCTGGGCTTGAAAAAAATATGGAAGTTATTAGAGAAACCCTTTCTGGAGAAGTAAAAGAGCTAAAATCCAACCAAGTAGAAATCAAAAGGGCTATTAATGAGGTGCAATAAAAAATGGGGGCGCTAAGTGCTAGAATAAATGAGGCAGAAGAGAGAATCAGTAATATAGAAGATGAAATGATGGAAAATAAAGACGCTGAGAAAAAGAGAGATAAACAACTACTGGATCACGAGGGCAGAATTCAAGAGATAAGCGATACCATAAGACGAAACAACATTAGAATAATTGGGATCCCAGAAGAAGAAGAAAGAGAGAGAGGGGCAGAAGGTATAATGGAGCAAATTATAGCAGAGAACTTCCCTAATTTGGGGAAAGAAACAGGCATGAAAATCCAGGAAGCACAGAGAACCCCTCTCAAAATCAATAAAAATAGGTCAACACCCCGACATCTAATAGTAAAACTTACGAGTCTCATAGACAAAGAGAAAATCCTGAAAGCAGCTCGGGAGAAGAGATATGTAACCTACAAGGGTAGAAACATTAGATTGGCAACAGACCTATCCACAGAGACCTGGCAGGCCAGAAAGGACTGGCAGGACATATTCAGAGCACTAAATGAGAAAAATATGCAGCCAAGAATACTCTATCCAGCTAGACTGTCATTGAAAATTGAAGGAGAGATAAAAAGCTTCCAGGACAAACAAAAACTAAAGGAATTTGCAAACACAAAACCAGCCCTACAGGAAATCTTGAAAGGGGTTCTCTAAGCAAAGAGAGAGCCTAAAAGCAACATAGACCAGAAAGGAACACAGACAATATACGGTAACAGTCACCTTACAGGCAATACAATGGCACTAAATTCCTATCTTTCAATAGTTACCCTGAATGTAAATGGGCTAAATGCCCCAATCAAAAGACACAGGCTAACAGACTGGATTAAAAAACAAGACCCATCGATATGCTGTCTGCAAGAGACTCATTTTAGAACCAAAGACACCCCTAGATTGAAAGTAAGGGGGTGGAAAACCATTTACCATGCTAATGGACACCAAAAGAAAGCTGGGGTGGCAATCCTTATATCAGACAAATTAGATTTTAAACCAAAGACTGTAATAAGAGATGAGGAAGGACACTATATCCTACTTAAAGGATCTATCCAACAAGAAGATCTAACAATTGTAAATATCTATGCCCCTAACATGGGAGCAGCCAATTATATAAGGCAATTAATAACAAAAGCAAAGAAACACATCGACAACAATACAATAATTGTGGGGGACTTTAACATCCCCCTCACTGAAATGGACAGATCGTCTAAGCAAAAGATCAACAAGGAAATAAAGACTTTAAATGACACACTGGACCAAATGGACTTCACAGACATATTCAGAACATTCCACCCCAAAGCAACGGAATACACATTCTTCTCTAGTGCCCATGGAACATTCTCCAGAATAGATCACATCCTAGGTCAAAAATCAGGTCTCAACCGGTACCAAAAGATTGGGATCATTCCCTGCCTATTTTCAGACCACAATGCTTTGAAACTAGAACTCAATCACAAGAGGAAAGTCGGAAAGAACTCAAATACATGGAGGCTAAAGAGCATCCTACTGAAGAATGAATGGGTCAACCAGGAAATTAAAGAAGAATTTTAAAAAGTCATGGAAACCAATGAAAATGAAAACACAACTGTTCAAAATCTTTGGGATGCAGCAAAGGCAGTCCTAAGAAGAAAGTGTATAGCAATACAAGCCTTTCTCAAGAAACAAGAAAGGTCTCAAGTACACAACCTAACCCTACACCTAAAGGAGCTGGAGAAAGAACAGCAAATAAAGCCTAAACCCAGCAGGAGAAGAGAAATCATAAAGATCAGAGCAGAAATCAATGAAATAGAAACTAAAAGAACAGTAGAACAGATCAACGAAACTAGGAGCTGATTCTTTGAAAGAATTAACAAGATTGATAAACCCCTGGCCAGACTTACCAAAAAGAGAAGAGAAATGACCCAAATCAACAAAATCATGAATGAAAGAGGAGAGATCACAACCAACACCAAAGAAATACAAACAATTATAAGAACATATTATGAGCAACTCTATGCCAGCAAATTAGATAACCTGGAAGAGATGGATGCATTCCTAGAGATGTATCAACTACCAAAACTGAACCAGGATGAAATAGAAAACCTGAACAGACCTATAACCACTAAGGAAATTGAAGCAGTCATCAAAAATCTCCCAAAAAACAAAAGCCCAGGGCCAGATGGCTTTCCAGGGGAATTCTACCAAACATATCAAGAAGAATTAATACCTATTCTTCTGAAACTGTTCCAAAAAATAGAAACGGAAGGAAAACTTCCAAACTCATTTTATGAGGCCAGCATTACCTTGATCCCCAAACCAGACAAAGACCCCATCAAAAAGGAGAATTACAGACCAATATCCCTGATGAACATGGATGCAAAAATTCTCACCAAAATACTAGCCAATAGGATCCAACAGTATTTTAAAAGGATTATTCACCATGACCAAGTGGGATTTATCCCTGGGCTGCAAGGTTGGTTCAACATCCGCAAATCAATCAATGTGATACAATACATTAACAAAAGAAAGAACAAGAATCATATGATCCTCTCAATAGATGCAGAAAAAGCTTTTGACAAAGTACAGCATCCTTTCTTGATCAAAACTCTTCAGAGTATAGGGATCGAGGGTACATACCTCAATATCATAAAAACCATCTATGAAAAACCTACAGTGAATATTATTCTCAATGGGGAAAAACTGAGAGCTTTCCCCCTAAGGTCAGGAACGCGGCAGGGATGTCCACTATCACCACTGCTATTCAACATAGTATTGGAAGTCCTAGCCACAGTAATCAGACAACAAAAAGAAATAAAAGGCATCCAAATCGGCAAAGAAGAAGTCAAACTCTCACTCTTTGCAGATGGTATGATACTTTATGTGGAAAACCCAAAAGACTCCACCCCAGAATTGCTAGAACGCATACAGGAATTCAGTAAAGTGGCAGGATATAAAATCAATGCACAGAATCAGTGGCATTCCTATACACCAACAACAAGACAGAAGAAAGAGAAATTAAGGAGTTGATCCCATTTACAATTGCACCCAAACCCATAAGATACCTAGGAATAAATCTAACCAAAGAGACAAAGGATCTGTACTCAGAAAACTATAAAATACTCATGAAAGAAATTGAGGAAGACACAAAGAAATGGAAAAACGTTCCATGCTCATGGATTGGAAGAACAAATATTGTGAAGATGTCTATGCTACCTAGAGCAATCTACACATTCAATGCAATCCCCATCAAAATACCATCCACTTTTTTCAAAGAAATGGAACAAATAATCCTAAAATTTGTATGGAACCAGAAAAGACCCCGAATAGCCAGAGGAATGTTGAAAAAGAAAAGCAAAGCCGACGGCATCACAATTCCGGACTTCAAGCTCTATTACAAAGCTGTCATCACCAAGACAGCATGGTACTGGCACAAAAACAGACACATAGATCAATGGAACAGAATAGAGAGCCCAGAAATGGACCCTCAACTCTATGGTCAACTAATCTTTGACAAAGCAGGAAAGAATGTCCAATGGAACAAAGACAGTCTCTTCAACAAATGGTGTTGGGAAAATTGGATAGCCACATGCAGAAGAATGAAACTGGACCATTTCCTTACACCACACACAAAAATAGACTCCAAATGGTTGAAAGACCTCAATGTGAGACAGGAGTCCATCAACATCCTAAAGGAGAACACAGGCAGCAACCTCTTTGACCTCAGCCGAAGCAACTTCTTCCTAGAAACATCGCCAAAGGCAAGGGAAGCAAGGGCAAAAATGAACTATTGGGACTTCATCAAGATAAAAAGCTTTTGCAAAGCAAAGGAAACAGTCAACAAAACCAAAAGACAACTGACTGAATGGGAGAAGATATTTGCAAATGACATATCAGATAAAGGGCTAGTATCCAAAATCTATAAAGAACTCATCAAACTCAACACCCAAAGAACAAAGAATCCAATCAAGAAATGGGCAGAAGACATGAACAGACATTTTTCCAAAGAAGACATCCAAATGGCCAACAGACACATGAAAAAGTGCTCAATATCACTCAGCATCAGGGAAATACAAATCAAAACCTCAATGAGATACCACCTCACACCAGTCAGAATGGCTAAAATTAACAAGTCAGGAAACGACAGATGTTGGCGGGGATGCGGAGAAAGGGGAACCCTCCTACACTGTTGGTGGGAATGCAAGCTGGTGCAGCCACTCTGGAAAACTGTATGGAGGTTCCTCAAAAAGTTGAAAATAGAGCTACCATATGATCCAGCAATTGCACTACTGGGTATTTACCCCAAAGATACAAAAGTAGGGATCCGAAGGGGTACGTGCACCCCGATGTTTATAGCAGCAATGTCCACAATAGCCAAACTGTGGAAAGAGCCAAGATGTCCATCGACAGATGACTGGATAAAGAAGAGTGGTATATATATACAATGGAATATTATGCAGCCATCAAAAGGAATGAGATCTTGCCATTTGCAACGACGTGGATGGAACTGGAGGGTATTATGTTGAGTGAAATAAGTCAAACAGAGAAAGACATGTATCATATGATCTCATTGATATGAGGAATTCTTCATCGCAGGAAACAAACTGGGTGTTGTTGGAGTGGGGGGATGGGGTGGGAGGGATGGAGTGACTGGGTGATAGACACTGGGGAGAGTATGTGCTCTGGTAAGCGCTGTGAATTGTGCAAGACTGTTGAATCTCAGATCTGTACCTCTGAAACAAATAATGCAATATATGTTAAGAAAAAAAAAAAAAGAAGAAGAAGAAGGTAGCGGGAGGGGAAGAATGAAGTGGGGGAAATCGGAGGGGTAGACGAACCATGAGAGACGATGGGCTCTGAAAAACAAACTGAGGGTTCTAGATGGGAGGGGGGTGGGAGGATGGGTTAGCCTGGTGGTGGGTATTGAGGAGGGCATATTCTGCATGGAGCACTGGGTGTTATGCACAAACAATGAATCATGGAACACTTCATCTAAAACTAATGATGTAATGTATGGGGATTAACATAAGAATAAAAAAAAAATCTAGGTAAAGTGTATTCTCACAAGTTTTCTGAAGAGCTGAAATTTTTTAAAAAGATTTATTTATTTATTTTAGAGAGAGAACGCGTGAGTCGGGGGGGAAAGGCCGAGGGAGGGAGAGAGAGAGAAGAGCCTGACTCAGGGCTTGATCTCATGACCCTGAGATCATGACTTGAGCTGAAATCAAGAGTCAGAGGCTTCACCGACTGAGCCACCCAGGCACCCAAGAGTTGAAATTTATTAAGTTAAAAAGTTTTGGGGGACAAATTGAAACTGTCTATGTATTGTGTAAGCATGTACTGACATGGAAAAAAGACCATGATTTAGTCAAAAAACATACAAACAAATGTATATATGTGTGTGTTTACACACACACACACACATACACGTACAAATGGATATATATAAAAAATGATCCAGTTTTACAAAAAATTATATACACAGACATTTGTACAGAAAAAAATAAACGAACAATATAAATCCTTGGAAACAGTGATTGTCAAATGAATCAGGCTGTAAAGTTAGTTGTCAATGTACATAAAGCTGTCTCATTCTTTTGCTTTTGACCATGCTGTATAAAGATTTTAAAAGATGAGTCAGATGAAATAGGATCACAACCTGTTGCAGGTTAAGTTTTTCAGGAAGCAGATTCTGAGATGAGGTACAGAGCACAGAATGTTTATTAGGGTATGCCATGGATTAACATCCATAGAACAGAGGAGAAGGAAGCCAGGCTGTGTGTCCGAAAATAGCTTCAGCCAACCCCACTGGGAACTCTGGAGCTAAAATGGAACTCATGAGAGCTGTCACATGCTCTGTTGAAATGGCAATCTCTTACTATCCTTACCCCCATCAGTCTTTGGATATTGGCTGCTCTGGGAAACGTGTAACCTGGGGCCTGCAGCTCCCTACAGCTGAAGGGGTACCTGCAAGGGGCCGACCCCTGGAGTTTGCCTGCAGAAAGCATTCCCAGCAGCTTGGCCACAAGCCCTTCCTTGAAAGAGGAATGGATGGCACATCTCCATGTTCATCACACGATTTACCTTCTTTTGTTTCACCAGTTATATATTGCTTTTTTTAAATTTGGTTCAGTTGGATTTGGGATTCTAATTTCAACCACTCAGTAACAAAATCAGTCTGTTTATATAAGCTCCCTCTTCATTCATAGCCTTGTTGTTGCAACAGACTGTACATTTATTCTTAAGTTCTAGTAGTATCTTCGTCTTCCGTAGGTCCTGCTATGGACTAAAGTCTGTTCCCCCAAAATCATATGTTGCAGCCCTAACTCCCAATGTGACTGTATTTGGAGACAGTGTCTTTAGGAGATAAAGTTAAATGAGGTCATAAGAGTGAGACTCTAACCCAATAGAACTGGTGGCCTTATAGGAAAAGAGAAAGAGAGATTTCTCTCTTTTCTCTCTCTCTCTCTTTCTCGGAGCATTCCAAGCAAAGTCCATGTGAGGACAAACGCTGCCATTTGCAAGCCAGAAAAAGAGCTCTCTCCAGAAACCAAACCCTTCCAGAGACTTGATCTTGAATTTTCCAGCTTTCAGAACTTTGAGAAAATAAATTTCTGTTGTTTAAGACATGCAATCCGTGGTATGAATATGTATACATATATATGTGTATATATATTATGACAGTCCAAGCATACTCATACAGTGCCGAAATTGAAGGTCAGATCCAAAACCTGCCAAGTAATTAGAGTCTGTGATTTGTAATTCTTAGACTGGCATGATTTAATGCATGGCACAATTGAGTTCCGATAATAAGAATCTGTGCTATATAGAAAACATATCATGTTACTCCTCCTCTCTCTCTTTCTTTGTCACTAAATACTCCCATAACTGTCCTATCTGTACTTTTATATTTAGTTATCACTGTTTACTTTTGCATTTTTTCCTGTTTAAGTAAATCATTGAAATACGTTATAGAAAAAAATTGTTTGCCTTCGAATTTGGGCTAAATTCATTTTGTAATGTTGCTTGTTTTTATGATCCTGGTGTCGTTATAAACACAATAAAGTTCCCTAGGATTCTATGAGCCAGACTGGTCCATTTTTCTTTACCTTACCCTGGGAGTCTCAGGAAACTAAGAAAGGGGTTCCCATACAGTAATAATTCCCTCTTGGTCAGGCTGTTTTGCTTCATTTTTTTTTTTTTTTTTTTCAGAAGGAAAAAATAGGCCCTTGAAAAAAATCCATCCAATCTCACTTTTGGGTTTTTTTTTTTACCACAACGGAAGAAGGGCTAGTCAAGGTGTGGACATGGACAAGGCATAGCTTTCATGTTCTGTTCAGTGAATACCAATTGTCTTTTAGGGGATCAGATCCATGGTTTGGGGTTTATTATCATTGGGCCTTCAGGAGGACAGAGAGCTAAGCAGACCAAGAGAGTAAATTGGGAGATGTCATTAATTGAAGGGTATAAAGCAAAAGCACGTCCAAATGTAAATTAATGTATTACATCCCTAGGCAGAAATCAAAATACGTGCTTTTTCAGATATAACATTTTAATAGGCCTACATGATAGAAGATTACATAAAATGTACATTAAACCTCATTACTACTCAATTGTCAAATATCCTCCCTGAAACCTGACTAAAACTAGCAGTGAGTGGGTACAATCCAGAATTATGGGAGGCCTAAAAGTTCTCTTTAGCAACACTAGTTGCAACACAGAGTTTTAAATGGTCCTATTAGGCCAACTCTACTCTTGCTACTTTATCCAAGAGTTTTAAGTACAGAAATTAGAATTGAAAATTTCTTTTCCATATAACAATCCATATCAACTGCCCTCCTGGAAACTATCTATGATAGTACATTTCTAATAAAACGCTACTGTTGAATGAAGCCTAACCCCTGGCATAAAAACAAAATACTACATGTTCTCATGATATTTGAAGATCTTTCTGGCATAAAATGATTTCAGGAATAAGAGATTGTCTTCCCTTACCCACAACCCTCCAAAAAAAAAACAAAAACAAAAAAAACAAAAACAAAAAAACCTTGTAAAGAATCATCCCATTCATAACAAAGGTAGAGGATAAAGATGAATGTCATAGAATATCAGAATATCAGAAGCTATTAAAATTCCCCAAAATAAAGATGATATTCAAATGAAGATAAACTCAAAATTTGCCATGTTTCTTGATTCTCTTCCATGTTATGGTAAATGAGCTGCCCACATTTCCTCTTTATTTCTTTAAGTGAACTACCTGCCTACTGGTGGTTCCAACCATCTATGCCTGTCTACAATCAGTACAGAGAAATACCATAGCAATTGTCACTATGCTACTGAAATTTTTTCTGTCAACAAGTGTTTATTGAACCTCTAGTTTGCACCAAGCCCTCTAAGGATAACCCAGGGAAAAAGACAACTCCTGTCCTTTACAGACTCATCGTCTAGTGTGGTAGAGCATAGAAACAAACATGGCAATACAGAGCTGGTAAGAATTAAAATGGTGGAAATACACGGTGCAATGGAAAACATAAAAGGGATATCTCACTGGGTCTTGAAGGGAGGGTCCAGTTAAAAGTTCATAGAGGAGGAACTAAATTAAAACCTGAAGCGGAGTAAAGAACAGATTTTTAAAAAGGTAAAAGCTATAGCAAGTGCAATGACCATGAAGTGAGAACAGGTGTGACAAATTTGTGGCAATTCAATTGACTCACACTTTAGTTTTCAAGGTGAGGTGGTAGGCATTGGTGAGAAATAAAGCAAGAGAGGTAAGCTTACAAGATAATGGAAAACTTACAAGCTACTTACAGACTCTGAACTTTTATTTTAAAGGCAATGTGGAGCACGAAGAGATTTTAAACTGGGAAGTCATGTTGGCATTTGGAAAAATTACTCTGGCTGAAATACAAAGAACAGATTGGATTGAGGTACAACTGGAGGCCAAATGGCTGGTTATAAAAAGACTATTGCAACAACCCAGTGGCAGTAAGATGAGGAAAAAGAAATGAATTTGAGAAATATTTCAGAGGTAGTTTTGACAGGTCCTAGTGATTGTCTAATGTGGAAAACGAGAAAGAATGATAAATCAGAGAATGAAGTTTCTATTATAAGAAATTGGAAAAATAAAACAAGATGAAATCAGAGAGGGGGACAAACCATAAGAGACTCATAATCATAGGAAACAAACTGAGGGTTGCTGGAGGGGGTGGGGGGATGGGATAAACTTGGGGATGGACATTGGGGAGGGCACATGATGTAATGAGCACTGGGTGTTTTATAAGAGTGATGAATCACTGAACTCTACCTCTGAAACTAATAATACATTATATGTTAATTAATTGAATTTAAATAAAAAAAAGAAATTGGATGTATTGGATAAGAAAACAATGATGAGAGGGAAGGGGTATGGAATCATGCAGGACTGGCTTTATTTTTTTTTAATTTATTTTTTTTTATTATGTTCAGTTAGCCACTGTATAGTACATAATTAGTTTTTGATGCAGTGTTCAGTGATTCATTAGTTAAGTATAACACCCAGTGCTCATCACACCACATGCCCTCCTCAATACCCATCACCCTGTTACCCCCTCCCCCCCACCCTCCTCCCCTCCAAAACCCCTAGATTGTTTCTTGGGGTCCATAGTCTCCCATGGTTCATCTCCCTCTCTGATTTCTCCCCCTTTGGATTTCCCTCCCCTCCCCTATGGTCCTCCATGCTATTGCTTATATTCCACATATGAGTGAAACCATATGATAATTGTCTATCTCTGCTTGACTTACCTCACTTAACATAATCCCCTCCCAATTCCATCCATGTTGATGCAAATGGTGGGTACTCATCGTTTCTGATGGCTGAATAATATTCCATTGTGTATATGTACCACATCTCCTTTTTTTTTTTAAGATTCTATTTATTTATTTGACAGAGAGAGACACAGCAAGAGAGGGAACACAAGCAGGGGGAGTGGGAGAGGGAGAAGCAGGCTTCCCGTGGAGCAGGGAGCCCTTTGTGGGGCTTGATCCCAGGACCCCGGGATCATGATCTGAGCCAAAGGCAGACACTTAACGACTGAGCCACCTAGGCGCCCCATATGTACCACATCTTCTTTATCTATTCATCTGTTGAAGGGCATCTTGGCTCCTTCCACAGTTTGGCTATTGTGGACATTACTGCTATGAACATGAATAGACACTTCTCCAAAAAAGACATACAAATGGCTAACAGACACATGAAAAAATGCTCAACATCACTAGTCATCAGGGAAATACAAATCAAAACCACAATGAGATACCACCTTACACCAGTTAGAATGGCAAAAATTAACAAAACAGGAAACAACAAATGTTGGCGAGGACGTGGAGAAAGGGGAATCCTCTTACACTGTTGGTGGGAATGCAAGCTGGTGCAGCCACTCTGGAAAACAGTATGGAGGTTCCTCAAAAAGTTGAAAATAGAGCTACCCTATGACCCAGCAATTGCACAACTAGGTATTTACCCCAAAGATACAGACGTAGTGAAAAGAAGGGGCATGTGCACCCCAATGTTCATAGCAGCAATGCCCACAATAGCCAAACTGTGGAAGGAGCCGAGATCCCTTCAGCAGGACTGGCTTTAAAACAGGATTTCCATTTCTACTCCCGCTGAAAGATAAAAGAACAAGGAAGAAGTAGTTGAATGCAGTAAGTTTGTAGGTAAGGTGGCAGAACTTCGAAATAGTTTCAATCTAATGAGTCTCTCTCTCTCTCTCTTTTTTTTAGATGAAGCCAGAGACACAGTCATCTGCTGAAAGGAAGAGACAAGAAGTATGGATGTCTGAAAAGAGTGAAAACGTTTTGCAAAGTTGGTGTTCAGAGTAGGACAAAAAGTCAAGAGGGATCCATAGAAGAAATTTTAGGTGGTATTGATCCATTTGAGGTTGGAGATCGGGAAATTAATTGGCATGATAGCACTTAAATGGCATTCACTTTCAGAATTGTGTGATTAATATCTTTGTTTTGTAATGTTCAGCATCCTGGATAAGGAAAAGGGGGAAAAATCAGATTGATCGAAAGTTGAAGATTTTCCAGATGGCTGAGACATAAGAAAACAGGACAAGGAATTTGAGATAACAGCCCTCCTTCTCCCCGCAAAAAAATATTTGAAGTAATAGACAATAGGATTTAAGCTGGATACGAAGTGACAATGAGAGGGAGTTGACAGAGGAAAAGTAAAAGGATTAAGGGATTAGCAGTCCTAGGAACTTGGACAGACCTAGTGACTGTAATAGAGGAAGAGACAAAAATAAGAAAAGAGAGAAAGATGTGGTCAGAGATTAGAATGTTTTAAATTAATATTTCAGAATTGAGGCAGTGAATGACAGCAGGTGCTGACATGCTCTAAGGAGTGAGTTCATAAAGGTAAATTTCCCTGAAGTTGAGAGAGACTGAAACGTATGTACTATCTTTGTGGGTATTGAAGTTACTCGGGAGGTGGAGAGAAATGTGGTGAAGAAAAAGACTATAAAGCCAGTGTCAATTTCTTCAAGGAACAAGGGGAAGTAACTGTTAGTCAGGTGATGATGCTTACAATTTGGGCTGGAGGATGGAGAGAGCCTTAATGAACAGCTGTTGTATGAAAGTGAAAGAGTAATGATCCGGAATAAAAACTGAGAAGTGAAAACTAATCAATACACCAGAAGCCCTGAGGCATGTTGGGGACAGGATGGCCCCTGAGGGTAGTGGCCTCTTCTTCTAGGACTACGTCTCAGTCCCCTTCTCTACAATTCTGAAGAGAACTGCCCTCCGTGGGTTTATTCAAATTGAATCACCGTTTTGAATTGAGCTTATTGTATTTATATTCATGGGTAATAAATCCTTTTCTCTCTTTTCAAAACTAGCTGGATTTTCATGGCATGAATACTTGGGACCCTACACCACAGCTGCCGCACATCAATCTTTCATGAACCCTAACAAAAAAAAAGTGACTGTGCCAGCAGAAGGTAAGGACCACACTGGGTTTTCCCATCCAGGGATGGTCACCCTGATGTGTAATCAATCAACAGGAAAGGTGTGCCTTTTGCAAAGAAACTCCAAGAGGTCACTTTCCTAGGTGTGATCAATCTCCCCCATGCTGATCCTGTTACAGCGATTACCACTCTACTCTAACAGCTTCTTCTCGAGGGAGAAACAAAACTGTGTCTGTGAATGTTTAGTATGGTGTGTCTTGTCAGGTTAAATTACCTTGTAACATAACTCACTGTAAATTCACCTCATAAGTAAAAAGCAATTGGAGATTTTAAAACACCATCAGAAAGCATTCTATTTGGGGGTAGAATTATGTTGTGCAATTACAAATGAACCAGGCCCATGACCCTCATCATCAGCAAGAGAATCAGCATTTCTTTAGTTCAGCACATAAGGAGAAAAAATCCCCCATGCCTTATGGCCTGAAAAGTTCTTGGTAGGCCAAGAAAGTCATATTTGTTATTATGACCTTTGAAAGAGAAAGAAAACTAGAATTTAATGAGCATCTAATATATGTTAGGCTAATGTTTTACACATATACTCTCATATAAGACTCAGTATTAAGTGTCACCTCTTCTGGGAAGCTTTCTTTGATCACCTCCAAAATCAGCATTTGTGGGTTAATTTCATGTGTCAACTTGACTGGGCCAAGGGATGCCCAGATATTTGGGCTAAACATTATACTGAGTGCATCTGAGGGCATTTGCATCAGGAGTCTGATTAAGCAGATTGCCCTCTCAAATATGGGTGGGCCTCATCCAATCTGTTGAAGGCATGAATACAATAAAAAGGCTGAGTAAGGGAGAATGCACTCTCTCTGTCTGTTTTTGAGCTGGGACATCTATGTTATGCTGCCTTCAGACTGGGACTCAGAGTACAGCTTACTCTGTTGGCTCTCTGGCTTCTCAGGCCTTTGAACTCAGACTATACCATTAGCTTTTGGGGGCCTCCAGCTTACTGACTGCAGATATTGCACTTCTCAACTTCCATAACCATATGAGTCAATTCCTTATAATCGTGTAATAAATAGGGTAATATATATTCCATTGGTTCTGTTTCCCTGGAGAATCCTGACAAATACACAAGGTTAGGAGCCCATTATCTGCTCCTGATCTGTTCTGAGCCACAATGTTACCATCTCCTTTGTCTTGCTGCCTACTGTCTGTTTTTGCTTCTAGACTGTAGCTATTTGAGTATTACTCATTTCAGTATTTTAAGTACCTAGAACAGTAGCTAGTACAGAAGAGGTGCTCAGTGAATGGGACTAATTAAGTGATGAATACTCACTACTATTACTTTTCTGAAGAAACTAAAATTCAGAGTCATCAGATAATTTACACAAAGCTACATAGCTAGTCAGTGGCAGAGCTGACATTTGAACCTGGGAATGTCTAACTTCAAAATCCTTGAAGATTTTTTTAGACCACACTGACTTTCTGCTTTCCTTTTCAAAACAGAATTCCCAAATAATTAAATATCCTTTGAGAATTACTCCCATTAGAATATTAGAGAGGTGGTGTGTGGGATTAGAGAACTTTGGCTATGAGACAGACTGCCTGACTTTGAATTCTAGATCCTCTGCTTAGTGAGCAACACTTAGCAAATTACCTAGCCTTTCTGTGCCTCGATTTCCTTATCCATAAAACAGGAATAACAAATAATATCACCTATGTATGTCAGCAACCCATTGCCACAATAATGCTACCTAAGGAACCACTCTTAAACTCAGTAGCTTAAAGAAAAATCATTCTTACAGATCTTCCAATAGGCTGGGGTCTAGCTGATCTATGCTGGGCTTGGCTTGGGGGTAGAAGTGGTTCTCTACCTCTCATTGCAACAACTGCAGCAGCTCTGCTTTTTACTGTAAGTCTATGCATCAGTTGGGGCAGCTGTGCATGGAACATCCTTCCTCCTTGCTGGGCAGGTTTCTCTTATGGCAGTGACAGAGATGCAGGAGGAAGAGGAGGAACACATAAGGCCTTGTAAGGTCCATATCAAGCTGGCCCACATATAACTGGGCAGAGTAAGTTACATGGCCAAGCCAAGGAGTGAAAGCATATGACTTCTACCACAGTGAAACCATGGCAGAGCTGTGAAGAACCAGACAGGGAGGAGTTAAGAATTAGGACAAAATTTCAGCCCACTATCCTACTTCTGAGGGTTGTCATAAAGATGTTAATAAGTTAATGCATGTATCATACATAGAACAGAGCCTGGCACACATTAAGAGCTGAAGCAATGTTCTGAATGTTTTGCCTATATATCTCTGTCATTAACTGGCTGTAAGATTATGCAAAGTCACAGGGTTTCCCTGGGTCTTTTTTTTTTTAAACCTACCACTTGAGTTTATAGTAAGTGCCTCACTTTCTTCATTGCATTGCTAAAGGATCAAATACATATGGTGGCTGATCATGTTTCAAAAAAGAATAAAACATCCTAGGAATACAAAGTATAATACATGGCTAATTCTAGATAACCACTCGGTTAAGGTCAGTAAATCCCTCCAATTTTAAGTGATAAGAAGCCATAGTTCTTATTTTTATAGATGAAGGTAAATGCTTCAAGGAACTAAAGTACTTCTTCTCTGGCCATAAATCCAAATATTGGCTGAGAAGGGAGAGAATTAATGTTTCCTAACTTCTAGATGTTAGCTGGGTCAGAAGCTGAACACTGATGCTAAGGTTTATTATCCTTCAGCATGAGGTGGTTCACATTCAAATTCTAAAGGTTCAGGGTAGTAAGGAAATCTCCAAACAACTATGTAGTCTTAGCCAGTTATTCAGCTAATAAATCCCTAGGAGCTAGGGATACAAAGATAAAAAACCCCAGTATCTGTCCTCAGAGACTTACAGCTATGGAGTTAAAGACATGAGAACCATCACTTATCTCTGAGAACAAACTAATTATCCCAACATCACCAGATTCCATCCTCTGCCTACCCCCACTGATGAGACAGAAGAAGAGGGGAGAAAAGATAATCATCAAGAAATCATATCCAGAGAGAATGGGGTGGGCTGAAAGTGGCAGGAGAAGGGGTTTCTGAGCAGGGAACAAAGACAAGTTCAGAGACCGCATGTACCCTTGACTCTAAATCCAGGGCCAAAGCTCTGAAGTTCTTTTATTTTTTTTATTTATTTTTTTATTTTTTTAAAGATTTTATTTATTTATTTGACAGAGAGAGACACAGCGACAGAGGGAACACAAGCAGGGTGAGTGGGGGAGGGAGAAGCAGGCTTCCCGCGGAGCAAGGAGCTCGGGGCTCGATTCCAGGACCCTGGGATCATGACCTGAGCTGAAGGCAGACACTTATTGACTGAGCCGCCCAGGCGCCCCAAAGCTCTGAAGTTCTGAAAGGACTCCCTCCTTTGTGCATACTATTGTAAGACACAGGTAACTGCCCAAACACTTTCTAGACAGTGCTTTCTCGGTAAGCCTTGGAGTCATGGCAGAATCTGCAGGAATGATGGAGACTATGGAGGCTGAAAAGGGCCCCCATTAACAGCCCAGAGGGCACACAGGTACGAGCATGGTGTTACAATACAAGGCAGTGGTGCTTTCTATGGGGTGTGAACACCAGAAGAGAGTCCCCTAGTCAGAAGCTTCACAGAGGACACAGTATGTCTGCTGAGATTTAAAGATGAGTAGGAGTTTGCCGAGCAGACTAGCAGATCTAAGGCATCGCGAGGAGAGGTAACGGGCAAAGGCATAGCACATGAGAAAACAGAAGGGGTTTGAGGAAGGAGTGCCATGGCTTGTCCTTGGGCAGCATTTATGCACAATCCAGAAGGCAGTTAAAGGGTCCTGTTATCTCTCTCACTAGCGCCCAGCATCTCGAGCACTTAGGGCTAAGAAAGGGGAGCTAGGTCTACGAAAAATAATGACAATACAATGTAATACATGCGAAAGTGCAAACACAGTATATACAAAAGGTAGTAACACAGGGAAAGGAGGCCTTGAAGTCGGCCCGGGAAATCAGAGAGGCCTTGAAGTGTCGTCTCCTACTCCTGCAGAACCACTGTTCTTTCCCTCACTCAGCGCAGTTGCTAACTTTCCATCACAACACATTCCTTTTAACTCATGCAAACTTTTCTTTCCATGACCCTGCCGCTACCTTCCATTAAGCTTTTCCTCTTCCCCTGTTATTCTACCATGTCAAATACCTCTGAATCCCATTTCCTATGGACAGTTTCAAGGTCTTTCCCATGGGGCTCTTAGAACTTGGAAATCAGGAAGTTTAGCTAGGTATCATTAGGAAATCACCTTAATATATCCACCATGTATTCTCTCCATACATAGTCGTGTATTGATCACCTGCTATGGTCAGGCATTGAGCTAGGAATTGGGAACACAGTGGTAGCAAAATGAACTTTTCAGACTCTACGGGGTATACATTCCAACATCTCAGTGTCTCAATTCTATTCCTCTAATCCAGCTAGGGGCTCAGATAAAAGAGGTATAACCGAAATCCAGGGTTAAGAACAGTAGGGGTTATTAGGAGGTTAGGGGAGAAAAGTACACCCCCCTGGAGAACTGCCCCTTAGAATGTATTTTCAAATAACAGGGCCAATGTGGTGTAATCATGTGGATTAGTATATTTGCATTGTCTTTCTCTCCTCATTTTCTCTGTTCCTACCTTTCTACTCTTGGGTTTTTTTTTCCCTAATCCCTGTTCAAGGAAGTAAGAAGTGAATGAAGATCTGCAGTTTCTTCCACATTTTACTATAAAACAGCATTGTTTACATTCCTATTCCTAGTGTTTTATCTCGAAAAGCGGAGTCTGCAGTTTGCATTTTGGTAGCTAATCCTTTATATCTGTTTAGTTCCTCAATTTATCACATTAATCATTAAAAGAGCTTTAATTGATTGCTAAGAAAGGTGGTTGTAATCCATTCTACGTCCCAAGCATGCCACACCTCCCAATTACACCCAAAGAGTGGACCCATTTATGACTCCATTAAGTTTGGTCTTTAGATATAAAAGGACTCACATCTTGTGCATATTTAAGTTGCATTTACTTAACTTCAGTCCCACGGAGAAAGAGAGAAGTGAAGCAGTGCAGGTAATTCCACTTAGGATTCCATTCAAGGAGAACAGGCCCTAAATTAATTGTGAAAACATGAGTTATGTTATTTTCTCAGTGTCAGGTCTCAGGTGCCTTTCGAAGAATGAATATGATTCTAATGTTTAAAGACAGTATTTTTTTCATACAACATTGCCCCCCAAATGCAAGCCAGCCACTTCATCTGCTGAACTGCAGAGATAGCTCTTTCCAATGCTTAACATAAACCTGGGAGTTGGATCTGTTGAGAAACTGCATGCCAGTGTACAAAGTGATGTCGTCCTAATGTATTTCCAAAAGAAATACTGCTTTCTGTAACATTTGCCTCATATCCTGTGTTAACCTCAGTCTAAACTATTATTTCATTCTACTGACAAAGTGAGATTGATCCAAGATCTTTGAACCTTATACCTCTGACCTCTTGTAGCAGGTGCTGTTAGTGTCCTCCCATATGCTCTCTACATTCACCATTTCTGTATACACCTTCCAAACCCCACTGTCAGCACCTGCAAATACTGGAGGGCTTTCTCTGGCTACTAAGGCCTGTTCTTCACATGCATGGGGCAGGCCAGAAGTGCACGGATGTTAATGAGCCCTAGAAGCAGCCCATAACCAATGACTGACAAGAGAATGCAAGGGAGACCTAAAACTCTAAAGTGTCTATTTCAGTGTCCCCCAGAGATGCCCAATGAGATTAAGGTAGAGTTGCTTAATGAATGAAGCCATTTATTGTTTGTCTTGCCTTCCCTGTCCCTCTTTCCTGCTCTTTTATAAGTTTTCTGGAATCCCTCCTAAGAAACTAAATGCCCTGGAATATCCTCAGGGTTATTTCTGAAGGAACCCAAACCATGACACACAGAATCCTTGCCCTCAGCATCAGACTCTAAAAAATAATGAAAATGAATCCTGGGTGAAAAATGTCCAATTCCTGAAGACACACATCATGCCATCTCACACATGCAGTTTGAGCAGGGTTCTACTCCAGTGAATACAGCCTGAAATGTGTTTCTTATGTGGATCTTACTCCTAAATACCTCCAGCCATCAGTTCTTTAAGAACAAAACCCTGGTTTTATATAATCTCTGTAACATTTGTAACATCTCCCAACCTCTATGCCTAGAAAAATAGGTATTGTGTGGTAGTGTTTGGTACAAAACTGGATCTGAAAGAAATGAACCAATTCTAATTTGACTCCTGATAACCTTATATACCTCAACACCAAAAACAAAGAACCCAATTAAAAAATGAGCAGAGGACCTGAATAGACATTTTTCCAAAAAAGACATACAGATGGCCAACAGACACATGAAAAGATGCTCAACATCACTCATCAGGGAAATGCAAATTAAAACCACAGTGAGGGGCAGCTGGGTGGCTCAGTCAGTTCATTGTCTGACTCTTGATCTCAACTTAGGTCTTGATCTCAGGATCATGAGTTCAAGCCCCATGTTGGGCTCCACACTGGGGCATGGAGCCTACTTAAAAACAAACAAACAAACAAACACAATGAAATATCACATTATGCCTGTCAGAATGAATAAAATCAAAAACACAAGAAATAACAGGTGTTGGTGAGGACATGGAGAAAAAGGAACTCTCATGCATGGTTGTTGGGGATGGAAATTGGTACAATCACTGTGGAAAACAGTATGGAGGTTATTCAAAAAGTTAAAAATATAATTACCATATGATCCAGTAATTCCACTACTGGGTATTTACCCAAAGAAGACAAAAGCACTAATCCAAAAAGATATGCACCCCTATGTTTACTGCAGCATTATTTGCAATAGTCAAGATATGGAAGCAGCCCAAGTGCCCATTCGTAGATGAATGGATAAAGAAGAGGTGGCATATATATATATATATATATATATATATATATACAGTGGAATATTACTCAGCCATAAGAAAAGAATGAAATCTTGCTTTTTGCAACAACGTGGATGGAACTACAGAATATAATGCTAAGTAAAATAAGTTGGTCAGAGAAAGACAAATACCAAATGATTTCACTCCTATGTGGAATTTAAGAAACAAAAGCAACCAACAAACAAAGAAAAAAGAGACAAACAAAAAAACAGACTCTTAAATACAGAGAAAAACTGCTGATTGCCAGAGGGGAGGTGTGTGGGGATGGGTAAATAGGTAAAAGGGATTAAGAGTACACTCATCTTGATGAGCTCTGAGAATTATATAGAATTGTTGAATCATTATAATGTGCACCTGAAACTAATGTAGCACTATTAATTGTACTTGAATAAAAAAATGTGGAAGGAGTGGTGTACCTGAGTGGCTCAGTCAGTTAAGCATCTGCCCTCGTCTCAGGTCATGATCCCAGGGTCCTGGGATCTAGCTCCACATTGGGCTCCCTGCTAAGGGGGGAGCCTGTTTCTCCCTCTCCCTCTGCCTGCAGCTTCCCCTGCTTGTGCTCTCAATCTCTCTCTGTCAAATAAATAAATAAATAAAATCTTTAAGATTTTTTTTTAAATTTTTTTAAAAAGAGAAAATTCTGGAGCTTCCTCAGCTATATGTCTGTGCTGAGGGAAATACTTTGATCTTTCAGCAAGAGCATCACTATCTATGCTGACTCTATCCAAAAGTTAAAAAAAAAAATCACAGTTTTAAGTGTATGGATCCCTGGGTACTGAGTTTGAATAACTGTTGATAGAATCTACTTGCATGAACTACATTATTTTAAGTTACACACTTAAGATTTCCCTTGGGGTTAGGAACCTTTATATATGGTACATATACTCACATAAACCAAAATAGACAAATTATTAAAACTCTATATTAAATGAGGAAAATAATTTCTGTTATTCCTAAATAGGACAAATCCATGATTCCATAAAATTTCACTCTCAAAAAGACAGGTGTTTTCAGAACTGCCTTCCTGGAATAAAGCTTGAGACTAAAAGGTTGAAGCAGAAATACAGAGGAAATATATTACATTTTGGGGCAAGCAGAAATACAATACTCTCTTTTAATGTTGTTAAATGTTGTCTGAGAGACTATGGATTTTTATTGTAAAGGAAAAAGATTAAACAAGTGTATTTCTCAACAGTGCTTTCGACCATGTTTCCCCTTGCGTTGTATTTTAAGGCAAATTTTCCTGTGGCAGTTTAAGATTTTAAGATGTGTACACGTTCACTTCAAAGGGTTGTAGTGAATTGAGGTGAAACAGTATTTGCTGCTTCTCATTATGGTTCTTAACAAACATTTCATTAACTTGACACCCCGGTTACAGTCTCTAAAATCTTTATATTTTTATAAGAGCTATAAGAGCTATCTCCTTTTGTTCCTGATGGGGTGGGAATGCTCTTCTCTTACACCTCCTCCGTGCCAAAACGTTCTTTATGCCAACTAACGCGGAGTGTTCTTGGCAGCCTCAGGACCCCGAATGACTGACTCTGGAATACATTGTATTTTTCCGGCAGTGACATTTGGGCCTCCAGCTTGTTCCCTGGCTGGGGTCTCAGGGCAATCCACATACAGGGATGCCTTAGGCTTGAGACAGAGTCAGCCTGTTGAGTTTGTTCCTCTAAACATTATTTATCACTGATTCTCTGTGGATGACCAGGAATTATTAATTTTCAATTTAAAAAATAAAATAAAATCATCTGCTCTATGTGTTTCAGGAAAGGAATAAAAACACAGAGTCTGACCACATTGATTTTATGTAGAATCTAACTCCTTTTTTCTAGAAAAGAATTATTTCACAGTCAGATTAATATGATGCAAAAAAAAATAATCTACAATATTCCTCCTACTCAGTGGAGACATAACCTGTCTCATTAAAATTACAGAAAATAATTTCTAAATCATGGTAAATCACATGATATGGATAGGAAACATTGAAATGGCTTTTTTCTTTTCTCTAATGTTTCACCCCCACAGGATTGGATCTCATTTCTTCGAGAACAACCCTTTGGTGCTTATTACTATGCAGTCTCTGGGAGCCAGATCTCCTGACTTCTGTTATAATGAGCTCTAAAGAGAAAGACACACACACAAAGGATTTTAATGGGAGGATATCTTGTTGTTAGAACAATAAAGCTAAAACAGCCCTGGAATGATAAATTATTTTAAGTTCCATCATTTTCAGAACATTTGAAGAATATGCCAACATCTTCTTAAAACGCAGTTCTTTCTTTCTGCTTATAATCCCAAGCAGAAGCCTTCAGATACTGTGAAAGCAGATTCACATTTCATTACTATAGCTGCCCAGGCAGCTGTATAGAAATCTATCAGCTGTTGATGTTTTTGAAGCCCTGACAGGCAGTCTGCAGGGAAAATCAAGGAAAAAGAGCTAACCCTGAATTAAAAGGTATGCAGATCACTCTCATCTTTATGATGAATAAAATTCAAGTAAAATCCAAACAAAACTACCTATAAGACACACACACACACACACACACACACAGCAAAAGTACAGTAAACCTCTCTGAGACTAGTTTGGTACACTGGAGATTATACAGTGGCAGTATGACACCAGGATATATGTTTAACTGACTGGGAAAGAGTCAATTGAACCCTAAGTCTGCATTCTCCTCATGGGATTATGGTCCATTAGAGCCAATCATTTTAATCAACTTCATAATCAATATCTATCAGTGAGATGGTATTTGGTGTAATGATCAAAGTCTAGCCATTGAAACCAAAATACATGACCTCAGGTAAAAAAAGATTCGATTTCTAGGTTACTCATGGGAATAAAAATAAAAACAAAAACAAAAACACAAATACTCCCTCTCCAATATCCAACCCTATTTCTTGAGTCCCCAACCCCAAAGAAAATGCCTTACTCACATGGCAGAAGGGAGTGTGGACAAATGGCAACTGATTGATAAAGCAAGTTAAAGTGTCAAGAGTAATGAAACAAGACTGATGAACAGGCTAAAATAATTCATCTTAGAGATAAATGAAGATCTTGGTAAAGAAAACCTATGCTTTAAATGTTTAAAACCTATGAATTAAATCTGGAAAAAGAATAAATCTACTTAACATGAGTGAAGTTATATGCAAACTTGACTTCTGTTTCTAAACACCATCATACCAACAGAAAGTAAGAACTGCTATGTCCAGGGGTGCCTGGGTGGCTCAGTCGGTTCAGCGACTGCCTTCAGCTCGGGTCATGATCTCAGGGTCCTGGGATCGAGCCCCGCATCGGGTTCCCTGCTCGGCGGGAGGCCTGCTTCTCCCTCTCCTACTCCCCCTGCTTGTGTTCCCTCTCTCGCCGTGTCTCTCTCTGTCAAATAAATAAATAAAATCTTTAAAAAAAATAAACTGCTATGTCCAATCTCTGAAGAACTGCACCCTCATAACCATCTCCCTATGCATACTCCCAACCCTCTTTCTTCTTCTACATACAGAAACAGGGAGTGTTGAATATATACCAAAGGTATTCTTTAAAATATTTGTTACTTAATCCAAATGAAAAGCTACTAGAGTATTAAAGCCCATTTTCTTTCCACTGGTATGAATAATTCTGACTCACAGAAGTCCAGGTGAATGCATACTAATTTTTGTCACTGATCATGACACCAAGTAGTCTATGAATTAAGAAACTGGGTAATTGTATTTCCTAGAATCTGTCCATACTCCTACTGTTACACTTGTTATCTGAAGAGGACTATCTCTCCAATAGTTTGGATTAAGTGTATGATAGGGTTTTGTGTTCTAGTACACAAAACTGAAATATGGTCTTCAATCTTCCATGTAGTGATTGCATATGGCAGATTAATGTCAAAGATGCTTTGAACAAGCTAGGTTCATCATCAGAATTTTCCTCCAGTACTGAGTTATGACCTAATGTGTTTCCCTGCAGTGTCCCAAAGAGATGAGAAAAAATGGTTGGAAATATTATATAGTGCTCATAAAAGAGGTGTTCTTTCCCATCATTCAGGAAATGGCAAGGAAAAGATTTGCTAAACCATCATCTACAGATAACGGTCTATTGTGTGACCACCGAAACTCACCTAAATTATTTTAAGGTAGATCATACTTTGAATGCCATGTTAACATATTCATTTGATCAGATATACATATTAGCAGAACCTCAAACCACTTACTCACTTTGTATGTAGTCATCTCATATAGTGACCTGAGAGTTCTGTGGGTAAGAACAGAATATGAGTGAGGCCACAGTTATGGTTTTGATTTCTGTATGAACCATCTAGCTCGGTTTTCTTATAGGACCAAAGATTATATTCATTATAGTGACAAATTTCATGCTGTTGGTATCAAGATGGACCCAATGTGGGTGGCTTAGTATAGGCTAGATCAATGGTTCCTTCATCTGTTCATCTGGCTGTGCCTCAAAATTGCTGTCATTTTATTTTTGTTTTTCTGTTCTTTAGGCCATATACCCTTCTAAATTCTGATCTCTGAGACGGTTCGGAAGCAGGCTTTAAAAGCACTTACAAAATATTGGACTAGACTGATCCTCAGCTTAGGGGGGAAGAAACCCCAAACACCACAGTCTAGTAGGTCAGTCAAGGCATCTTCATACACCACATGGTGCCCCATTAAATAATGATGCTCTCTGTTCCTAGTTTGGTAACATAACTCCTGGAAGAATTTTCAAGCAAGAAATAGTTCATTGTTTAGAAATCATGAAGACCTTCCCTAACTAAGCTAAGTGGCTTTTATCTGTACCCTGAGCATACCTCTATCATTAAATTTGTTAAAATGTATTTGGATGTTCTATTAATGTTTCTGATTCTTCAATGATCTTCCAAAACCCTTGGGAATAAGGATAATTTTTAATTCTGCTTGGAGTCTACTACAGAATTTTTTACTTGGTCTCCAGATAGATGGATAGATAGATAGATAGATAGATAGATAGATAGATAGATAGATAGATAGATAGATAGATTTGTTTTTGTTGGTGGTGTCCTAAAATGAACTAGAATACTGAAATAAGACTCATGCTTACACGGTAGCTCTTACACCTCAAGCAAGACCTCTTTGGTCATCAATATCCTCATGAAGATGCTGGGTTAAATGATTTCTTTAGGTTTTTCCAGGTTTCCTCCCCCAGCTACCATATATTTACATATAATGAATTGACAAAGGCTGGATGAGTAAGACACTACTCTTAAGGAAAGAAGGATGTCTTGACTTCTTAATCCACTTCTGTTTGATACAAGCCCTGATCTACTTAGTTCAACCACAGAACTGAGCAATTTCCTAGGAAACTTGTCTTCTGTATGCCAAGAATCTCAAACACTTGTGTCAACTTTCGAATCTGGTGGAATCATGAATTATACATATTACCTTCCACTTAATGTTGATCAACCATCCATTTGGCTTTATTGGGGTGCATATTACCAGAAGTGGTTTTAATGTGTTCCAGAGGAACAGGAATCTTAATATTGAGCAGAAAAAAAGAGTAATTCAAAAAACTGCTTTTCCAAAAACTTTATGGCTGAAATTATATCCTAATGAGATTTTTAAAAACCCTTCAGTGTCCCTTTCTGATTTTAAGCAGATGCAACCTAAAATTACTCAAATATTTACATTTATGTCAATGACTTTAATCCATTTTGTCACTTAATTGTATAAAGCTATCTTCTACAAAATAGTATACTGGTATTTTGAAATAAATTGATTTTTAAAAACGGACATGGATAAAAAAGCTACAGATGGGGTTTTTATATACAGTTGTTTGCTCGGTAGAAGGAATATTGAATCCTTCACCCATTAAATGTATCCTCACCACAGATTTGCTGCACCTGCTATTTTACATCTCAGTATATTTCATACTGAATATTTATGGTCCTTTCAAAATAATATGGAGATGGATTAAATGGTCAGAAACAGCCCAATGCTGACATCTACTGGATACACAGAAGGATGCATTTGACTATCAAAAGAATCCCTATATTCTACTTTTAAAGCATAAAGTAAAGGTATCATAAACGTAAAACAAAACTTATTTTGCTTTGCTTAATAAAAATATCCACTGGTTCTCTCTAAATTCATGCTCATATCTAAAACGAAACTTCACTTGATTTCAAAATGGTTAAAATTAGGAGGTTGACAGTACTGGACTCAGAGACCTAAGAAGAAAGGGGAAGAAACTGTGATGTTCTGAAGGGGGTTGAGCTCAAGAATAATGGCTTCAGCCACTGATAATGTCTCTCAACCACTGATCTACCTTTTCAGTAAACGGTGCTTTCCCTGTGTATAACCAGGAAAGGTAGCTCCAAACCCCTCCTCTTTTGGTCTTGAGAAATTGTGTGAATCCTGTTCTAGCTGCTCTTTTCCACACCAGTGTGGCTTCTTTGGCAGATTTTTCTTGGCATCTATGAGCCTATTATGAATTATATCTTTCTTTTGCCAAGGTATATTCAATTGCTAGATAAGTTGTTACAATGGAAAGTCACACACCCTTGGGTTCAATTTCTGGCTCAGTGTTTTATTTTTATTTTTTATTTTTTATTTTATTTTATTTTTTTATTTATTTATCTGAGAGAGAGAATGGGAGACAGAGAGCATGAGAGGGGGAGGAACAGAGGGAGAAGCAGACTCCCCACTGAGCAGGGAGTCCGATGCGGGACTCGATCCCGGGACTCCAGGATCATGACCTGGCTCAGTGTTTTATATAGGTATCTGAGTTAATTGGGAAAGTTATTTGATTAAAATACAAATAAACTGCATTTTATTGCACTATTATCAAAAGAATTGATGGCAATATATGTAAAACACAACCTTGTCTGAAAAGTAGGTGTTAAGTAGTTGTTGTTGTTATTATTATTATTAGCATCATCCTTACGTTGGTCATTTATTTTCAACTAACCCTATAGAATACCTCAAACTCAGATTCCCCTATAACATGAGGTCCTCGAAGACAAGGGCCATGGCTTATGTTTGTATCCACTGCACCTGATATCGTACCAAGACAAATAGGTTCAGTAAATGTTTGTTAATCTGAGTTCTATTTCTGAAATGGGTGGTATCATGAATTCTCCTTGCATTACACAAAGATTGCACAGTGCTAAAACACGTGGCTATACTCTTAGTTAAAAATATCACAAAGAGGGAGCAGTAATAAGTGGGGAAAGAGGATGACCAGCTAACTACTTTCAATTTCCTGAGCCAATACCATAACACACTGTCTTTATCCTATTGCAGGAGGGCTTGAACTCATAGTATTCTGATGTTTCATTAGCCTAGCCAATTACATGGCAAGAGAGTAGATGCAGAGAAAGAAGCTCTGTAATACTGGAGCACAGAAACTGACCCAGATACAGAGCTGCCCTCTAGTTCACATAGCACATTTACAGTTCATGATCTGTGCCCTGCATGGGTTCCTATTCACAGTTGTTCCTGCCACTAATCACAGACTCTTTCCCATTTCAGCCCTGTTATGTGTTCTAGACACTAAAACTTATAAATTTTACACCTGAGAAAAATTGTAAAACTGAGCCTTAAAAATAAAGTTGAGAACCCCAGAAGTAGGGCTATTTCTCCAAATCACATAATAAAACCACACATATCAAGACCCAGTGATAAGTGGAATTTGATGGAGAAGGACCTTTGAGGAGAGGCACCCTGTCACATTTCAGGCATTACAAGCTTGTGATTTAATTGCATTATAGAGGCTAATAATTAACATATTACAAACTCAGTTACACGAAAAATTTGGGTTTTCATTTTCTATGACTGACCTTACCTTGCTCTCAAGTCCCCAGTTTTACTGGGCAGTGGGAAAATTTAAGCTTATCAAGTCAAATAACGCAGTCATGTTCACATTAAATGACCAGATTAATGTAATCCCTTGTGGTACTTGCAAAATCTTTCAAGGTTTCTTCCATCTTTTTTTCCCCAAGCCAGGATATAAATAATATCATAAAATCTTAAATGTCCTAATGACAGAGGGTAGAAGGATCCTTAAATCTTTTCTCTAGAGGCTTGTTGGCTTCCTTCATGCTCTAGTATATGCTACTGAAATTTATGGCTGGTGAAACTTGGCTATATTCTTAGCATGATTGGTAGATCTCCATGCCCACTCTGATTGACCTATTCTGGCTTCCATTCATAGTTCAGATTATCTAAAACCTCAGCTACATCCTCCATATGGCCCCAAACCAAAGTGGGCCTTCTGGCTCACTCTCAGCTATCTCTGCATCATCTCCTCTGATTATAGGAGGACATTCTGCATCCTTTCTATATGGAAGCTAAGGGAAATTTCTGGTAGCCAGACTTCTCTCTACATAAACATATCACACCATCACTCTCCTCAGCCTGGCACCCATACAAACACCAGTGCTAATGTTGGTGATTCTGTTAGGTAGTTTACTTCCAGAAACTCAAAGAGCAAGGGGGGCACAAGCTTTTCTTATCTCCATTTCTTCCACAAATTCTACATTTTGTGTTTATATAGCTTGCCCCCACCTTCCAAGGATGAGCTGGGTGAGGCAGGTGGGGCACATGGGTAGAAATGATTAACATCTGGTCTGTTCTCTCTTATCTTCCTTCTATCCCTTTCCTCAGAGAACTGAAAGGCCTTTATTTTTTCTTTTCATTCCTGTCTGGCAGACACTTCCTCTATATCACAATGTACCTTTCTATTCTTTTTCCAAAGGGTCTTCAAACTAAAAGTCTATAGTCGAAGAAGCCATTGTATTGAAGAGGAAGAACACATAGGGAAACGTTTTCGAATTATAGCACCCATTACTAGTGGAAAACCTTTTCTCTCAGAGGCAATTAAGATGGTTATTTGATTTTAGTCATTAAATGAAAATTTGTCTACATAGTCCTGGAAAGAATTGTGTTAACTTAAAAAAATAAAACATAAGGATTAAGACTTAATTCCTGGAATGTCCTACCCAGTTTGTACCCCTATTCAGAAAGAAAGGGCCAAGGAGTGGATCTAGTAATTCTTCAAGAAAGGGTTCCCTTACTAAGACTCCTTCTTTGTCAAGAGCTTAAATTGATCACACCCGTATTCACACTTCTCTTTCCCAAGACCCTGATTTGAAGTTGTCAGAGGCCCTGGAGTTCAAATCCCTGTACCTTCCCAAATTAACCAAGATGATTAATTCTAGATCCTACCTTTCAGTAAGACTGAGGTTGTTCATATTGGACTACCCAGACAGAATTGGATTGAAAATTCAGTAGGGCTGATCTACAAGCAAAAGGTGTACGAACGAATGACATTAGGTAGGTAAGGCAGGAGCTTACATTCCTGTGAGAACCTCCATAGTTGATGAGCCAAAGGGAGAAATGAGAAGCCCTGTTCATGACCGGCAGCCCTTTGTCATTTGCTTTTCATTTTCATGGTTGTCCATCAGTTGGGGGCAACTGAGCCAAGAGAAGAAGGAGGAATTTCCACATGTCACAGTCAAAGGATGGGTCAGGTTTAGTGCAACATTAACCCATTATTTAGCACTAGGGACTCTCAGAGAGTGCGTATGATCAAGCCATGAAATCACTGCCTAGTGTAAATGCTCGTTATGCTCTACATGTTAGCATTTACACCAACCTTTTTCAGGAGATTTGAGAAATCCTTTTCAGCTGACAAACAGACAATGTCTTCAAACAGACAATGTCTTCACTCTACCAGCTTTTAAACAGTTATCTATGGGTAAGATATAAAAAGTATAAAGTAGGAAATTTTTACCCAGAATATCAACCACATACAACTATTATTCTGCCACTAGAATTTTAATCTTTCAAGACTGAAAAAAAAAAAAAAGATCGAAAAGTTTGCTCAGAAGTTTGAATAGTATTGTTAGAAAAACATGAAGAGAGAGTGACATCAGCAAGATGGTGATATAGAAATTTCCAATGTTTGTTCCTTCACAGAAACATCAATTGGGACAACTGTCCGTGAATGAAAATATCTTCTTAAGCACTAAGGATTCCAGGTGAGAACTTGCAGCAGCTGGGATGACTCAAAAGTAAGAAAAGACACACTGAAGACAATAGGAAATACAGTTTCACATTATCTCGGCCGCCGCCCCACTCCTGCCACCCCACCCCCCCGGGCCCGTGCAGCCAGGTACAGAGAGAGGCACCCTCTTTGTAGGGGAAGGAGACCATAGTCACCACAGACCCCAGCATCAGGCCCACCCCGGCACCAGCTGGCCCCCACAGGTCTGTTAGCCAGGCCCACCACTGTGGTCCCCAGTACCTGAGTGGCCCCCACAGATTCAGGATCAGGCCCACCCACACAGATCCAGGTCTTAGGCCCACGACTGCAGACTCAGGTATCAGGCCTGCCCACTTGCTGACACGGGTACCAAGCCTACCTGCCCAAGGACCTCAGCAGCAAGTCTGCCCATGGACACCACAAGACAGCCCACCCAGACTCTCCGGACAGGCTGACTGGTAAAGGGCATTCCCCTCATTTCCCAGAAACAAGACTCTTTTTGTCATGTTAGAGGTATCATAAGAAGTGCATGAGGCAAGGGAGGCAAGGAGGAAGTAAGGAGGAGCAGAGATTAGAGAAGAAACAGACCTCCAGATCCAAAAGTTGTTTTGTGGGCAACATGAAGGACTTCGGGGTTTACTCTAAGAAGGGAAACCATCTCATTTAGAGCACATCAGTAATGTGATCTTGAATTCTGTTTTTATTTATTTTTATTATTTTTTTAAGATTTTATTTGTTTATTTGACAGAGAGAGAGACAGCGAGATGGAAACACAAGCAGGGGGAGTGGGAGAGGGAGGAGCAGGCTCCCTGCTGAGCAGGGAGCCCAATGTGGGGCTCAATCCCAGGACCCTGGGATCATGACTTGAGCTGAAGGCAGACGCTTAATGACTGAGCCACCCAGGTGCCCCTTGAATTCTGTTTTTAAAGGGTCATTCTGGCTAATCAGTTGAGAACAGACAATGAGGGAGGGGAGAAAACAGAAGCAAGGAAAATAATTTATAAGTTATTGAAATAATCCAGGCAAGAAACAGTCAGGGCAGTAATGGTGGAGTTGGTGAGAAGTTATCAACTTCCAAGGGCACCTGGGTGGCTCAGTCGGTTAAGCGTCTTCCTTTGGTGCAGGTCATGATCCCAGGACTCTGGGATCCTGCTCAGCAGGGAGCCTACTTCTCCTCTATCTGCCGCTCCCCCCTGCTTGTGCGCGTGTGCTCTCTCTCTCTCTGTCAAATAAATAAATGAAATCTTAAAAAAAAGTTATCAACTTCTGGGTATATTTTAAAAGCACAGCTGACAAGATTTGCTAATATGAAGTGTGAGGGAAAGAGAAGAATCAAGGATGAGTCCGAGGTTTTTGATGTATACAACTGAAAGTTTAGAGTTGTCATTTACTGAGATGAGTTAGATTATAGTGGAAACTGATCTTAGAAACTGGGGAGTGATGTTTCAGGCATGTTAGATTTGAATGCCTCTAAGATATTCCAGTAAAGATGTTACATATGCAGTTGGACACAGTTGGCCTGGGCAACAGAAGGAGGACGAGTTAGAGACACTAACTCTGAGAAGTCATCAGCTTAGAGGCTATTTAAAGCCAGGAGACCGGGGGCACCTGGGTGGCTCAGTCGGCTGAGCGCTGGACTCTTGATTTCGGCTCAGTCATGATCTCAGGACTCCTGAGATCAAGCCCCGCATCAGGCTCCAAGCTGGGCATGGAGCCTGCTTAAGATTCTCTCTCTCCCTCTCCCTCTACCCCTCCCCTCCCAAAACAAATAATAAAATAAATAAATAAAATAACGCCAGGAGACCAGATGAGATTACAAACAGAGTGATGGAACATGGACAAGAGGACAAAGAAGTGAGCTCTGAAACACTAACAACAGCCTTATGAATTGATTATTATCCCCATTTTACTGTTGAGGAAACAGCAACTCAGGCATGGTAAATAACCTAACAAGATCATAGAAGTTGCAGAGCCAAATAGCAAACAAGGACTGCCAGAGGCCATTATACTACAATGTATGTGGTGGTGAAACAGATCTGAAATCTGGCAATGAAAGAAGCAACCCCAGCAATATATTTCCCAAAGACTCTCTAAGTCACTGCATCCCAAATGCCTTTCCAACACACCAAGTGCTGCCTGGGGGATTTGTAAAAATTAGAGTTTGAGGCCTCAGTTCCTAAGATTCCTAATTTGATAGATGCAGAAAAGAGTCCATGAAAGATTTTTTTAATGTTACCTAGAATGATTTCATAGCCAGGTTTCAGACAACTCAGTTGAAAGATACCAGACCAGAAAAAAAAAAAAAAGTGTAAACTAAAGGAGGCAATTATATCTGCACATGTCCCTGAAGCTTCATGGAGAGACACCATCAACTCTGAGCTGAGCAAGCGGACAGCGCTGAAGAGAAGGGATAGAGTTTCTCAAAACACACGTAACTTATGGCTTCCTCACACAGAGGAAGACCCTTCTGCTAATGCTACCTACAATCAAATTACCTTTTCCATTGCCACAGGTGCGTCCTGAGCCTATCACCCAAAGTTCCCAGCCTGCAATGCACTTAGTAATAATCAGAGTTCTTTTATGAAATCTGTATTCCTAAGCTGAACCCAGACCTGATGATTCAGAATCTCAAAGATCTAGGAATCTTTTTTGTAAATTTCCTAGAAGATTCTTATGTACCCAGGCAATATCTGTTTGTGAACCCATGTATTAAAACCACTGTTGAAGAGAATTAAATCCCATAGGTCTTTTTCACATGTCCTTATGTAAGTTAGAAATCCCTCACTGAGGGCGTCTGGGTGGCTCAGTTGGTTAAGCGACTGCCTTCGGCTCAGGTCATGATCCTGGAGTCCCTGGATCGAGTCCCGCATCGGGCTCCCTGCTCGGCAGGTAGCCTGCTTCTGCCTCTGACCTCCCCCCTCTCATGTGCTTGCTCTCTCTCATTCTCTCTCTCTCAAATAAATAAATAAAATCTTAAAAAAAAAAAAAAAAAAAGAAATCCCTCACTGAATGGTACACATATGCTTTAAGTTTTCTTGGACATAATTGCAGACTTACCATTACATTGTTCAGGCCCTAGCCATTTGTGGCCACTAAGAACATGAACTGTGGCTAGTCTGAACCGGTATGTGATGGAAGTATAAAACACACACTGATCTTCAAAACTTATAGAAAAAAAAGGAGTGTAAACTATCTCTTTAATAACCGTATCTAATATATGTTGAAATAATATTTTAGACATATTGGATTAAATAAAATATATTGTTAACTTTAATTTCACCTGTTTCTTTTTACCCTTTTCAATGCACTTCCTAAAATGCTAAAATTACATATTTTAGTTACTAGTTGAATTATTTAGTACTGGACAGTGCCTACTGTCATGTGTTCCTATTGATTTTCTCATTGTTTGTTAATCACACTATATTCTGAATTCCCACAGCCCATTGCTCATAACTCTACAACAGACACTTCATAAGTTATTCCAATCATGGGACGCCTGGGTGGCTCAGTCGGTCAGGCGTCTGCCTTCAGCTCAGGTCATGATCCCAGGGTCCTGGGATTGAGTCCCACATAAGGCTCCCTTGCTCAGCGGGGAGCCTGCTTCTCCCTCTGCCTGCAGCTCCCCCTGCTTATATTCTTTCTCTGTCTCTCTCTCTCTGACAAATAAATAAATAAAATCTTTAAAAAATACTCCAATCATCTTATTACATATCAGTCTCCACCACTAGACTGTGAGTGTCTTGAAAACACAGCTGCACCCTTATTCATCTGTCTCCTCTGGATCCAGCACAGTGCTTGGCACCTGACAGATGTGCACAAACAGCTAATTTCTTCACCTTCCTTGCCCAGAGCCACACAGCTTGTTGATTGCAGAACAGAGACTCTAACCCAGGTTGCTTGACTCTCGCTCTAACCTCCTGTTCTGGTGTTATCTATGTCATCTCACTGTCTTACACCCTTTCTCAAAAGATTAGCACGAGAAGCAAATTGAAGTAAAACCCAAATCAGTCCAATTTACTACTCATTAGCAGATTTTATAAAGACTGGTTGTAGAAGAGATTGAAACTCAAAGCTAATATGACATTTTGAATTATCGCAAGTTGTCACTTTTCCATGCTGTGCTTCACTCTCATTAGGAAAAGTAATCAAGAGTGGGACCTATTATTATACGGTGGCCCTCTCTGATATTAAAGCTTAGCACTTGGAGGTATCTAGTACTCATGTTGGTGCTACACTTTCTTACTGGCACAAAATGTTACCTATTCATTTTTCCTTGAGTAAAGTTTTGGGGAGTTTTCCTTTTTTTGGACAACTTCTTCAGCCTACCAATTAGATATACATATTAATTTCCCCCAGAAGCATTTGCTTCATAGCTTGATGGATACATTTAGGTTCCTTACAAGGAGACATCTTGTGATGCCTTTAGTTTCCTCTGCTAACACCAGGGAAGACCTAGGTTATGCAGGATCTCTAAGGAAAACATTTTCATATACAATATAAACAATTTGACTTTAAATTGTATTTAAAAATTCACAAGCCCATGTTAGCTATTGTGAGGTACCTGAATAAAGATTCAGAATAGTGAGTACAGAAGAAATATTTGTATCTTTTATTTATTTTTTTATTTTTAAAGATTTTTATTTATTTATTTGACAGAGAGAGACATAGCGAGAGAGGGAACACAAGCAGGGGGAGTGGGAGAGGGAGAAGCAGGCTCCCTGCTGAGCAGGGAGCCCGATGTGGGGCTCAATCCCAGGACCCTGGGATCGTGACTTGAGCTGAAGGCAGACGCTTAACGACTGAGCCACCCAGGTGCCCCTACATATTTTATTTTTTATTCAGTGCCTGTGAAGATTCTTTATAGTGTCCAACTACCATCTCTTTTTGTTCAGGTCCAGAAACCAGCTGTTTGTGTTCTTTATTGTCAAATCCCCTATTTCTGGTTAATTTCATATCTCTTGCTAAGAGAAAAATGTAGCAGAGCTGTTATTACTCACAATGCTATGGCTCTTTGAAACCTGTTGTATTGAAACATGATAGATCTTCTTGCCTCTGTAGTTCTTTAATACCATTTGTTTAATGCTGGTTGCATCATTATTTACATAATAGCGTAATCATTCATTGTGCCACCCATGAATATTGGCTTCCGATGGCTGTTTCAGAGGTTGTTGCCATATCTCATTGATAATAGCCCCAAATGCAGATCTTATCCCGAGTATTGAGGAAAATGTGACTAATAATTCATTTTCTGATTGTTAAATTTATCATTTAAAATTCTGTGGCCTAAATGTAGGAAAATACCTTACATTTCCATCCATAGCTTCTCTTGAACTCTGCCATAGTCTCTTTGGGCTGCTAAAATAGCATACAATAGACCAGGTGGTTTATAAACACCAGAAATTTATTTTATCAGTGTAATAAATACTCTTGCATGTCCACTTGTATCTGGTGTTAAAAACTGGTTTGGGCAGGGCGCCTGGGTGGCTCAGATGGTTAAGCGTCTGCCTTCGGCTCAGGTCATGATCCCAGAGTCCTGGGTTCGAGCCCCACATTGGGCTCCCTGCTCAGCGGGGAGCCTGCTTCTCCCTCTGCCTCTCTCTCTCTCTCTGTGTCTTATGAATAAATAAAATCTTCAAAAAAAAAAAAAAAACTGATTTGGGGATTTGGAATGTTTCTCTCCCCAAAAGTACCTTAGGCTCTCATGAACATTTCCACACTCCTACCCCAGTGACCTCCAGAATTCTGAAGGTGGGGCTGTTCTTGCATCCTATTTTACATTATATTCTATTATTACTCCTTATACTCAGCCTAATAATAGTATATAGTGTTGGGCAAGCATGAACAGCACAAAATTGTGAGGTTATCAAAGTTTGTATCAACTTTTTCTCTCCTAGGCAATATGGTATAGCAGTAAAAGCATGAATTTTGAACCCTTTTAGAACAGGGTTCAAATCCTACCTTCATGATGTATAAATTTTTAAACATTAGCAAGTTACTTTATCTCTCTTAGCGATTTTTTTTTTTTCTGTGAACTAGGGTTGACAACAATTGTTAAGATTAAATAGCATAATGTATGTAAAGTCCTTGGCTAATAACAACAAATTTATAATAATAAAATTAGTTAACTTCCCTCCTACGTCACTCCGTCAGTAGCTTCTGGCTCCTAGATCCAAGCAAGTGTGCCCCTGATTACCTAGTATCCACTGATACTGTATCTTGGCTCCAGACAAGTCCATGCTCCCATTTCTGACCTCATACTCCTCCCTTCCAGAAGAATTTACTGCATTTGATTATCTTGGGAATTCTCTGTTCATAGCAATGGCAGGAATAATGGGTTCATTCAAAGGTTAGCCAGATCCTAACCCACGCTGGAAGCAAGGTCTGGCTTTACCACTGAGAGGTGGGAAAGCGGGCTTATATAAAAGGCCCCATGCTATATCAATCCCCTCCTGTTTTTACATAGCTTTCTGTAATATCTTTAGATCATAGTCTTAAGTGTGAAATCACCATTCTCCCTTTAAAATACTGTCAAGCTTTTTCTGAAAGTTTACAGAGTAACACCTTCCTTATCCCATGGAAGATCTTTCCTATCCTTTTAAAATGGTAGACTTTTCCCTACTGGTGTTGGCTACATTGTATTACAAATGGTCACTGTGGGTATATAATCAAATATGTTGACCAGAACTTGGGCTTTGAGCATACAACTTTGTTCAGTTACAGAATCTGGAGATAAATGAACATTTTGTACTGGTAAAAATAAATCAGTAAGATAAAAAATTCAACGATTGCAAATAGAAATAACTTCAAAAAGAAAGTGCTAAGGTTTTGCAATGTAATCACTTCCTCTTAATGAGCAAAATTTTAACACATTAATTTGCTTGTCAGTGGTCAAACACCTATGTGCATGTGTATATTATGTGGGTATGTGTGCGCATATGACCTTTAATTAAAAGCAAACTTTTGTCCATGTAGGAGTTCAAAAACAAAATTAATCATTGTAGAGGGTGATGAAACAAAGAATTTTGGGTTGCTTTCCAAAGACAACAATTCTTAATACCTTGCATTTCTCATCTTATAACACATATTCATTCACTAGTTCAATAAATATTACACACTTACTATGTATCAGACACTTAAACAGCCCTTGTGATATTTATGTGTTATAGGGAGGGGTAGATGAAAAAAGTTATCGAATAAAATGTCAAGTAGAAATCAGTTTTGTGAAGAAAAATAAAGCAGGGTAAGAGTATAAAGAAAGATAGGAAAATGTCTGTTTTAGATAGGATTTAGATAAGGGAAGGTCTTCCTGAGGAGGTGGCACTGAGCAGACTTGAAAAACAGTGAGGGAGTTCAAGTGGTTATTTGGAGGAAGCCATAAAAGGTCTGCAGCAGGAGCACGGGTTTGAGGGACATTCAGGAACTGGCTTTGCTGAGGGACCTGCTTCTTGCGAACAGTGATTCTCAACAAAGGGGAAAGAGGGACTCTGCCCCCCACTCAGGACATTTGGCAGTGTATGGAGACATTTTACAGAAAGTGCTATTAGCATCTAGAGGCCTGGGATACTGCTAAATATCCTACAACAGACAGGACAGCACCCCTACAACAAACTATCCCAGATGTCAATACTGCAGAATGTCAATAGAGCAGAGACTGAGAAACCCTGATATGGGACCATGATTCTTCATCCTGTATGCACAATAGAACCATCTGGAGAGTTTTTTAAAAATACTAGGCTTGTGGCCTTACCTAGAGAGTCTAGTTGGCTTTAAGGCCTAAGGTACCAGTAATTTTTCAAATGTAGGGAAGGATTTAGAACTGATGTTGGACATGATAAGTACTCCTCATACTCACAGTGTCTAAATGCTCTTTCCTTCTAGACCACAGGTTGCATAAGGCCTGGGATCCTGATTACCTTGTTCTCAGCAGTATCTCAGTCTAGCATAGTAACTGACACAGAGGAAGAACTTAAAAAAAAAAAAAAAAAGGAAATTCAAATTGAAATGTGAACTTGAAGCATCACAAAATATAGTTTTCTGATCCTCATCACCAGCCTTGTGAGTAACTTTAATCAGATGGCCAATAGGGGAGTTATTTAGAATTTCTTACTTTAGCCACAAAATTTTGGCATCCAAATTGCTCCAGTTAAAACTTATTACCGGGTGCCTGGGTGGCTCAGTTGGTTAAGCGACTGCCTTCGGCTCAGGTCATGATCCTGGAGTCCCGGGATCGAGTCCCTCATCGGGCTCCCTGCTCGGCAGGGAGTCTGCTTCTCCCTCTGACCCTCCCCCCTCTCATGCTCTCTCTCTCTCTCAAATAAATAAATAAAATCTTAAAAAAAAAAAAAAAAAAAAAAACCTTATTACCTATTTTCTTCCAGGACTGAGCAATGTCACAACCCCACACCAGCTCCAACTTCTTTTATCTAGTAAACATGCTCACCTGGCTATATCCGGTATTCCCCCTATCCTAAAATGTTTTGCCCTCATGGTTCCCTTAGTTGATATAAAGGATATGATATTTAGATTTGTTAAATCTATTGATGCTGGGAACCGAGCAATATCTTTAAAGCAAGATTTCAAGTAAAGCTTCAAGAAGCATGAGAGGGTACAAAAAGTCAAGAAAGCCTAAGAACTCTCAAGAAGAAGAGGAAAAGGAAGACCTCCAAGTGAAAGCATCTGCTAATTAGCCAGCCCTCTTCCTCTGTCTCCTTCTTGTGAGTTTTTAGCATCTTTTGACCTTCCATATAGCAGCCAATGTAATCGTTTTAAGACAATACTACCTTGCAAAAAAGCTCTGATGACTTCCCATAGATTTACAATAAAATCTAAGCTCTTTAACATACCTTACAAAGCTTTAGATGATGTGACCTCTGCCTACCTCTCTTCTATCAGATTTTTCCATTCTTCCTCTTGCCCAGAACTCTTCAGCTATCCTGGCTGTCCTTAGATCCTCTAGTCTAACAATACGGATTTGTTCTAGCCCTTAGGGGACTTTGGCTGGCCAGAAATCTTGTCCCTTTCAACTACACATTGCTCACTGCTGTTTGTTATTCAGCTAGCATTTAAATATTGCCTCTTAGGAGAAGCCTTCCTGATCATCTAAAGTAGCTCCAATCACTCCCTATCACACCACTCCATTTTAACACTGTGCATAACACTTAACCTGATATTTTTCTTCTTTACTTGCAAAGTTTTTTGTTTGTCTTCCCATCCCCATCAGAATATACACTTCATGCTATCTTCTTTTTCTTTTTTTTTTTTTCTTAACATATATTGCATTATTTGTTTTAGAGGTACAGATCTGTGATTCAATGAAGAGGGAAAATCGGAGGGGGAGACGAACCATGAGAGACGATGGACTCTGAAAAACAAACTGAGGGTTCTAGAGGGGAGTGGGGTGGGAGGATTGGGTTAGCCTGGTGATGGGTATTAAAGAGGGCACGTTCTGCATGGAGCACCGGGTGTTATGCACAAACAATGAATCATGGAACACTACATCAAAAACTAATGATGTAATGTATGGTGATTAACATAACAATAAAAATTTAAAAAATATATATTAAAAAAAAGAATATACACTTCACAAGAGTCTGAACTTTGTCTACCTTGTTCATCATTGTCTCCCCTGTGCCTCGAAGAATTCCTGTCACATGGATCAAGATTGGTCTCTGAATCTAGAATTCTGAATCTGGTTCCCAAAGTCAGTTCCCAAGCAACAAAGAGAAGAGCCTATAAAAACTAAAGTGGAGTTTACTATCAGGTTATCGAGCAAGAAAACAATTATTGGCCTTCAGGAAAATTACAGCTATCTATTGTTTCTAAAAAGACAAGGCCAGAGAAATGCTGATAAGGCAACAATTTTTCCTTCAATATGAGCTTAAACTACATTGCATCAAAGTAAAATTAATGTTTTTTTGGAGGGTTCACCAATAGTCTGAAGTTCTCATGAGAGACAAGGCTGAGCTAGAAGTAGACGACTCAGGGACATCCCTGCTCTCAGCCCCTCCTGGGATCCAGCAAGGAGTCCTCACCCATTTCAGAAGGAAGAGTCATCATGGCTTTTGATGATGCTGAAGAGCACCATACTCCTAGAGGCATAGAAGACATCTGCAAGACTGGAAAGACAAAAGGCCATCTCGAGGACAGCGCACAATAGAGAGACACACAGTAAGAAGCTTTAGCTGAGGTCAAATTTCATTAAGTTTGAAATTTTATTTGGAGGCACTCCTAAATGAGCCAATTATTATTTAGCTTTTTAATCTACCTCCTAGCACAGGCATCTCTTCGTTCCCAATATATCCCAAGAAATTAAAAAAAAAAAAAGTCCCCAAATTACTATTCAGGGTTTTAAATGAAAAGATTAAAATACCATAAATGTGCAAGCTGGAGAGAGTACTATGCCAGTTTTGCATGGAATTTATTTGCAAAAGTAAATGTCAACTTTAAGATCCCAAAATGGAATATAAGACGATACTACTGTATTTAATTCATAATCACATTCAAAAATGCTACAGCCAGACACATTACCAAATTGCAAATGATTTCAGGTTCTGTACATATAGATGGATCTTGCCTAAGGTGTTTAAGTGCTAAGAGTCAATAGGTTAAAACAAATATACTCTACATGACATTAATTCAAGTTAAAAGTTTTAAAACGGAAAGTGCTCTTCCACTAAATGGTAATGTTGTTCCCTAACAAACTGCCAAATCATACCCTTGTCAGGAGAAATAAGCAGAATAACAAAAGACGTGCCCCCAGATGCCTGAGAGGCAGAGTGTAGCATATTAAATTAACTAAATCACGTCTTTCAGACTGCATGATTCCTCCCTCCTGCTAGGCAGCTCATATGAGCTGCCTGGTTCCATCCAAGCAGCCCCTGCACTCACCCAGCTCAGCACAGGTACGATGATATGACAGGAGGGCCAGAGCCCTACACACACGCACACACACACGCACAGGGGCCAAAGGTCATGCCTCTTTGGCTCCTCTGAAGATATCAGAGATGCCTTATAAATCCTACAAGATACAATGTGATCTAAGGTTTTGAACTCCTAAGAGTGAGAATTGATGAGATGGAGAAACAGAGCAGTGCCCAGACTTCTTGCTCACTGTCTATCAATCATTTAAGAGAATTGTCCTTACAGCAGATTTTCCAAGAGTGTATTTCTTTCATTGCCTTCATGGGCAATTTCCATTATTACTTGGTCTTCTTTCTGATTTAAGCTACAAACATACACCTTCCTTAAAGACCCAAAACTTCCTCTCCAGTAGGCAGGACTTCTCCCCCGCCCCCATAGGAGGCTTATCAAGCAGATAAAAAGGATATCAAAACTGATGCTTGATCTTATTACAGGTGGGTTTCCAAAGAAATCTCTAAGATGTGGAGAGTTTCTCTAAACAGGAAAGAAAGGTGTTAATCAATGTTCATATTCAAGTCTAGTCAGGAACATTCCGGTTTTCATTTCTAGGAATGGCAAAGGCTTTAGAATGACTCTTCTCTGACAGGCCTACGGGAAGAGGTTTCAGACTTGTTTCCTGACTGCTGAGATCAGTATAAACAGGACCTTCCCTTGAGCACCAGGCATATTGACACATCCATGGGATCCTTAGAGTGACATGGAAGAAGGCAAGAATGGGTGGTGCAGAAAAATTTATATCCAGTCAGAAGACCTGCTATTAGTTCTCTTCCTTTGCTGCAATTATGTATTATCTCTAACCCCATTTACGTCCTCCATAAAGTGAAGATGATAAGGCCTAGCTTACAAAGGTGCTGGATTGTTATTTTTCTTTTTTACCCAACAGTTAGTGTCTGTGTTCTAAGTGCTGAAAATGAAAAAAAAAAAAAAAAAAAAAAAAGATAGGAACCGAGACATTGTTAAGCTTTATTCATAGTAATGAGCACAAACATGAAAACAGATAATTGGGTAGTAAGATAATATGTCACCCTGACAGATTCTGACAGCTGGACCAGATGGGCACAATCCTTCATGACACTGCGAACACATCACCACCACCAGGACTACTAGACCAGAACTTGTAGAGAGGAGAGACAAGAGCTCCGATGGCGAAAATTCTGGATTGGTTGAGATTCAGTCTGAAGTTTCAAAGTTTACTCAGAATTCAATTAGATAAATATTTTTGTTATCAAACAAAATAGACTCGAAAGGGAGAGTAAGTGATGTCTTAGGCCAAGATCCGCAGAAGTCGATCCTGAGGCGAGGATTCCTGCGCAAGCGAATTACTGGGGAAGTGTTCCTAAGAGAAACCAATAAGGAAGAAGGGCAAGCAGAGCATGGAGGAGAAAAAAAGTCGAGTAAGAGTTCAGGCAAAGTCCCACAGAAAGGGCTTCGGCCTACCTCTCAGGATGGAGAGTGCTCCTGTCCCTTCAGTCTTTGGCCAAGAGCCGCCCTTGAGGGACGTCATTCCCCAGCATCCCCAGCTCTCCAGGCTTCTGGGAGAAGTAGACCAGAGTCTGAAGGCAGTCCTCCGAAGAAGAATTACAGATGCAGGCTGAGGGAAGTGAAGGCACACTGACATCCAGGGAAGAATACACAAAAGTCATAAAAGGGACACGAGGGGCTCTGGGAGCAACACGGACAGTGTCCAACAGGAGGCCCAACGGAAGTGCAGTAATGGAAGTGCCAGGTTACGCTCCTCACACCCGAGACTGTGGTCTGAAGTACTACAGTAGTTAGAAATGCAATACAGAAATAACGATAATAGAGGTGCGAATACAGAATGACCACGGCAGCCCCAAGGAGACAGTGACCAATTCTGAGAAAAATGGGAAGGTTTTTAACAGATTGTGTGATCACTCTCTCGAGGGACATCAGATTTATAGGAGTTTCTGGAAAGGTGACTGAATCTGGGGTTAAGGTTTCATCCTGTCGGGTGGTTGTCTGGCAAGCTTGGGGACAAAGTCAGACGTGAAACCCTATCGAAAAAGTAGCGATAAAAACCAAGTCATAGAATCTATTAGAAACAAAAGGTTGGGAGTTAAACAAGAAAAGTGTCCGTGGCCAGGAGCCAGATGAAAATTAGGCACAAGAGTCCTGGCTTTTAATCACGGGAAGGCGGGATCATCCTGGGATACTCGATGGTAGGTGGTTAGAGACACTGGTAAGAGTGCCCAGGAGTCATGTCAGGGTCAGGTCTTGATGGAATGTGTGGGTTTTTAGATATGGAAGGAGGAAATAACGTTGAGGAAGGAGCGACAAGCGTGTGCAGAAGCAGGGAGGCCAGAAATAGCTGAGAGGAGAGGAAGATGAGGTGGAAAGGTCATTTTCAGCCAACTTGTCCAAAGCCCTGCAAGCCATTCTGAAACAATTTTCATCTAATCCAGTGGCCAATATGTTTGTTTTTCCATAATAAATTAGAGTGGATAGAGAGAAACAGTTTGAAGTTTGCAAAGTCCAGGTGAGAGATAATGTACAATGTAATTAATATCCTCCCCAAAGAGATTTTATAGATCAGGGAACTAGCCAAGAGAAAAATATACTGGGTTTTTCTTAAAAGATCTTTATCTCTTTGCATGCTATTTGTGCAATGGTAATTGCTAAGGGAAAAAACAAACAGACAAAAACAAAACAAACAAAAAAACCTCCTCTATTTTTTAAAACTCTGAAAAAAAGGCTCAATCCTGAAAGCATCCTGTTCTTGCAGAAGAATATTACTGAGATAAAATAGAAACTGGATTCTTTCCTAGCAAATAGAAGGCTAAAAGCTAGCTCAAGAAACAAAATCCCAGCTCAGGCCTGGGACATTGGTGTTTTAACAGTAATGAAATGATTGAAAGATTTCAAACTGCAGAGAATGCTGGTGTGAGCTACCAGCACCCCCATTCAAACAGTAACTTTTAGCAAGTGAAAATCATTTTTGGATGTTAAGACAATAGAAAATGAGCACTAGCTATAGATACTAAACTAAAGCAATGATAGTAAGATCAGACCTCAGGGGCAAGAGTGGAGCCACCTGAGGACAGAGTCAGGAGAACTGGGTGTCAGATCAGACATAGGAGAAAAAGGAGCCTGGAGAACCTACCACTGGGCTTAGAGATTGGAACTGGAGAGACCTGGGGAGAGTGAGGCAGATGGGGAGTTCAATGTTGTATGTGCTCAGCTTCCAAGTTGGAGGTACCTGGTAGGTTGTTGGAAATACGTCTTCAACTCAGGGGAAAGGTGGCTCTGAAGATACAGATGTAAGAGTCATTTCTATTTAGATTGTAGGTGAGCCCTAGAAATAAGGGAGAGAGAGTTTAAAGGGAGAAAACAAGCATTTCAAGAACAGAACCCTGGAAAACTCCACTATTCAAGAACCATCCCATCTAAAGAGGAAGCTCAAATAAAGGATATTAGGAAGGAGTAGGCAGGAAGATGGGAAATGATTAGTGTGCTCTAAGCCCAAAGAGAAAAGAGTGCCCAGAATGAAAATCCAACCAAGACCACCCAGGCCTGACTACTCACCGTGTGACTACTCACTTTGTACCTCAGTCTCCTCCCCTATAAATTGGGCATAATAGCATCCACTTTACAGAGCGTTATGAGACCTAAATGATTTAATATATGTAAAGTGCTTAGAGCAGGGCCAGACAGAGAGCAAATCCTATATATGAGTTAATAAAAAGAACAAAGTGCTGCAGAGACATCCCTTTGGGTAAGTTGGTTGGTGCCTGAAAACAGTTCGCTGGTCATTGTTATTGGTGACAGGTACTGTTTATGAAAGCACAACACATAATAATTATCATTTAAAACTTTTTTTTCCTACTGGCTATTACTTAGAGTTTGTGAATACGAGAGATAAAATAATGGCAATGTCTTTATAAAGAACAAATACAAAGGCTAACACATGCACCAAAAATATACCAAAGACTAGATTAAGGGTGAATTTAGCACAGCAAACTAAAGTATGGAAGTATCACCCACACGAATGAAAAAGACACATGGAATTTTTATTAATAACAATATTAGGTGTCTGAAATCTCACTAGAATTATTTTAGAAACACAGATGATCAAGCAGATGTACGCTGCATGTGACTATGTGAATAGTAAATGACACAAATTGTAGCTAGGACAGTCACCTTAAGCCTATACATCTTTCTGTCTCATTATGGCATTTGATGAAAAATGAGATCCAGCTCCAAAGAATCCATTTTTTTTTTATTTATGAGCCCTGGTATGTGTAAGTATCATATTGTACAATTTTATACCCAGAAATTATCGCTATCCTTTATACTTTACACTTATTGAGTGTTTATTATGTGCCAGGCACTATTGAGTATGTTATATTCTTCATCCACTTAAGCTTCACAGCAACCCAATGGGGTAGTTATGAACATCTTCATTTCACATGCAAGGGAGCCACGATACAGAGATGTCAAGCAACTCGCCTTCGGTTACACATACAGTAAGTGGCACCGCAAAGAGTGGATTCGAGTGGGCTGGTTCCAGTGCCCATGCCCTTAGTTACGCTACATTGTCTCTCACTTAAGATGGAGGAAAAAAAAAAAAAAAGATGGAAAGGAAAAACCTATGCTGCCTTTTGGAGATCTGTAACATTTTGTTTTAGACTGAACTGCATTCCCTTGAAATTCATGTTGATGCCCTAACCCCCAGTACTCAGAGCGTGACTATATTTGGAGATAGGGTCTTTAAAAAGATAATTAAGGTTAAATGGGGTCCTATGGGTCAGCCCTAATCCAATCTGACCAGTATCCTTATAAGAGGAAATTAGACACACAGAGAGACATTAGGGACAGGAGTGAACAAAAACCATCTGAGGGCACGGCAAGTGGGCAACCAGCTGAAAGTCAAGGAAAAGGCTTCAGAAGAAACCCAAACCTGCCAGACACCTTGATCTTAGGCTTCTAGTTTTCAGAACTGTGCGAAAATTCATTTCTATTGTTTAAGCCACCCGGTCTGTTGTATTTTGTTATGGCAGCCCAAGCAAACTAATACACACTTTAAATATCAGAGATGAGTTATTAAAAACATGCTCAGACATTATTTCCGCTAGGAAGTTCTCCTTAGCTTAGTTGAATCCTGTTTCTACATTTAGCTGTTCTTATGGTGGCCTGTTTACATAAATGTATTCCCCATTCACCTGGATTCAAGGCAGGAACTGTTTCTTTATCATCTTTATATTCTATAAGGCACATAAGTGCCTAGCTCAACACAGACACTTTGTTTACTTTCTCACTTGGTGTCTAATATTGCTACTGTTCCTATGGGTTTATTTTCAAGACCGATTTCTTACCTATCCTTTATTCCTACAGCTGCCATCTAAATCTCTTCATCCAGAGATTATCTCTGATTCACATATACACAGTACAAGAATTTTATCTATCTTCCTTAAGTAAACAGTAAGAACTTTTCAAAACAAAAGTTTTTCAGGCAATGCTGAACCAGAGACTGGGGAAAAGTGGTGTTTCCCTTTAAAATATTAGGGGTCAGGCTTTTGAAATTCCAGGAATTCTGCAACAAGGTATAAATTCATGTCCTCATTAAGTTCTGGGTAAAGAGGGGCGCCTGGGTGGCTCAGTCATTAAGCGTCTGCCTTCAGCTCAAGTCATGATCCAAGGGTCCTGGGATTGAGCCCCGCATCGGGCTCCCTGCTTAGCGGGAAGCCTGCTTCTCCCTCTCCCACTCTCCCTGTTTGTGTTCCCTCTCTTGCTGTGTCTCTCTCTCTGTCAAATAAATAAATAAAATCTTTAAAAAGAAAAAAAGTTCTGGGGAAAGAGGGCACCATGTGGTTGTGAAAGCTGGGAGCAGTTACTCAGGATTCCTAGGAGCTTCTCTTTTTAGGTGATTAAACTCACTTCTGGCTCCCTGAAAGCTCTTTCTAATCACCCCTCACAAAGCCTCAGAAACGTCTTTACAATGAGCTTTATTACCTGTTCATGTTTCCCAAGTTGAGTGGGAACGATCAAGCCCTTGATAGACCTTAATAACAAGTCTATTGGAGCAGTTTTGGCCTGCAAAGAAGCGAATCATGCTGGTAGCTTCATAGTAGATACAATGCTAATGAATGAAAAAAGGGGACATAAAACAAAAGAAAGTGGAATCCATTGCAGGACAAGCCATTTCAATTCATGACATTTTGGAAGACACATTGCCAAGACAGAGATGGATACAAAGTTGTAAGTCAAGGATGTTCTGCCTAAATCAAGTGAGTTTCCATAAAGAACACTGTATTTACAGTATAACTTAGGATTTGTTAGCTATTCGAGGTGCTACAAAGCAACATTAGTTTTCCCATTTTCCTCTCAAAGTGTACAGTATGTGGTTGGCTACATAGAACTTACTTATAAGAAAAGCTCAATTCTGAAAACTATTTGAATTTTTTCTATTACTGCAAAGCTATACATTGTATGACTCAGCATATTTTAAGAATTCTCCTACCTCCATATCTTATGTCATTTTTTAAAAAAATATATTATTTTATGGTACGTTTGCCGTACTCTGAAAATATTGTAACACTGTAAAGTTTGGCCAGGCAGAAAAGCAATTCAGGTATGAACTAGAGAAATGATATTGGCGCATAAGGTAGACTTCTGCCAACTAAGAATGAAACAAGGTCAGTAGCTTATTGATAGCAGAGCAGAATGATGGCAAAGCACATCTGGTGCACAGATCATGGGCCTGGGAGTCAGGAGGCTCGGGCTGTATCTCAGCCAGGCTATTGGTTCACATAGTGATCTTGAGCAAGTCAATTAGCCTCTCTGCCAAGTTCCCCACCTCTAGAGTTGAGATAAGAGTATTCTTAATTCATAGGAATGTGTCAGAATTAATGGTTTGTTATGATGGGAATTGGTAAAATAAGGATCTGGCCAGGTAAAAGCAGGCAATGAAACACCCCCCTTCCCCCAAAAAAGTCTTTTCTATCTGATTTCATCTTTCAGGAGAATTTGGTATTTTAAGAATTACAATGGAGTCTAATTAATATACTTGCCTTAGAAACTCTAATACCAAGAGGGGTCCAAGGCCATCAGAATAACCTGTAAATCAAGTGAAGTCAAGTTGATGAAACGTCCCACATTGAGGAACAAAATAACCCTAAGAGTCTTAGTGGTTCTCAGAAGTGGGAGGTCAGAGGACAATACAAATATAAATACAGGTATAGAAGATGTAGATATATATGATTTTGAGGTCTAGGTTCAAATCAGCAAGCTTTCAAGGTGAGGAACTGATTAGGATTGGGCAAATTAATTAATAGTAGTCCATGACTGACAGACATAGTGAGACAAGAGTTCTAAAACAAGTCTTCATAAGAAAGCTCTTGTTACACAAGCAAGCTCTTTGCCCAGGTAAGACATCAATTTTCCTGGACCAGTCAGGAATTTTCTGAAGCAGTGAAGTTACTTACTAGTTTACAAGCCATATCCTCCTAAGCATTTTCTGGAACAAATAGGTAAGTCATGTTAAGATGGGCATTCTCAAATCTTGATCCTGATAGTTAAGCTTTGTGGCTAGAGAGGGTCTTACTTGTCACAGAAATTGATACTAAGAAGTGGAGATGGTGCTGTAAAACAAAACAAAACAAAACCTACAAATGTGGAGGTGGCTTTGGAACTGGGTAATGGCCAGAGGCTGGAAGAGTTTGAGGTACATGCTAGAAAAAGCTTACATTGTCATAAATGGGTCATTAATGGTGATCCTGAGGTAGGCTTAGGAAGAAAGGAGGAGAGCTATAGAGAAACCCTCCATCCTAGGGAGTAACTAAATCACTGTGAACAGAATCTTGGTAGAATTACGGACAAGTAAAGGCCATTCTGAAGTCTCAGACAGAAGTGACGAACATGGTATCAGACAATGGAGATCCTTGTTATGAAGTGACAAAGAACCTGGCTGAACTGTGTTCACGTTCTAGTGTATTGGGGAAGGTACAACCTATGATCAATGAAATTGGATATTTAGCTGAGGAAATTCTTAAGCAAAGGTGCAGCCTGGCTCCTTCTGACTGCTTATGGTAAAAGGTGAGAAGAGAGAAAAGCCTTGAAGATGGAATTATTAACCAGAAGAAACTAGAAATTAAAGAGTTGGAAAATTCTCAGCCTATGCATTTTGCAGAAAATGAGAAGGTGTGTTAGAAAGAGAACACTAAGGATATGGCCAAGTGACCATGAACATTTAATAGGAAATTAGGATAGCTGTGAACCACAAACTTAATCAACCACCCTGGCAGGAAAACTGCCAGTTTGAATTGAAGGGGAAGAAGACAGGATGGAGGGCGCCTGGGTGGCTCAGTTGGTTAAGCGACTGCCTTCGGCTCAGGTCATGATCCTGGAGTCCCTGGATCAAGTCCCGCATCGGGCTCCCTGCTCGGCAGGGAGTCTGCTTCTCCCTCTGACCCTCCTCCCTCTCATGCTCTCTGTCTCTCATTCTCTCTCTCTCAAATAAATAAATAAAATCTTTAAAAAAAAAAAAAAAAAGACAGGATGGAATGAAGGAAGGTGTTGGGCTAGGATTTTATAGGATAGAATAGTAGAACTACTCTGCTGTGAACACACACTAGTAAAGACCCGGAAGGTGATCAGGGCTGCCTCCTTGGGTTCAAAACGGAGGACCATCACCTTGCTTTTAACAGGACAGATAACCTCTGCCCAAAGCTGTGGGGGTAGGGCCACCCAAAGTCTCTGGGTCCAACCCCCGCCTGACAAACCTGCAGGGGCAGAACTTCCCACCAAAGGTGGGACCCCTGCCTCAATGAGTTTAGAAGATGGGACCTGGAGGCCAGGAGGGCTGAGCATTGAGCAAAAGAGGATTATTCTTGAACCCTAAAATCTCATGAATTTTGCCTTGAAATTTGGACTACTTGGGGCCTGCTACCCCTTTCTTTCATATTTCTCTCTTTTGGAATGGAAACATTTGTCCTTTGCCTGTCCCACTGCTGTATTTTGGAAAGTACATAACAAGTTGAGAGCTAGAGAGGAATTTCCCTCAGGATGGAATTGTACCTTGAGTCTCATCCATATCTAACTTAGATGATATTTGGAAGAGACTTTGGATTTGAGATTTTAAAACTGTGCTGGAACAAGTTAAGACTTAAGGGGGCTACTGGTACATAGTAAGTGTATGAAGGGAAGGAAAAATTCTTCTCTCTCCTCAAGGTCTTCCAGCTGGACTAAGAATTAAATTTATATGAGACAGACTAACAAGAGGAAAAAAGCAAAGTCTTATTACATGCACACAGAAGCCCCATAATAAAATTGAGACCTAAAGAAATGACCAAGGCAGGCAGTTTTATATATTTTAACCAAAAAGACAATAAATTTGGGAGGAATTTACAGGATAAGGAAAACAGGTTTTGGGAGCTTTAATTAGTAAGGAATTCTAAGCAGAATTTGGGCTGAGGTAGTAGATTAGCAAAAAATAACAAGGTTTACTTCTGCAAATTTTTTGGTTTTAAAGTCACTATCTGGTGATAGAAATGTCTTTTTACTTCTATTATAGAGAGGATATTCTTCACATAGGATATTTGTTTCCTGTTTTTAGGGGGACAGAGGGAGGGTCTGAGTGGCCTTGCACTGGTTGTTTAAGTAACTTTAAAAAAAATAATCAATATGCCAAAATGGCACCTTTTGAGTGCCTCCCCTTGGCCCCTACATGTATTCTGCATGTGAGAAGGACATGAGTTGGGGGGGAGGTGGCAGGGACAGAATGCTAGAGACTGAGTATCTGTGTTCCCCAAAATTTTATATGTTGAAACCTAATCCCCAATTTGGTGGTATTTGGTGACAGGGCCTCTGGGAGGTGATTAGGTCATGAGAGCAGAGTCATCGTGAATGGGATTAGTGCCCTTTCATGAAGAAAGACCATATAAAAGAAACACCACAGAGCTCCCTAGCCCCTTCCACCACGTGAGAATAGAGTGAAAAGAAGTCTGTCTATGCACCAGGAAGGAAGCTCTTCCCAGACAAACCTGCCAGCATCTGATCTTGGACTTCCCAGCCTCCAGAAAATCTGAGAAATGAATTCCTGTGTTTATAAGCCACCCAGACTATGGAATCCTGTTATAGAAACCCAAATAGACTATGGTTATGTTAAGAGGGGTATTCTCAAATCTTGATTCTGATAGTTAACTTATAGGACCACGCAGAACTTAATTTTCACAATAGAACATATTCTAGTCACCTTAATAGGAATCTCTGAGAAAAACAACAAAAATAAACACAAATGCTGAAAGAGGAGAGATACTGAGAAAGGAAAAAGTAGTGTATGGTGTTTCAATAACGAAACTGAATTGGTGCAGGAGCCAAATACAACTGCCCTTGTCGGGGAAGTCTTTAATTATTCCCAAGGGTGTCATAGCAAAGGGGGGATTACATGATTTCCATCCAAACCGATAAATATGTGAGATTGAAAAGAGGTGCTAAAATAAGTTACAGGCTTTAACTTATTTACAGCTGGTATAACCAGAACCCCAGGAGACCCTACACTTATCCACGTGCCCTCGTATAAAACTTAAGAGGCACAAGAGAGGAAATTACAATGTGTGGACTTCAGTTTCAGCTCTGACATGTAAAGAGCTTGAAAGTCACTCCCATCCTTACAGTAAGAAAAAAGCTGAACAAATTGAAAATCAACAAATTTTCTTGGATTTTCTTATTAAAGAATTGAGGTCTCAGGGCAAACCACCACTGGAAAATCTGGAGAGACAGTTGAATAGAAGGGAATCACAGCTCTGTGGGTTTTTTCCTACACTGAGCAGTTCCCCAGCACTAGCTGGGTGTCCTATAATTCATTTCTGTCTACCTGAAATTAGCATTAGATCTCTTAAGTTAAGGGCTCAGTTCCACAAGAGGGAGCCCGCTTCAGATGCCAGTCATAAAACTAGGCTTCCCGTACTTCTGACCAACTGGCAATAAATCAAGAGTTCCCATGACCCCTCCTCGGGTTCAGTATTTGCTAGAATGGCTCACCAAATTCAGGAATACACTTACCTACATTTGCCAGTTTATTATATAATTAAGGATATGATAAAGGATACAGCCAGATAAAGAGTACATAGAAAAAAGGTTGAAGAAGTCCTGCATGCTACATTTGCCAGTTTATTATATAATTAAGGATATGATAAAGGATACAAACAGCCAGATAAAGAGTACATAGAAAAAAGGTTGAAGAAGTCCTGCATGCAGAAGCTTGTGTCCGCGTGGAGTTGAAGTATGCCATCCTTCCAGCTTACTACGTGTTCACTAATCTGGTAGCTCTCCAAATCCCTTCAGTTAGGAGTTTTTTATGAAGGTTTTATCACATAGGTATGATAGATTATTAACTCATTCTCTAGCCCCTCTCCCTTCCCTGGAGGATGGGGATGGAACTGAAAGTTCTAACCCTCTAACCAAACATTGGTCTTTCTGGCCACCAGCCCCCATCCTGAGGCTGTCTAGGGGCCCCCAGCTTCCAGTCATTAATAAACAAAAAGACACCCTTGAGTTCCACCCTGGGTGGAAAAGTCGGTTGAGTCTCTGACTTGGTTTCAGCTCAGGTCGTGATCTCAGGCTCATGAGATCAAGCCCCCCCATCAGGCTCCCCACTTAGTGGAGCCTGCTTGGGTTTCTCTTTCCCTCTCTCTTTGCCCCTCCTCCCCTCTCTCTGTTTCTCTCCAAAACAAATAAACAACTCTTAAAAAAAAAAATACCCTTATCACTCCAGAGATCCCAAGGGTCTTAGAAGGTCTGTGTCAAGAACAGGGGCAAAGACCAAATATAAATTCATTATTATGTCATAGTCCAATCCCCTGATCACTGGTCATGAACCCCTTATAGCAAAAAGATCATAAAAGTCAAAAGATAATGTCTCATTACTAGAATTCCTCTCAGTCATTAATAATTAGTACAGTCCATCACCATATTGTATGAAAATGTCTCCCAGGGCAAGGCCTCTCAGGTTGTCAAGCTTCTAGTCAATCTTGTCAGGTTCCAAAAGCAGGTGTTGTCTCAGCAATATATGAGTTCACCCTTTCAGGCATCTGGTATAATTGAGCTAAAAGACAATATCATCTCTTGCTCTGGGCCTCTTCTAAAGTGTTAATATATTTGATTTCCCTCATTCAATAACCTATTTATTCATTTCTTTATCTTCAGCTACTAGCCCTCCTTCTCTTCATTTATACTCACATTTTGCGGGGAGGAACACTAGGTTCAGCCACTGTGCTAGTCGGATTGCAGGCAGCAACCCTCGCCTAGCAAGTACCTCTCCCTCAGTCTACTCTTATCCATACAGATAAGGTTACAGAACTAGATATCGGTGCAGAACTAGTGGGCTATTTTTTTTAAGATTTTATTTATTTGAGAGAGAGACAGAGAGCGCACGAGTGGAGGGGAGAGGCAGAGGGAGAGGGAGAAGCAGACTCCTTGCTGAGGGTCCTAGGATCTCCTCAGCAGGGAGTCTGACGTTTAACCCACTGAGCCACCCAGGCACCCCTAGTGGGCTATTTTTACCAGCAGGCGATACAGCCACACTCATCCTTAACCCTAATTTTGCCAGATGGGGTGGAGGCACAACCCACCCCCTCAGGCTTTTAGGAATTCTGACGTACAGGTTTAAAAATATAGATTCTTGCTTAGGAATCACACCTGCTTCCAACATTTTTAATTGAAGCCTTGGTCCTGCGACTACTGCATTAAAGAAAAAAAAACAAAACTGAGATGATGTGGAGAAGAAAGAAAAATACGTTATACCAGCATCCTCCCCGTTTGGCACGAAATCGCATGTTCATACCAGCATCCTCCTCCACTCACTCTTCCCCAGATCTACCAGAAAAATGGAGGACTCTATCCAGTAGGAACACTCCTACAGACCCATTTCTACTGATGGTGAGCACTCCTCTTGATTGTGAGCACACTCGTGAAGGTGTGTGAGCCAGTGCTTCACGCCTAGATCGACAACTGATGTCTGAATTGCCCGTTCCAATTCTCTCTTCAACTATTACTCTGAAGAAAATATCTCTCTGCCAATTGTTGGAAATTTTAAGCTGTAGAGTGTGTTCCTTGGTCTGAAGAAATATGACTCAGAGGTCCAAATTGGTGCAGTGTCTTCTGTTCCAGTTTTTTTATAGCACTCCGGGCATTTGCATATACCACCCAGTAAGCAAAGCCCAATCCAGAGCCAGTGTCTATTCTTGTAGCCCCCAGGACTACTAACATCAGTCTGACTCGCCAGGAATGTTCAGGGCCTTCCTACAGTGAATCTGCCACACAGCCATCTGCAGTCTCTGTCTCTTCTGCTGGCAGACAAAACAGTTCTTACTGGCATTTTGTGCCCCCGAAGGTGTAAGAGGATGATGTCTAGCTTCAGCCATCTTTGCATTGCTGCCGTACTCTCACGTCCACTCATTCGGTGGACCGAGGTAGCCATCGTGAGCAAGCACGTGGGACTATGTGCTTAGTGATTCCAGTCACTAGCTGAACCTGGAAAGGAGTTCTGATGGGCATCCACACGTCCCAAGCGACTTCCATAGGGATGGGACTCACGGGCATTCCTTTAATATGGCTCAGTTTCTATCGCCCTCCTGTCTGATCATATGACTGCCTTCTGGCTTTTTAACGTTCTCCAAATTGTGGTGAATTGAGGGACTTGTTTGGAATCATTTAATATTGGGGGGCTAGTTGAGGGCCCCTTTGGCCCATGCAACTTTAAGGATGTTGTATTTAAACCTTTATTTTAATACCATTTTAAAATTAATTTAGCAAAGAGGCCATTAGACTGAGGTAACTTTAACGCTTTGGTAGTAAGCAAACCAAAACCCAAGCCTGTAATGCCTCAAAGGTTGAGAAATTAAAACCTGAGGACAACCAATCACCAACAGCCCACCAGGCTTTTCCAAATAAGGCTACAACTTAAGCTGTAACCAATCAAATAATTTCCTTGCTTTGCTTCTGCACCTTCTCCATGAAAGTCTTTCTGCTAAGGAAATAAAAAATAAAATATAAAGTCTTTCCCTTAGCTCCTGTCAGTGGAGTGCTCCTAACCATTTCTGGTTCGGGGCTGCTTGATTCAAATCAGTGTTTGCTCCAATAAACTCAAAATTTTTGATATGCCTCAGTTTATCTTTTAACACCATCAATGTGCATTTTACTCAACCCATTCTTAATAACCATCTGCCTACTGGGACAAGTCCTGTGACTCTTGTTTTTCCTCTTTGTTTCCCCTCTCAACATTTGCTTGATTTACCCCATTTCTTAATAACAGTGTAAAAATGTTCACTTTCCTGGGAGGAGTCCCTTGACTCTCCCTTCTGCCTCCCTGCATTCTCTTGATAGTTAGCCTCATGTTTTTTATTAGTATCTGTAAGACCCTTAAAGGGAAACTAAAAAAGCAAATAATATAAGGCTCTTGCTTGACTTTGCAGCAGTAAGGTTATATTGGGTGCCCATGCAGAAGAAGCCCCTTAATCACAGCATTAACCATAACCTGGGTAACAGCCATATTCAGTAGGTAAATATCCTCATTAGCATAAAGCCAGTCTTAACATGGCTTGCATATGAAACATATCAACTACTTCATCCACAGCATTCCACTTAGCATTTAGGGGGGAATTGGGCATCCCCCTCCTCAGTGTAAACAGACCTTACAGTGGCTTCTATCCAGTTCACCAGGCTAGCTGTTCCCTCAGGAATAACTTCCTGTGTGTCTGAATTATGAATAATTATCTGTGATTGTGCAACCGTGAGCCGCAGGCCCTGGATTAATCCAAGCATGCTCTCCCACCCTGCAGCATTCAAAACCAAAGACAAGATCCCTAAATTAGTTACTCTCACATCCATATTAGTAAAAGTTCTTCAGGGAACTGATGATAACAGCCTACAAAATGACACAACTCCTTCACACGATAGCGCCTGGTTTCGGTAGCTTTTTGGTTTTGACCTCCTTCCATGATAACTACCTTCTTGGTAACCAGAGGTCTTAGAGGTGCTTTCTGTTGTCCCAGCATAGTATTTGCCTTTGTGGGCAGAAAATCTTTTATGATATGCTTCACCTGAATGGCATCATTAATTATATCTAATTAAGGTTTATACAATCCTTTATCCAACAACAATAGAATACACATTCTTTTCAAGTTTACATGAAACATTCACCATTCTTGGCCATAAAATATATCTTAATAAATTTTTTTTAAGGATTTTATTTGTCAGAGAGAGAGAGAGCACAAGCAGGGGGAGTGACAGACAGACAGGGAGAAGCAGGCTCCCGGCTGAGCAGGGAGCCCGAAGCAGGGCTCGATCCCAGGACCCTGGGACCATGACCTGAGCTGGAGGCAGACACTGAAGCGACTGAGCCACCCAGGCGCCCCACCTTAACAAATTTTAAAAAGTAAACGTCATACAAAGTGTGTTCTCAGACACAAACTACAAATTAATAACAGAAAAATAGCTGGAGGATCACAAAATATTTGAAGGTTAAACAACACACTACCAAATAGCACCTAGATCAAAGAATAAATCTCAAAAGAAATTTAAATAACTAAATTTAACTAAATGAAAATTAAAACACAACTAATAAAAAACTTACAGATGCAGCAAAAGCAGTGATTAAAGGGAAATTTATAGCATTAAATTCATATATAAGTAAAATGTCTAAATAAATCATCTAAACTACCATTTTAGAAAACTAGGAAAAGGAGATCAATTTAATCCTGTATCAAGCAAAAGAAAAGAAATAATAAAAATTTGAGCAGAAAGCAAGGAAATCTAAAACAAGAAAACAATAGTGAAAATCAACAAAAACAAAAGATGGCTCTTTGAAAAGATCAATAAAATAGATAAACCTCTAGCCATACTAAGATAAAAAGAAAGAATGCAAATTACGAGTATCAAAAATGAGAGGGGGATCATCATGACAGAGCCCGAAGGCATTGAAAGGATAATAATGGGATACCTTAAACAACTGTGTGCCTATAAATTTGATAACTTAGATGAAATGGATTAATTCCTTGAAGGATACAAACTACCAAAACTCAGATGAGAAGAAATAGATAATCTGAATAGGCCTATCTATACCTATGAAAAAAACTGAATCGATAATATCCTTCCAAAAGTGAAAGCACCAAGGCCAGATGGTTTCACTGGTGAATCTACCAAACATTTAATAAAGGAATGATATCAATTCTGTACAATCTCTTCCAAAAAACAGAAGCAGATGGAACACTTCCTCACTTATTCTGTGAAGCCAGGCTTTCCCTAATACCAAAATCAAATAAAGACATTACAATAAAGGAAAATTACAGACCAAGCTCTCTCACAGATGCAAAAACAAAATTTTAGCAAATCTAATCCAACAATGAATGAAAAGAATTATAAACCATAATCAAGGAATTTCTTCCAGGTTTGGTTCAATACCTGAAAATCAGTGAATGTAATCCATCACATAAACAACCTACAGAAGAAAATTATATGATCATATCAATTGATGCAGAAAAAGCATTTGACATAATCCAGCACCAATTCATTATAAAACTCTCCACACACTAGGGATAAAAGAGAACTTCCTCACTGATAAAGAACATCTGCAAAGAATCTACAGCTAATATCATACTTGATGGTGAGGAACTGGATGTTTTCCCTGCTAAGACTGGAACAAAGACAAGCGTGTTCCTTCTCACCATTCCTATCACCATCATACTTGAAGACCCAGCGCACAACCAAAGAAAAGAGAATAAAGTGGTGTACAGATTGAGAAGAAAGAAATAAAATTGTCCTTGGTCATAGATGACATAATTGTCCATGTAGAAAATCTCAAAGAATCAGCAACAACAATAAAAGCCTCCTGCAACTAATAAGTGGTGGTTATAGCAAGGTTGCACCATACAGGTCAATACACAAAAATCAATTGCTTTCCTACATACCAACAAAAAACAACTGGAATTTGAAATTAAAAACACATTACACTTACAATAACACCCCCCCAAAATTATATACTTAAGGATCAATCTAACAAATCTAAATGCAGAAAACTCTAAAGCTGTAATGAAAGAAATTAAAGATGCACTTACTATATTTGATTTATCCCCCTCATTAAGGAAGATGAATGCAGTGCTGGAACAGGAAAGGAGCTAATCGGTTGAACATCTATCATATGCCAAATATTATGTGGGGCGCCTGGGTGGCTCAGTCAGGTAAGCCTCAGACTCTTGTTTCGGCTCAGGCCATGATCTCAGGGTTGTGACATTGAGTCCACATCAGGCTCCACACTCAGTGTGGAGCGTGCATGAGATTTTCTCTCTCTCTCTTTCTCCCCCTCTCCCTCTGCCCTTCCCCCCCACGGCTTGCACACACACGTGCTCTCTCTAAATAAACAAGTAAATAAAATATTTAAAAATATATATTATAGGGCGCCTGGGTGGCTCAGTCGTTAAGCGTCTGCCTTCGGCTCAGGTCATGATCCCAGGGTCCTGGGATCGAGCCCCACATCGGGCTCCCTGCTTGGCGGGAAGCCTGCTTCTCCCTCCGCCACTCCCCCTGCTTGTGTTCCTGCTCTCGTTATCTCTCTCTCTGTCAAATAAATAAAATCTTTAAAAAAAATAATAATAAAATAAAAATAAAAATAAAAATATATATAAGTATTCTTAGATTATTACTTTTTGCCTTTACAAAAACCTCTCTACACGGATATGACTATTACTGTCATATAGTTGAAGAAACTGAAGTTCAGACAATAGTTGTGGGAGATAATAATAAACTTACAAGAAAATATTATGCAGCCATTAACAATAATCTTTCTGAAAAATATTTAATAATTTAATATTTATATATTTAATATTTAATAACTAATAACTGTTATGAGGTTAAGTAGAAGGAAATTCAAAAAGCAACTTTCAAATCTCTGAGTACCATAAGAGACAAATTTTATTAAAAATTGTAAAACTTTTAAAAAAGTGGGAGATATTACTCTATAATTCTGGAGACAATATGTCAAAACATTACTATGTGGATCAACTGGAATGCTCATACAGTGCCGGTGAGAGTGTAATTGGCACGGCCACACAGGGAAACTATTTCAAAATTTCTATAAATTTGCACATATGAAATCCCATTCCTAGGTATGTACCTGACAGATATATTCTGTTCATCAAAAGACATATACAAGAATGTTAATAACAATCCTATTTTTAATAACCCAATGCTAGAAATAACTCAATAACTGTACACAGTAGAATGGGTAAATTCGTTTTGGCATATTTATACAATGGGAAACTATAAAACAACGGTGAATGAACTAGAACTACATGCAACATGGATGAAACTTGGAAAGGTATTTTTGAGCCAAAGGAACTAGACATAAAGAAAATAATTCAGTATATGAATTTCAAAAACAGACAAAACTAAGCTCTGGTGGGATGTCCTGGGTGGCTTAGTCGGTTAAGCGTCTGCCTTCAGCTCAGGTCATGATCCCAGGGTCCTGGGATCGAGCCCCGCATCAGGCTCCTTGCTCAGTGGGGGGCCTGCTTCTCCCTCTGCCTGCAACTCCCCCTGCTTGTGCTCTCTCGCGTGCTGACAAATAAATAAATAAAATAAAATAAATCACTTTATAAAAAAAAATTTAAAAAAAGAAAAACAACTAAGCTCTGGTGTTACTGACTGGAGGACTTACTGCTTAGAAAGGGGCAGGAGACATGCTTCTGGGGTGTTAAGTAATGTTCTGGTTCATTAGCTCATTCATAGTTATATGGGTATATTCACTTTGTGAAAATACATTGAGTTGTACAACTATGATTTTGCATTTTCTGCAGTATTCAGTCCTTCAAATAAAGCTTCACTAAAAATATTTATAGTAGTTATAATACATGATGAGAAATGAATTTTTTATTTTTATAAAGTTTTCTTATTTTCCAAATTATTTAGGATAAATAAGCATTCCTTTTTTAACAGCTTTATTAAAGCATAACTTACGGAGATAAAATTAACTCATTTTAAGAGTACATTTCAATGAAGTTTGGCAAATGTATAAAGCTGTGTAACTACCACCATACTCAAGATAGAGAATATTTTCCATCTCCCCAAAAGTTCCCTAATACCCTTTTTTTTAATTGACATACACTATTATATTAGTTTCAGGTGTACGACATAGTGATGTGACATTTTTACACGTTGCAGAATGGTCACCACAGCAAGTCTGGTTACTATCTGTCACCTTACAAAGTTAACACCATATTACTGACTGCATTCCCTGTGCTATATGTTATATCCCCATTACATATTTATTTTATTTATTTTTTTTAATATATTATTTGTTTCAGGAGTACAGGTCTGTGATTCATCAGTCTTATATAATACCCAGGGCTCATTACAACACATACCCTCCCCAATGTCCATCACCCAGTTACCCCATCCCTGCACCCCTCTCCCCTCCAAAAACCCTCAATTTGTTTCCTATGATTAAGAGTCTCTTGGGGCGCCTGGGTGGCTCAGTCATTAAGCGTCTGCCTTCGGCTCAGGTCATGATCCCAGGATCCTGGGATCGAGCCCCACATTGGGCTCCCTGCTCAGCAGGAAACCTGCTTCTCCCTCTCCCACTCCCCCTGCTTGTGTTCCTGCTCTCACTATGTCTGTCAAATAAATAAATAAAATCTTTAAAAAAAAAAAGTCTCTTATGGTTTGTCTCCCTCTCTGATTTCATCTTGTTTCATTTTTTTCCTCTCCTCCCCTGTGATCTTCTGCCTTGTTTCTTAAATCCACATATCAATGAGATCATATGATAATTGTCTTTCTCTGATTGACTTATTTCACTTAGCATAATACCCTCTAGTTCCACCCATCTCGTAGCAAATGACAAGATTTCATATTTTTGATGGCTGCAAAATATTCCATTGTGTATATAGGTACACCACATCTTCTTTATCCATTCATCAGTCAGAGGACATCTGGGCTCCTTCCATAGTTTGACTATTGTGATCATTCTAATACCCTTTTAAAATAAATCCCCTTGCCCAGTCTGATCTCTCTGGTCTACTTTCTGTTATTATAATTTTGCCTTTTCTAAAAATTGTATATAAATGAGATCATACAAGGGCGCCTGGGTGGCTCAGTCGTTAAGCCTCTGCCTTCGGCTCAGGTCATGATCTCAGGGTCCTGGGATCGAGCCCTGCATCGGGTTCCCTGCTCCGCGGGAAGCCTGCTTCTCCCTCTACCACTCCCTACGCTTGTGTTCCTGCTCTTGCTATCTCTCTCTCTGTCAAACAAATAAATAAAATCTTTAAAAAAAAGAAAAAAGAAAGAAATTGCTAAACTGTTTCCCAGAATGCCTGTGCTATTTTGCATTTCCAGCAATAATGTATGCGAGCTTCAGTTGCCCACCTCCTCACCAATACTTAGCATTATTGATCATTTGCATTTTATGTAGTAGTATCTCATTGTGATTTTATTTTTTTTTAAAGATTTTATTTATTTATTCATGAGAGACAGAGAGAGAGAGAGAGAGGCAGAGGGAGAAGCAGGCTCCCAAGGAGCAGAGAGCCCGATAAGGGACTCGATCCCAGGACCCTGGATCATGACCTGAGCCGAAGGCAGACGCTTAACCATCTGAGCCACCCAGGCGCCCTCTCATTGTGATTTTAATTGGCATTATCCTAATGACTAGTGATACCAATATACCATTTGTATAACATTTCGTTATATCTGATCAAATATTTTACTCATTTTTTTATTGGATTGTTTGTATTGCTGAGATGTAAGTTCTCTTTATATATTTTGGAGGCAAGTCCTTCCTCAGATAGGTGTGACTTGTCTTCTCAGCTTCTTAATGATACCTTTCAATGAGCAAATGTTTTTCATTTGATGAAGTTCAATTTATCACTTTTTTAACCATTTGTGCAATATTCCCTTTATAGAAGAAAACACATTATATAAAAAGGAGCTGACAATAACTGACAATAACTGAGAGGTTAAAGAGATACCATCAACCAGTCTAACTGAAAACAATTCAAACCTAGAGATTTAAACCATCTATTTCTTGGCTGAAATGAACTGGAGAATAATTGGTGTAAATACAAAAACGGTTGCACAACCTTGCTCATAATGCAAGACTGAAATAGTATTTGGTAAAGTATAAGAAAAAATCAATTCTATAATAGAAGTTACTATTTTAAGATAGTCTAGTCTCAGTTTAGAGAAATGAAGCCAATCATGCTTATCTTTGGTAAAACCCTCCTTCAAAATAAAGTCCAAAGCAATAGGGAATCAGCTTCTAATGATTTAAGAATACTAAAGGGCCAGGCGCACAGATGGCGCAATCGCAGTTGGTCTGACTCTTGGTTTCAGCTCAGGTCGTGATCTCAGGATCCTGAAATCCAGCCCTCATGTCCAGCTATACACTCAGCACAGAGTCTCTTAGGACTCCCTCTCCCTCTCCCTCTCCCCCTCCCCATCCTCGAGCTCTCACTCTCTGTCAAATAAATAAAATCGTTTAAAAAAAAAGAATACTAGGGGCGCCTGGGTGGCTCAGTTTTTAAGCGTCTGCCTTCGGCTCTGGTCCTGATCCCAGGGTCCTGGGATCAAGCCCCGCATCGGGCTCCCTGCTCCGCAGGAAGCCTGCTTCTCCTTTTCCCACTCCCCCTGCTTGTGTTCCCTCTCTCGCGCTGTTTCTCTCTCTCTGTCACATAAATAAATAAAATCTTTAAAAAAAAAAAGAATACTAAAAAGGAGAAGAATTCTTATTTGTAAAGAAAAAGATAGGAAAAATAATAGAAAGTGAAAGCTGGAGAATGGTTTAGCTGAAACATTAAGCCGTATTTTGGATAAGAAGAACAGAAAAGGATGTGTTTTTAAAATGAAAACACAGATTTAATTTACACAATCAAGTTTAGATTATATGTTAAAATAAGCAAAAATACCTAACTATGGTTAGAGGGAGACAACTTTTGAGAATGGGTTTTTATAACTATGTTGTATTTTTTAATACTCCATATTAGTCAATAAGCCAACATTCCACATCCCCCCAAACATGTGTAGAAAAAGTAACTGTGTTCCTTCATTGTTATTAATTCATGTTGTAAAACCCAAGGAAATATAATTTCCAAACCATAGAACATATTAGTAGGCTTTACAGACAAACTAAAAATAAAGGAGAGGTTGATCTGTTTTTCTAGTATTTCTACTGTGTTCAAAAACACTATTTAATCACAAGTACAGAACCAATCGCCCAAATTTTAAAGATAGACAGGTTTAAAATGAGCTCTCCCCTTGAAATTGTAACCTCAATAAAAAATTGAGGTTTCCTCCCTCCTCCAGCCAGGCAACTACATAAGGATAATGTATTCATCTCTAGGAAAAAAATAAATTAATAAGCTTAATCCATATTGTAATGTTATTTCTATAGAAAATGTAGATGCTGAAAGAAAATGCATACAAACTCAATATTTGATATTTTCAATATAATTGTGATTCAGATAGGGAATGCATTTTTAATGTTGCCTTTTCAACATATTGAGTTGGTTTTCTTTTTTTTAAGACAGAAAAGCTTTCCTAAATTAGATTTTCTTTTAATTCTCTAGGATACTAAGAAAACAAGGGAACAGCTTGCCTTCGATAAGAATCTTTCTTTTAAATGTGACAGAGAGAGATCCAATTTTCCTAGCTAACCGGATTAGAGTAATCCTAAATAATTTAGCCTCCATTTATGGTTTGGGCAAGTTCATTACATGTGAACTCCCAGCATCTCCTCTCTTTAAGCTCTTTTTGATCAATTAATGCACACTTTTAAGTAGGAAATGTATAAAATCTCCATAGACTATTGCTCCAAGTATTTTTTCCTTGTAATTTTATTCATGTCTTTATGTTAAGAAGGAGAACTAAGATTTGTTGAAGCCTGGAATATAAACTCCTCCAGAGTAAGTCAGTGTCTTGCTAGATATAAGTTCCTCACTAGAATGGAACCTTCTTGAGAGTAAGAATTTTGTAAATTTTGTCTTGTTCATCCCTATAAGTCCAGTTCTAAGACCAGAACCTGGGACATGGTAGGCATGTTCAAAGCGTATCTCTGTCTGCCTGCTACATACCAGGGGAGTATTAAGCACTTTAATACATTTTTTAGTACACTAATAGCCACAAAAACATGAAGAAATCAGTATTACTCCTTTTCGCAGATGAAAAACTGATTCTCAAAGAAATAGGTAACTTACCCCAAATCTCTCAACTGTTAAGTGATGTTAACTCATCCAAACCCAGGCCTTATGAACTGACATCTGGGTTATATAAACCAAATACAAATTCAACTAGATCTCAAGACATATTTTGTTGATCCTTCTCTCCATGCCTACCATATTTTTGGCTCCATACTCTTTGGTTGTCTCTTCATATAACCACAATTTTTCTAATATTATTTTATAGAAAGAGAATAGAATGGTAATTCAGATTTGCCTCTAGCACAGTTGACTTAATTTTTTTATTATTATTGATAGTTTAGTAATATCCTTCAGATTCACGACTTAGTATTATGTTAATGTTTAAAACTTTGGTCAAATTGGAAAATCTTACATGGTAAAGTACAAAAAAAATGACCATAAGTTCTTTGCAGCAACTCCCACCTCAAGGTAAAATGCCTATCTCCCTACTTCTTGAATCTGGGCTGGCCTTGTGACCTCCTTTGATTCATAGAAGTGACATTGTGTAAGTTATGAGCCTAGGCTTCAAGAGACCTTGCTTATGCTTTCACTCAGAAAGCAAACAAACCTTTGCTTTGTGGAGGATGCAATACTGTCGGGTGGGGGGGGGGGTGCGTGGGGAGAAGAAAAAGCACTAGCCACCGCAGCTGAGATCCCAGACTTAAGTGCATGCCCAGCAAATGCCCCGAAGAGTAAGATAAGCCATCTGAGAAGAGCCCAGGCCAAATCACTAATGACAGAATAATGATTTTTGTTTTAAGCCAGTAAGTTTGGGGCAGTTTGATATGTGCCAGTGAACAGCTGGTATACCCTCTCTAAAGTTTCTTTTGTATATGGTTATTATAATCATCATTTGTGGAAATACTACACACGTGCCCTACAGAGTTCTGACAGATTCTCTTTCACACAATTTCCCCCAAAAAAGGCAAAAATGTGATTAACTTACATGCTGTATTATTAAGTATATTCCTGACAGGTAAGATTATAGATAGAAACTAAATCCTCCAATTATAGTTTTACACATCTGATGGTTAGAAAAATTTTCTACAGACTAGCTTCTGGCTCCATGTATTTCAAGCCTAGTTTTTGTTGCACTACACACATACATTAGATGCTAGGCACCTTAAGACATATTCATATGGGTTTAGTCACATACCTATGACTCATAACATCAACCAGGTTGGCAGAATGGACAATAGGAATACTCCTGGAAGCTATTCCTATTCTAGAATGAGGAAGTACTAACTTAAATATATGGGAAGTAATGATGGGAATCACATAAATTTCACTAAACAAAACCAAAATGTATTCTCCGTTTAAATTTTCTTAGTTAGATCTCAAACAATGTCTGGGGTCTCTCCAAAACCACCCAAAAGAAGGAAGAATTTAATGGTCAGAGTGGGAAAACACAGCAGACTTAACTGGTTGCAGTTAAATATCTTGCACAAATTTTACAAAAGTATTTGGCTGTGTGAACATATTACTAGGGTCCCTATCAAAGCCTTGAAATGATCTCCATCATGTGAGGGACCCTGAACCTTGAGCTTCATTAGCGTCAGGTGGATCCACACCCTATCTGCCCCCTTCTTCCTGGCTTCCTTCCCTTTCTTAGTCTCAGAAGTAGCAGACAATGCCCCCCTGCCTAATTCAAGCCCCTCAGGAATACTAGTTTTCTAACCTAAGCACTTTTCCAATTTATGGTCACATCCATATTGTTTTCTCTTTCTCTTTGCTTCCACACTCCAAAACTTGAATTTCATGGCAGTGCAAGCCATCAGAAAAGATAATTGCTTGAGTGTGATAATGGTGACTGACAATTCCATCTCCAAACTATTTATCAGTTCACACTCCATATATCAGGAACCAAGAGAACATGACACCTCTGTCAGTAAAACAAAAGAATCTCATGACAGCATTTCAATTGAATTTTTCACCTGGCACTCACCACATTAGCACTCAGTTAAAATAACTCCATTCATTATTCCAAAACAAGAAAAAAGCAAAACACAAAAATGGATGCTTTAGACAATGTAAATGAAATTACATACATATAAAAAAAAGCTAATACTTCACCTGATCCCAGGCTTTTGCTGCCTTCAAAGTAACCTGTCTTGGTTTACGATAACTTTTTTTATGTTTCTGACAATGAGCCAATCTCGGGTCATCCTTTTATACAAGTGAGTTATTCTTTTCAACAGAGAATGACTATTTTGCCAAACAGTAAGCAAAATATGTCAATCTCAAAGTTCAACTGAAAGTGTCTCTCAGTTAACTCTAAAGCTCAGTAAAAGTGTCAGTCCAAAACTCTAGGTAAACCCTCAATTAGCCTGATTGCCACTTTCATAAAATTTTAAGCACAGATTTCTGATAGTTTGGGTAACTTCCCAAAAGTCGTCTGAAAAGTAAGCCATCCTGGTCTCCAAAATTCCCTCCTTTTTTATTCTCAAGAACACTTCTTAGTCTCCAGGTGACAGTGTAGTGTTGTGGTCAAGGTCATAAGCTAGACTAGGGAGTGTTCCCATTTTGGTTCTGCCATGACTAGTGGTGGGATTTAGGCAAATTGCTCAAATCCTCTAAGCTTGTTTTCTAGTTTGTAAATTGCAGATAATAATACTGTGTTTTATATAGAGTAATTGTGTGGATTAAATGAGCTGATATACATAACTTAGCATGTTGACTGGCAAAAAAGTATAATCCCCTCCCATTATTTTTTCCCATTTGTATTTCTCATTATAATTGTCATTTTGCTCTGAGAAAGAGCATTGGAGAGGGGGTATAATGAGAATGGAAAAACAATTCAGCTGGTCCTAGAATCGATCCCAGCTTTTTATTTCAACCAGCTTTTTATTTCAACCAGCTGCGCTGGGTCACTCCAAAGCAAGTGTTTTCTATCTCTCTACCCTTTGGTACCACTTTAGTTCAAAAGACATGGCCTCTGTCTCTGCAGTTCTTCACATATATCTTTTTCCAAATATATGTTCTTCTAAAAGAATAAGTGCAAAGGCAAAAAGTAAATTTAGCCCATCAAGCTGTATTGAAATGTTAAATCAATTTTTTAAGAAAGAAAAAATACTGACAAAAACTTTCAAAATAGAAATCTGAAGATAGTTTTCATTTAAAAAAAAAAGTAAAAGCCCTAATGAATCTAAAAGCCCTAATGAATCTAAATAATATCTTCTATACACTAGGCAAAGTCATCATCATCAAACATTTACTGAGTGCCTACTCAATGCCAAACACTGTTGGATTTTGGAAATACAAACAGGTAAATGACAAGACACCTGTTCCAGGGGAACACATTGTCCAATTGAGGACACAGGGCCAAACATGGCCCTAGACTTCCTAAAGTCTAGAAATACGAAATCAACAAGACAGACAAAAAGTCCCTCAGCAGATGAGAAGGTAGTTCCAGGGCCATCAGTATAATTTTTACGCAGCAAGTATAAAACATGAAGACCTGAAAACTCAGACTTTTCGAGTATCCGTAGTGATTACTTACAAGACTTACATCAGCACAATGGTCTTGGTGACCTCTCAGAGGAATTGTAGGTTTCATTCATTCCTGTCGTCCCCCCAAGCCTACCTCATCCCAGTGCTGATTTGGATGGTCAGTTGCTGTACTTTGAACTGGATCATAATGGAGCATTCACAGAGGTAAAAGTTTCACACTTGTGTGACCTTACCCTTCACTTCTTCTTCTAATATGCGGTAATGGTAGTAAGGGAAGGAAAACTAACTCTCCCTCAATATTTGCCTTTCTGGACTCTCTCATTTACAGGAGTGTGGTGAAGTAAGGCTAAGCTTAGAACCTGATTTCCCCTTAGAAAGCTTGGTCCTTCTCTCCCTTTCTCTCTTTATCTAGTCTCTCTCTTCCACAAGGTGGCTTAACGACAGCCCAAGCAGGTCCAGGGAGGGCACATGAAGGCTCCTGCTGTCCTTATGTCTCACACCTTGGCACTAGGAAGTAGAATTTTCACCACACGAGAATGGTGAGATCTAAATGTGGATTGGATATTGGGGTAGAAATGGTCAGAACAAGTTTGTGGCCTTCTTGTTTTTCAGACTATTTATGCCATCCCAGTATATATAGATCGGAGTTTTTCTGTGAGTCCTGGTTGGCTCCCTCTTGTCCTGCTTTGGAGTTTGGGGGTGAAGTCCCAGCAGTTGTTACAGTGTGATGTCACTGTGCTGTGTTGATTAGTTTATCCCACGCATACACTTTCTTTGAGGATGTCTCAGGAAAAGATGGCCAAGACAGGAAAGAATTTGAACATCTCTGAATCCTCTGGCTAAAAGCCATCCAAATATCATACTGACATTAATTCTTAACAGCACCCATTCTTTTATTTTGAATAGCTCTACCTAGAAGGCATAAGAAAAAGTAAATAGGAATACCATATTCTGTCATATATATGTCATTTCTTTGACATTTTCAAAACAGGAGCAATGAGTTGCCGGGGGGGTGGTGCAGATTTGAACTCCCAGTCTCTCTGATAGGTGGAGCATAGAAGCCAATAGACAGATACCTTTTTATTTCCAATGATTACATATTGGCCAAACAGGAATTTCTTCATCTTCAATTTTAGCAACAAAAAGAGCCAGATTCCCCTGAAAGACCACGTTCACTTTAATATACAAGCTAAAAAAAGGAAAAAAAAAATTGTCTAGTCATTCAATCTAATCAGGTGCATTCAGGACAGGAAAAAGAAAAGTGGGAAGCAGGGGTGGGTTGGTGACAATAGATCCAGTCCGGCTCTCTCTTAGCTGGCCCTGGGGGTGGTTTCTGAGCCTAATTTTGGCTCTGTCTTCACAGCAATCTTTAGGACTGTAAGGAATTTAACATCTCTTGTGCTCAGTTTTTGGCTTAACCTGAAAATCTGAGACAATGGGAAAAGTCTCACTTAACAACCTATTAAATTTGTACACCCGCTCCAAATTCTGCAAAATGTCAGCAAAACCAGCAATATCTAAGATAAACTCAGGAAATGCCAAAATAATCAATGAAATATCATAATCATTAAAGTTCTCTTCGCAGTTGGAAAATTACCAAACCTCTTTGCCATAAGCAGCTCTGATTTTATTCTCAAAGGCCTTTGACTATTAAAAATATGTATACAGAATAGATATATAGCCATGTATTGCACTCAGAGGATGTGCCAAATAGATATGCCCGCCCAGAAAAATGATAATATTCACAAGTCAGTTATTGACTTCCCCTTCAAACCCTCTGGGCCAGCTATTTGTCGTTTGGCTCTCGGCATTCTGGAATCTCCTCTGTATGTCAGGATGGCTGGGAGCCTGTAAACCACATCTCACAGACTTCCTTGCCAACTGCTTTCTAGTGGGTTCTGCCAATGGGAGGCACCGTTAGGGGCTTGATTTTTTTTTTTTTTTCTGTGTCTGATGGTGCATGGAAGCATCAAGGAGCTGGGCAGGGCGAGTGAAGGCTGGGGAGTCCCATCAGGCAGTGCAATTGTTCAGCAAAGGCAGAGATGGTGCTCCGTTCGCCTCAGCAGCACGGTGCTCGTGAGCTCTGGCTCCAGTAGCAGTAGCTGCTGCAGCCTCTGAAGACAGAGACAGTGGGCCCCTGAGTTCCTGCAGCACATGTGAGGTGTGGTGTCCGAGCTGCCTGCAAAGGGTGGGGTAGTTGCAACGGCAGCGAGCAGCAGTAGTACCTCAACAGGCTCTTGAGCACAGCAACGCTGGGCCCTGGGCAACCGCATTTCCTCTGCTGCTTCTCCAGCCAGGCAGGTGGTAGGTGGGTAACCTCACCTTTCCCTCTTCACTCCTTCAGTCTTGCCAACAATTTCATAACCAATTCTTTATGTTTTCCTAGTTCTCCTGAATGAACACTTAACAATACACCTCTGTCTCCCTTCATACCAATGAATCAAAAGAAAACATAAGGAGGCCTTTTTTGTTAATTTTTCATATAGGTGTATATGTATTGGATGAATGCTGAAAGATCATACAATTTACAAAGAACTTAAGAGGGCAGAATTAGTACATCCCTGATGTGAAAAACATTAGAAAGTTATAGAATTCAGGTTGAATAGGATAAACACATACATGCAACCCTGAAATCCCACCAAAACAAAAGGTATGAGACCAGAAAGACAAAGAAGGCAGAAGAGGGAATGAGGCAGCAAGGACAGTAGACAAAGATGAAAACACCAATTCATAAGATGGAAATGACATGGCTAGTGGAATCTGATTAGCAGCCCTCAGAAAGCTGAAACCAAAGATTCAAGTAGCAAATCATCAAAAAGTCTCAGAAATATATTTAAAAAATCAGAAATCCTGGGGTGCCTGAGTGGCTCAGGCAGTTAAGCGTCTGCCTTCAGCTCAGGTCATGATCCCAGGGTCCTGGGATCGAGTCCCGCATCAGGCTCCCTACTCAGTGGGAGGCCTGCTTCTCCCTCTCCTGCTCCCCCTGCTTGTGCTCTCTCTCTCTGTCAAATAAATAAATAAAATCTAAAAAAAAAAAAAAACCCAGAAATCCAAGTAGCTTCAGACTAAAAAATTATAACAGCAAATCAACAGAAATCAACAAAGTAACACTTTAAATTCTTTTTTTATTTTATTTTTTATTTTATTATGTTATATTAATCACCATACATTACATCATTAGTTTTTGATGTAGTGTTCCATGATTCATTGTTTGCATATAACACCCAGTGCTCCATTCAGTACGTGCCCTCTTTAATACCCATCACCAGCCTAACCCATCCCCCTATCCCCCTCCCCTCTAGAACCCTCAGTTTGTTTCTCAGAGCCCATAGTCTCTCATGGTTCGTCTCCCCCTCCAATTTCCACCCCCTTCATTTTTCCCTTCCTACTATCTTCTTTTTAACATATAATGTATTATTTGTTTCAGAGGTACAGGTCTGTGATTCAACAGTCTTACACAATTCATAGCACTCACCATAGCACATACCCTCCCCAATGTCTATCACCCAGCCACCCCATCCCTCCCATGCCCCACCACTCCAGCAACCCTACGTTTGTTTCCTGAGATTAAGAATTCCTCATATCAGTGAGATCATATGATACATGTCTTTCTCTGATTGACTTATTTCGCTCAGCATAATACCCTCCAGTTCCATCCATGTCATTGCAAATGGCAGGATTTCATTCCTTTTGATGGCTGCATAATATTCCATTGTACATATATATACCACATCTTCTTTATCCATTCATCTGTTGATGGACATCTTGGCTCTTTCCATAGTTTGGCTATTGTGGACATTGCTGCTATAAACATTGGGGTGCACATAACCCTTCAGATCCCTACATTTGTATCTTTGGGGTAAATACCCAGTAGTGCAATTTGCTGGGTTGTATGGTAGCTCTATTTTCAACTTTCTAAGGAACTTCCATGCTGTTTTCCAAAGTGGCTGCACCAGCTACCATTCCCACCAACAGTGTAGGAGGGTTCCCCTTTCTCCACATCCCCGCCAACATCTGTTGTTTCCTGACTTTTAATTTTAGCCATTTTGACTGGCATGAGGTGGTACCTCATTGAGGTTTGGATTTGGATTTCCCTGATGCTGAGTGATGTTGAACACTTTTTCATGTGTCTGTTGGCCTTTTGGATGTCTTCTTTGGAAAAATGTCTGTTCATGTCTTCTGCCCATTTCTTGATTGGATCATTTGTTCTTTGGCTGTTGAGTTTGATAAGTTCTTTATAGATTTTGGATACTAGCCTTTTATCTGATATGTCATTTGAAGATGTCAATACTACCTAGAGCAATCTACACATTTAATGCAATCCCTATCAAAATACCACCCACTTTTTTCAAAGAAATGGAACAAATAATCCTAAAATTTGTATGGAACCAGAAAAGACCTCGAATAGCTAGAGGAACATTGAAAAAGAAAAGCAAAGCTGGCGGCATCACAATTCTGGACTTTAAGATCTATTACAAAGCTGTCATCATCAAGACAGTATGGTACTGGCACAAAAACAGGCACATAGATCAATGGAACAGAATAGAGAGCCCAGAAATGGACCCTCAATTCTATGGTCAACTAATCTTCAACAAAGCAGGAAAGAATGTCCAATGGAAAAAAGACAGTCTCTTCAACAAATGGTGTTGGGAAAATTGGACAGCCACATGCAGAAGAAAGAAACTGGACCATTTCCTTATACCACACACAAAAATAGACTCCAAATGGTTGAAAGACCTCAATGTGAGACAGGAGTCCATCAAAATCCTAAAGGAGAACACAGGCAACAACCTCTTCGACCTCAGCCGCAGCAACTTCTTCCTAGAAACATCACCAAAGGCAAGGGAAGCAAGGGCAAAATTGAACTATTGGGACTTCATCAAGATAAAAAACTTTTGCACAGCAAAGGAAACAGTCAACAAAACCAAAAGACAACCAACAGATTGGGAGAAGATATTTGCAAATGACACTTTAAATTCTAAGGGAAAGTTATTTCTAACCAAAAACTCTACCTTCAGCTATACTTTAATCAAAAGTAAAGGTAGAATTAAAATGTTCTCAACATGTACAATCTCCAGAAATTTTATCTTGTATGCAGCCATTTGTTTAAAAAAAAAAAATCCTAGAAGATGTGCTCCATCAAGACAAAGAAATAGACCAAGAAAGAGGAAGACAAAATCTAAGAAACAAGAAATTTAATTCAGGGGGAAATAAAAAAGAAGAAAAATTCCCAGCAATGACTGCCAAGAATATCAGTTAGGGTCCTTGGCCTAGAAAGCAATGAATCCTGATTGGCATAGGAGGATAGTGGGCTCCAGGAAAGACAGAGAGAGAGAAGGAGGGAAGGAAGGAAGGAAGAAAGGAAGGAAGGAAGGAAGGAAGGAAGGAAGGAAGGAAGGAAGGAAGGAAGGAAGGGAGGAAGGAAGGAAGGAAAGGAAGGAAAGGATGGAAGGAAGGAAAGATGAAAGGAAGGAAGGGAGAAAGGAACCTAGACATTATGTGTTCAAAGGCATGAATTTTATTGAAAGCTATTTTATAGTACTGTGAAAAAGTTTGGGGCTAAAATAGCCATGGGGACCTAGATAACAAACCAAATGACATAATAAAAACTTGTGAAAAGAGGAGAAATGTAATCATAGTATATAACAAATTTAAGCTATAAACACTGATGTATTAGAAAAGCATGATATAGGGATGCCTGGGTGGCTCAGTCAGTTAAGCATCTGCCCCTGGCTGAGGTCATGATCCCAGGGTCCTGGAATCCAGTTCCACATCAGTCTCCTTGCTCAGTGGGGAGCCTGCTTCTCCCTCTCCCTGCTGTTCCCCCTGCTTGTGTGCTCACTCTTTCTCTGACAAATTAAAAAAAAAAAAATCTTAAAAAAAAAAAGCATGGTATAACTATAATGGGAGAATAGGAGGAAAAACAGGTGTATGCATTGACAGTAGGGCTGAGGAGGCATTGTAAAAGAGAAAATCCTAAACTTTCAGAGAAGGAAACTAATAGATAATATCTAAAATTAAAAACAAAAATACAGAACTGTCAATAAAGTATAGTATTAGAAATTGGGATGTAAATGCCAGATTAAACAGCTAAAAATGATTGAAAATAAAAGTTTGCTTGAAGAGAATGAGAAGAGGACAGGAGTGCCCTTCTATTTGTTTGCTTGTTTGTTTGTCTTTAAGCTTATAGTACTGTTTGGATTTTAAATTTAAGCACAAGTATTACTTTGAGAATATAATTAAGTCTTTAAAAATTAAAAAATAAGGAGTTTGGGTGATGTCATATACATGCAGTACTCTAAACAACAATAAATTGAAACATATGAGAATCAAGTTACATTTTCTTTAATGAAATTAAACATTAACTATTTAATTTATTCCTTGCCATCTTTATGCACTACTAATATACTTTGCAATTTTCACTACATGCAAAAATAAATTTCACCCAATATCAGGTAACACTTCCATAAATTTTGAATTGACTGGGTGTCAAACTACCTAGGATACTAAAGTATTCTGGTACGTCCTGTTCTGATTATTATTACTACATAATGAGTCATCCCAAAACATAGCAGCTTAAAGTAATGGTAATAATAATATTATCCCTCTCGTTTGGGGGTTCTTGCTTGAGGTCTTTCATGGAGTCACATTCAGATGACCAGGGTTGCTGAAGTTAGAGTAATCTCAAAGGCTCCCTCACACATACGTGTGGCTGTTGATGCTGGCTGTTGATGGGACCCCAAATGAGGCTGTCAGCCAAGATGCCAACTCATAGTCTTCCCAGGTAGTCGGGCTTCCTCCAGCATGGCAGTTGGCTTTTAAAGATGAACATCCCAGTGGACAGGCAGAAACTTTATCATTTTTAATGACCTAGCCTCAGAAATCACAGAGCATTATTTCCTTAATAGTCCCAATCACCCCAAAATCCAAAGGAAAGGAAAATAGATCCTCACTTCTCAACCAGAGGAGTGTCAGTGTCACATGGTAAGAAAAGAATGTGGGAAAGGGGATTTTTTTTTTTTTTGCACCTGCTTGTGTTCCCTCTCCCGCTGTAACTCTCCCTATCAAATAAATAAATAAAATCATTAAAAAAAAAAGAATATACAATCTACCATAGGTCTCTTTGTTCCAATATAGAAAAATCTACATTCACATAATGTCAAATAACCAGTAACTATCTTCAAAAGGAGATATGCTTACACCAGCAGATTTTTACCTGGGACATATATGCTTTGTAGGGGGAAGGAGATGAAATAATTTTCAGGAAGTAATCTTCAGATCCCAAGTTTCACATGCACTCTTTCCAAAATTTGACTGCCTGAGAATATTCGTGCCAGTTGTTCTTTTAAAAAAGAGAGGCATCTTATGACGGTACATTGACCCTGAATGTAAAAATCTCCAGAGTTGCAAACAATAGGACAATTCAAAATATCGGTGTTGGTATTAAGAAAGTAAATGACTAATAACTGAGTCATAAAATCTGGAATCGGTTTCGATTCTTTGCCTTTAACAAAACTGAAAGAAGACCTAATTAAGATGACAGCTGGTAGATCATTAAAAATAATTTTTGATGATAGATAACTATGTGATTTTGGCATATAACTTGGAAGGAATTCAAATATTTGAGTGACATTGCTAAAACAAAACTCTTTCCATTCTCATCTACTTATTTATGGGAATATGTTGTCTCAGGTTTTACATCCATAAAAACAAAAATAGAATAGATTGATGCTGAGCTTTGTCTCATTCTAGCAATAAGTAATATGCATTCACAGATACATACATTTATTGAACAAAAAATAGCCCAACCATTAGAATAATGGATACATTTTTAATAAATTTTATCTTTATGTTTATCTAAATGTATAATTATTTATGTTGTTTAGGTTAATTTTGTATTGACTCGTGTAATGAAAAATCAATTCAGAAGAAATTTTAACACTTGGGAGTTGTATAGTCACAAATTTTTAATTACTTTTCAATCTACGTATTTGTTTTTATGGCAGGAAGAAGTGATCACTAAAAGATTTTCGGGCAGAAAGAAATGTATTAGACTAGGATAAAATTTTATTGGAAAAGTGCTATAGAAATAGGAGTTCAGAGAAAAATAAATGAAGAATTTCTGACTATTAAAATGAGTTTGTTCATGTATTTTTATATGGCTTATGGCAGCAATCAAATGGATACGTTTCAAAGACTAATGAAATTTTTATGTTAATGTTCACAATTTTCTGTAAACTATATATTTTACAACTAGTTAAGCTTATGATGAGAAATTTTAGAGGTCAACAAAAATTTGTGAGGTGGGATATGTTTCAAAATTGACTTGAGACCATCAATTTAGAATCTTAAAATACCCTCCAAAACAATATGATATCTGAACCTAATTTAACAGCAAGTATTTTGCATAGTTATTTTTGTTGTTAGCTGAAAGAAGGAGCCTCTGAACATTTTCATATCCTGTTCAACTATACAGTTGTTTTTATTGTACATTATGTACCTAACTGTGAGGCAAGTCCATAGCACAACAAGAGAAGAAAATCTTGTTTTATTAAACCTGGCAAAAAATTGGTATGGTTGAACTTTATTATCATGTCAAAGACTAATTAATTAGAGCTGAGATTTCTGGTTTTACCTAGAACTTTTTTTTTTTTTACATACATGAAAGAACATACCTAGGATTAAAAATCTACATTGTTACATCTTTGAGGAGTATAGAGCATATTGAAATACAGAAGTAAATGCTTGCTCATTTCCTTTGAAGATTATTGGTGATATATACTGAATATACGATGTGGAAATCCAGATATGTACTCCTTGCTCTTTTTTCAGTGCTTCAGTGCCCACCAATAGCAAGTTTGAAATAATCTTAATGGTATCATATATCCCAAGGCTCATCATGGTGCCTGGCACAGGATAGATGTTCAATATCTGTTTGTTGAATTATCGAGTAAATGAAAGAACTGGGATTCATTCATTTAATGAGATGGTCAGCAAGCCTTTTCCAGTTTCAGAAGTTTTTTATTGAAGTGCAAATTTACATTTGAGTTATATCATCTAAGTAGTGGTTCCCAAAAGTCAGCCCATAATCTGACTGCATCAGTATCACCGAGAGGATGTGTTATAAATTTAATTTCCTGTACCCCCACCCCATGTTACTAAATTACATCCTGGAGGGGGGGTGAGGTCTGGGATTCTTCATTTTTTTTTTTTTTTAAGATTTTATTTATTTATTTGACAGAGAAACACAGTGAGAGAGGGAACACAAGCAGGGGGAGTGGGAGGGGCGGGGGAAGCAGGCTTCCCGCAGAGCAGGGAGCCCGATGCAGGGCTCGATCCCAGGACCCCGGAATCATGACCCGAGCCGAAGGCAGACGCTTAACGACTGAGCCACCCAGGTGCCCCAGGGATTCTTCATTTTTAATAGGCTCCCCAGTTGATTGTCATACATATAATTGACAGGACTCAGGAGAATCAGTTTTGGAAACAAGAAAAAACAGGGTAGATTCATTCAGAGAATGAGAAGGCAGGAAACTGCACGCAGTTTCGGGGGGAAAAATAGTCTGGCCAGGGGCACCTGTGCTAGAAATGAAACAATGCCAAACATTTGTCATGTGCTCAAGATTCAAATTTGAGGGAGAGGGTGTCAGCTCTATCTTGGTCATATTGGCATCCCATTTAGGGTGGGGTCGGTCAGGGCCATGATTAGGAAGTAGTTCCACTAGGCTGCATCTGATACAGAAGAGGGTTTCTCATAAACATAAATCAAAATGCTGCTGGAAATCAGAAAAGTTGTTTAGGCAGGCAAAAGAATTTACAAATACAAGACTGTACACAATGGGATGGAATGTCTCCTAAAGTAACATGTCAACAGAGAGCCAAATACGAGATTATTACTCAATCTGAACATTATAGAAAGAATTCCTATTATCAAGAACAATCAGATAACCTGGAAATTTTTCTCCCATTCTGAGTCTGTGGCTCTGTATTACTAACTGAATTCCAAAATCACCCAGTTCAGTTTTTAAAAATCAGTCAAACACTGTTTAGGATTCTTTAGAAAAACTAAATAATTGACTACATTTGTAACTTTTTTGATGCTATGTATTTTAAATTGTGTCTAATGACAGAATACTAGGTAAAGGACGCCTGGGTGGCTCAGTCGTTAAGCGTCTGCCTTCAGCTCAGGTCATGATCCCGGGATCCTGGGATCGAGCCCCACGTTGGGCTCCCTGCTCTGCGGGAAGCCTGCTTCTCCCTCTCCCACTCCCCCTGCTTGTGGACTCTGAAAAACAAACTGAGGGTTCTAGAGGGGAGGGGGGTGGGAGGATGGGTTAGCCTGGTGATGGGTATTGAGGAGGGCATGTTCTGCATGGAGCACTGGGTGTTATATGCAAACAATGAATCATGGAACACTACATCTAAAACTAATGATGTAATGTATGGGGATTAACATAACAATAAAAAAGAATATGTAAAAAAAAAATACTAGGTAAAGTCTATCACAGGGAAGGGTAATCAATAATCATCTGCTCAGCTCCTGGCCCCTTTAGCCATCCTGACCCCTTCCACTCATCATGTGCCCACTGTTCTAAGGGATAACCTCAATCATCTTATACCCTAGCATTGTCAAATGAAGAAATTGTCAAGGAACCACCTGTTCATTCCCAATAGCTTTTGCTTTTTTTCCATCTTATTTTGTGGTTAAAAATTTTTTGGCCTAGGGGCGCCTGGGTGGCTCAGATGGTTGGGCGTCTCCCTTTGGCTTCAGTCATGATCTCCAGGTCCTGGGATTGAGCCCCACATCGGGCTCCCTGCTCAGTGGGGAGTCTGCCTCTCCCTTTTCCTCTGCCTCTCCCCACTGCTCTTACTCTCTCTCTATCTCTCTGTCTCAAATGAATAAATAAAATTCTTTAAAAAATAATTTTTTTTTTTCTGGCCTAGGGGTGCCTGGGTGGCTCAGTCAGTTAAGGGTCTGACTCTTGGTCTCAGCTCAGATCTTGATCTCAGGGTCATGAGTTCAAGCCCAGCTTGGGCTCCACACGGGGCCGATAAACAAACAAACAAACAAACAAACAAACATTTTTGGCCTAATTTTTGGTTATGCAAATCTAAAGTTCTTTCCTTCCTCTGACCTCTACAGATTTAAAGTTCATATTTGCCAATTTCTTTGGCTCACAGAATCCTCATAGTCTTGAATAAGAATTACTTACTTCTCATCATTCTGGAACCTAATTAATAACTCCCTTTCTCTAGCTTTGTCCACATTGGTTGGATCCCCATAGAAGCAGGGAAGCTGAGCTATGTTCATAAATCTGTTATATAGCTGAATATAAGGATGCTCACTGGTTACCCAGGAAGTAAACATTGACAAAATATCCAAATAATTAAATAACTACACACCCACATCATTTTTCAGGGATTTAAATGTATATGGTTCAGCTTTTCTGACTCATGTCATTATTCTTTCAGTGATAGAACGGACATGGTACACTGCTCTGTGAAGAATACCTCATTACCTTTCACAGTTCCCTTAATTTCATAGTGTTGCCTAAAAATATCTTTTCACTAGAAGAGGCTAGAAGAACAGCACTCCAGAGAGTTGTGTTTTCCATTACATTGATCTTAGTCAGTAGACTCCAATGCGTGATTGAGTTGCATGCTGCTAATAAATTAACAAACATTATATCTGTTCTCACCTGCATTTTAGTCTTTCATCTGGGTGCTGACTGATATTTAATGTTAAGCTAATACACGAGTTGCTTTTTCTCTCTTTGTGTTGTTTTGGATTATTTATTTTCTTTCATACATTTACCAATGACCAATCTGCTCAAAAATACACACATACTGATGATCTATGTAACATATCCAGGAAAATAAATTTATTTCTATCAAGAAAAATATTATATATGCAACTAATGAATACTTGAACACTACATCAAAAACTAATGATGTACTGTATGTTAGCTAACTGACCATAATAATAAAAAAAGAAAAATATTATATATGCAGTGACTCAATTCTTAGATTATGAAAACCAACTTTCTGGGCACTATAATCAGTGGTTGACAGCTTTTATTGGTGCCCAAAAGGAGTCAAATGTAAGACAGGCCCGTTATAAAAGTTCACTGGCTATTCGCCTAAACCCTATTCACACAGTGGGGTGATACTGGTTAAAGCAAATTTTAAAAAAAGATAAAAGGTAAATCTTATGCCGTAAGATTAACTCCTAAATGCAGATTGGTTCTGATGCAGGCTGGCTTGGTCCAAAGACCCAGAGGGGTCCTACAGGATGAGCCAAGAGGGTTCTTGGCTTTGCGCAGGATAAAAATCAAACTCGAGCTGAGAGGAAGTGGGAGCAGAGTTTATTGAAGATGTAGAGAGATTGCAGATACAGACAAAGCATGTGGAAGATTTGGAAAGGAGAGTAGAGCGAATCTCATCTTTGCTTGGTGTCTGGGGTTTTTATTGAGGATGGTACATCCTCAATAAATCTCAGGCATCCAGGAACGGGACAAAATGAGGACAAGTGCTCAGGTGTTCTCCATAAGTCATTCATGCCCTGGAGCCAAGGGTCTTGGCATCAAGGTGTCTGGAGTCAGTGGTCTTAGAAAACGTGCATGACAACCTCATCTGGTCACTCCTTAGATATTATCTATTATGCTGGAAGACTCCAAAGAAATCATTAACTCCTTGACCTTTACAAAGAGGAAATACATTAAGGCATGTGTAAAGGGGAGGTGCAGGTCCTAGCAAGAACAGAGGCAGCAAAAAAGCCGTCCTTGATGGGGACTCTTCAGTTCCCTATCTTCATTCCACGTACTAAATTTTTACCTGATAATTTTGAGAATTGCTGATGTTTTAATGCTGAAGTATACATACTCAATATACGGATAATCCTCACCTGGCAAGAATATAGTTCCTGATTAATAGTTGAAGGATAATCGGAAAACCTATAGCTAGATGCAAAAGGTAATCAGGACAGAAGCACTGCCAAGGGACACTGTATTGGTTAGGGTTCTTCAGAGAAACTAAATCAAGAGGAGACTGAGATGTATTATAAGGAATAGGCTCACATGATTATGGAGGCTAAGAAGGCCCACCATTTGCAGTCTGCAAACTGGAGACCCAGGAAAACCAGTGGTATAAGCTTCAACATGATTCTAAAGGCCTGAGAACCAGGAGTGCTGATGGTGTAAGTCTCAGCCCAAGGGCCGGAGAGGGTGGATGTGTCAGCTCTAACAGTTAAACAGAGAGAAAATTCGCCCTTTTTCCATCATTTTTTCTTTTTATTTTTTTAATTTTATTTTATTATGTTACGTTAGTCACCATACATTACATCATTCGTTTCTGATGTAGTGTTCCATGATTCATTGTTTGCGTGTAACACCCAGTGCTCCACGCAGTACGTGCCCTCTTTTGTTCTACTCAGGCCCTCGGCAAGATTGGATGATGCCCACCCATATTAGGGATGGCAACCTGCTTTACTCCGCCTCCAATTCAAATGCTAATCTATTCCAGACACACCCAGGATCAATGTTTAACCAGATAGCTGAGCATACAGCAGCCCAGACAAAATTAACCATCGCAGGCACTGATCTGATTTGAAGTCCTGGCTGTAACACTATGCATGACCTTGAGCCTAGTTTTCTTTTTCTTTTTTTTTAAAGATTTTTATTTATTTGAGAGAGAGAGAGAGAGAATGAGAGAGATAGAGAGAGAGCATGGGGGGGGGGCAGGGTCAGAGGGAGAAGCAGGCTTCCCGCTGAGCAGGGATCCCGATGCGGAACTCGATCCCAGGACCCTGGGTTCATGACCTGAGCCGAAGGCAGACGCCCAACCGACTGAGCCACCCAGGCACCCGAGCCTAGTTTTCTTCATCTGAAAAATGAAAATAATAACACCTCCCTCCTAAGAGGATGGGGAGAGTAAAGAGGAATAGAATAGATGTAAACATGCCGTGAAATTTTTAAAGTGGCCTAGAAATATAAGGTACTATTATTTCTGTTTCCTGTTAGTGCCACACTGTAAACTATTAAGATACAGTAACAGGCTTGGAAAGCAGAAATTCAAGACAAATCCTTTGTCAAGTGGATCTGTTGGAGGAGACAATATAAATAAGCTTGACAAGTCATTTTAAGCTTTTGGATACAGCGGTAGGTAAAATATTACAAAAGGTATAAAAGGAAAACCTTTGCCAGAGAAGCTGTGCTAAAACTGACACACAGCCTAGGAGATCCATTGAATAGGAATGCATATAGATAGGCCAACACAGCAGTGCCTGGACTGTTATGCAAGCAAACTGTCTCAAAAATGCAAATAACCAATTGGAGTCACTATCTCAACATCAGTACATGTGAAGGTAGTGGAGTGCTGGTCCTCGAGCATCTACATGCTTGCCATATCTCTGTGCATACCCAGTTAGACAGAGAATGTATTGCAAAAATAGAAGAAGCAATTGCTTACATCAGTGGTAGAAACAAATGTCCAGAGAGAAAGAAAGAATTAGTGATGGAAGTAAGCGCACAGAATAGCTCCTGCGTGAAAAGCTGTTTGGACTTAGGCTTCCCAGAAGTCCCAGACCTGTCACTCTCCTAGCTACTGTCACTCCTTACACCAAAGCTGTCAGGTTTGAATAATAGAAAACCTTCTGTAGCTTCCTCCGGATACTGAGTTCACAGAGAGGGAGGCAATTGAACTATCCCACCATAGTCCTGGTTCTTTCTTCTCTGACAGATCCAACTTCTACTGAAAGTGACCTTCCAGCGATAAGAAATGAGGAAAAAAAAAATGTTGGGAAAAAAAAATTGTCACAGCTTTAAACTAAGAATCTGATAAAAAGTTAAATAAGGTAAATGATACAATTTGAGTAAAAATGATTTCCCCCAAACCATCATCTTCTCCCAAGCTTTCTTAAGTTGGTTAAGATTCTACCAGTGTTCCGTCAGTCACTTAAGCTCAAGCATGTGCTCATCCTCAGTCACCCTTGCTGCTTCTACATGCACAATTTATTAATTGTCAAATTTTATTATTTACAGGAACACACTATAGCAGCATCTCTTGTCTCTTTCTTTTTAGCCCCTCTGTTAATATTGTAGTTTGTTTTCATATTGTTTTATGAAGTCACTAAAACAGGGTTCCAACTGGCCTCCCTCCTCATGTCTTTCTCTTGCTCTAATCTCTGCAACACTACCAGGGCAGCTCTCCTGCTCACACCACTCTCCAACGGAAAATCCTTCAGTGGCTTACCGCTGCAGAGAAAATTAAGCTTAAATTTCCTATGCTAAGGATTAGGAGTCTGAAAATACCAAGCACTGGAGAGGTTATGAAGCAACAAGAACTCACATTCTGCTGCTGGAAGTGTACGGACAGAACTGTTTTGGAAAGTTGATTCTCAGAATCTGCTAGAGTTAACCACATGGATATCCTATAACCTCCAAATTCCACTTAAACAGTCACTTTGATAAGTAGACAGTGGTGTATTCATACACTGGAGTACTTATAAAACAATGAAAATGAATGAACTATACATACATTCAACAGCATGCACAAATTTCATAACAATATTCAATGAAGTTAGACACAAAATAATTTATGCTATCTAATGACATCATATAAAATTCAGAAACGGATGGGGCACCTGGGTGGCTCAGTCTGTTAAGTGTCTGACTCTTGATTTCAGCTCAGATCATGATCTGGGAGCTGTGAGATCAAGCCCCATTGGGCTCCCTGCTGAGCAGGGAGTCTGCTTGAGATTCTCCCTCTCCCTCTGCCCCTCCCCCCTGCATTCATTCTCTCTCTCCCTCTCTCTCTCCAAAATTAGTAAATAAATAAATCTTTTAAAAAAAGGCTTCAAAACTAGGCAGCACTGATCCATGGTGCTAGAAGTCAATGTACTTTCCTTTAGGGAGAAAGAAAGGTGTCACATTGTTTCTTTCCCTACATCCCAATCCTCATGTCTTCATCCACTCCCCTACCTTTCCATTTTCTATCTTCTTCCTCTGTTCCCTTACTTTTCAGAGGTCAATACCGACACAGAAACAACAAGATGTGGGGGGTAGGGGGAGTAGGAATTTATTATAAGAAACTGGCTTATGTGATTATGGATGCTAACAAGTCCCAAGATCTGAGGGTGGCAAACTGGAGACCCAGGAGAGCTGATGGTTTAGTCCCCACCCAAAAGTTGGCAGGCTCAAGACCCAATAAGAGCAAAATTCATAACTGATGTAGAAATTGATATCAGAAGTTGGGTATTAGAAGTGACAAATCCCAGAATGAAGAAGTGATTGTCTCTAGATAGGTGGTAGGTAGTGGGAAACTGAGAATCCCTCATGGACACAGCAATAGGATCAAGGATGTGTATGTAACTTAACCCAAGTTATTGACATGTGAGGAGATAGAGCTGGGGCTTTGGGGAGAAATTTTGAGACTTCAAATAGATTTCATAGTTTAAAAATATAATATGTGAACCACAAAAAGAAAGCCCGGCTGAGATGGAAACAGCCTAAGGGAAGTATAGCCAAGAGATTGCTCCTAATAATTTTTGCAGCTTGAGAAAAAGTGTATCAGTCTGAGTCCAGTCAGGAGATAGAAACTATGTAGAAACATAAACATAATACTATAAAGGAATATTAAACTGTGATAAGAGAGACTATAAAATATAAGGAAATTTTGTATGGTACTCTAGGGCTGAGGAAGAATACCCTAGGAAGGACAAACTTGGAAGGAGACCCCCTCATCAGTGCTGGTTTCAGACCTCCTTGGAGAAGGTGTAGTTTAGCTCCACCATTGGACAGCACAGAAATTAAATTGGTTTCCCAGACCTGAGCTGTTCTGCAGTTGCTGGGCAATCAGGAAGCAACCTTGTGGAGTGCAGGGTGGTGAGCAGGCAGTCAGCAACCTGCAGAGGGTAGAAACCTTCTGGATGGCTGGCAAAACATGCATGTCTTTCAGAGGGAGCAGAAGCTGGCTTGGTGAGGACCCTCTAGGGCACAGACAATTTGCACAGGGACTTGAAAAGGGAAGTGGGGTACTGGTGCAGACAGGGAGACTCTGGAGTGCTAATCTATGTCCAGAGCGCAGCACAGTGGTAACTGCCAGCCTGCGAGGTTGCCAAAGGACCACGTTCTGGGGCGCAACTTCACCAGATGTCCGTACAACCACACTACTGGCCCATCAAGCAGCAGCCAGACAAGGCAGGAGAGCCCTTTCCTCCTCCGAGGTCCATCCAGCACCCTCTGCTAAGAATGCTTAACATAAAAGTTTCCCTTCAAAGGAGAAACATTAAAAGGGATTGTCTGTTACCATAGAACATATATCGAAGGGTGAATTTGGAGCCTCGAGGCAAGAAACTGATAAATGGCACACAAGCTATAAGTACCAGCCATGAGAACCAATAAATTCCCTTCTGGTTTTAGACATTTGCTGCTGGATTTTCTAAATGTTGCAATTGAAAGATCGCTAACTGATAGAGGACACAGCCCTCATACCATCTGTGACTAAGCAGGGTTTCTCATTGAGCATTGCACTCTTTCCTGCCAGCCTTTCTGCCACATTTCCCATCCAAAATCTTTCTGTCCAGGTCTCATATATTTCTTTTTTGTTAGAATCCTATTTATTACTTCAAAGAGCTAATGTTTCAGTTCAAGTCCAAAGTCAGGAAAAGACTGATGTCCCATCTCAGTAGTCAGGCAGGAGGTGTTCCCACTTATTCATGGAGGGTCATCCATTTTTCCTTCATATGGGCCTTCAACTGATCAGATAAGACTCACCCCCACTAGGGAGAGCTATCTGCTTTACTCAGTCTACTGATGGAAACGTTAATCTCATCCAAAAATACCATCACAGATACAACCAGAATAAAGTCTGACCAAGTATCTGAGGCATGGCTCACTCAGACACATAAAATGAACCATCACAATTGCCTTGCCGGCTCTTCACCCTTATTTCTGGCAAAAAGTACTCTATTGATCCTTGAGAGAATTTACTTACCTTTATTCTCAAATATATGATTTGTATGGGATTGAACACGGTCCCCTAAAACTCTAAGGATCTTAAAACTATCCAGATATCCTGTTTGACCACAGTGCTTGGTACAGAGAGGGACAAGTAGCACAAACTTAAGGGGATAATAATAATAATAACTAACATAACAAATACTACTGTTTTTAACCATTACAATAATTCACTGGTACATATGCTCCTGGAGAAGAGAAGCTTTGACCTTCAACTGGAATTAGTAGAGATGTGACAAACTAGAATTGCCTTATCTATTATGCTCACAAGGAAAGTCAGCCTGAGAACAGAAGCAACCCAGAGGGGGTTCTTGATGATTTGAGCTCTAAATTAAGTGGCATGTGAAGCCAAGGCTCACCTGTGGAGTTTTCAGTTAAGAGTTGGAGATTTTTTGTTTTGATTTAAGCTGGTTTGAGTTGGATTTAGGTCACTTGCAACAGCAAAAATTTGGGGGCTATCAAATCTACCTGGTTGTTCTAGAATTCTCCATTGGCAATAAAACATGGCCCAAGGAGGAATGATTTATTTTCAGTAAGAAAAAATATCTAATTAAGCAACCATAATAGTCATAGACTAGGAAAAAGAGGATTGCTTTTGGTGTTTAAAAAAAAAAAAAGAAAGGAAAACAAACAGAACTATCAGGGAGTGGAATTAAGGAAGTAAAAAATTTACTCAATACTCTTGGTGCTTAAAGCAATGACTTTATGGAGTAGACTCCCCAAGAAATTTATAAAAGCTCCCAATTAGACAATACTGCCCCTTTAAAAAGTTTGATTTTTAAGATTTAGGCTAATACATCTTTCTTTTTCAAGCATCTAGTGATTTCTCCTAAGCTCCTCAGTAGTCTTGTCTATATAATGGTAAAGCTGTTCATTTTTATGTATTTATAAGTGGTTCCTAGTCCTAGGGTTTTATAACCACAAAGTTTATTATTAAAAAGTTTTAGTTCACTTCAAATACTTTCTGTTCTATTTGGAGAAAGTATCTAGGGGGAAATTCATGTAAGAAGAGTAAATCCAATTTAACAGAAAACATGAAACATTGTTGATGAAGTGCTTTATGTGTGTGTGTTTAGCCCAAAGGAAGCATGGGACTGGCTCTGGGAGTGGGAGGTAGAGTGAAAAGATGCAGTATCTCCTCCTTTGCTTGCTTGTGTTGGATAAATGGATCATTTTATTGTCAGGCTGGTTGAGACTGAATATCAGCATTATACAGGATGGTCCCAAAGGTATGCAGTTCACGGGATGCTATTCTAGTTTCTCTTGCTTAATGCCATTGAAAGAGCTCACATTCCATAAGATAAAAGTCAGATGAATTGAAGGCCAGTAACTACCTAGTTTTATAGCAGTAGTTTAAGTTCAAACTCCTCATGAGTTTATGTGTATTTCTATGGAAAGACTGCATCTAAAACAACACTGTAACAGATGAAATTTCCAGAGAAAACAAACAAAATTTACCTGTGAATTGCTGTACTAAATGGTGGAGTTTTTTTTTTCTTCTTTCAATAACAATAGCATAACAGTCTTTTAGAATGTGTGAACACTCTGAGCCCTGACAGTGGATGGAATTTTTAATTTGAAATATCAGAAATGCAGTCTATGTTCATTTAGAAAATTTTGGCTGGGTTACATATAAGAAACATTCATCCATTCATTCCATAAAAATATATTGATTATCTATTATGTGCTAGGAAACCGTGATTCCTGTCTTCCTAAATCTGTCTAGCATATGAGAAAATTTTGTTGCTCTAAAAATCTGTGATTATCATGTGTTAAATGGGCACCACACTTCAAGACAGATGTAATAAGAATTATAATTTTGGGGGCGCCTGGGTGGCTTAGTCCGTTAAACATCTGCCTTCGTCTCAGGTCATGATCTCAGGGTCCTGGGATCAGGCCCCGCATGGGGCTCTCTGCTCAGCAGGGAGTCTGCTTCTCCCTCTGCCTGCCACTCCCCCTGCTTGTGCTCTTTCTCTCTCTCTCTGTCAAATTAATAAAATCTTTTTAAAAAGAATAATAATTTTTATATAATATAATATAGTATAGTATATAATCTTTGTATGTTATATATATATATGAAGTATCAGTAATGGTAATATTCAATACATTTACCAATTCACACAACACAGGCCCCAACAAACCAAAATGCAAATAGAATAACATCAATTTCGTAAGGAATCTGTGGAGCACAGAATCTCAGTCATTATGTCCACTTACTTGTATGTGTGGTTTGCAAGTTCCACTGTGCCAGGGGCAGGACCTTAAAATGCAACCTGTCCCTTACCTCTCACTATAAGTAAAATGAAGGCTAAAAAAAGATCATAATATTGGCAATTAGAAATTGATCACAAATACATATTTATTGCATGCATATCATGTGTTAGAAATTGCTTGACATTTGATCAAGACAAGTCAAACTGCAGACTGCTAAAGAGTAAATGTGAAATAAAGATTCAGCAGGGGGTACACTGAGAGATTATTGATTGTGGGAGCAGCAAGGCTGAAGAAAATGTTGATAGGATGAAGAAGATTTTTCCATGTTTTAGGCTGAGGAGAAAGTTGTGGGAAGAGATAGATTGAAAAAGCAAGTGAGAAAGGACATAATTGTTACATCAAGAACTTGCAAGAGGTAGAAGGCTTGGGGTATGTAGGTGAAGGACAGGAGGAATCATGACTGTGGAAAGAAGGAAGATAAATATGGGTGAGAACTGTAAACCAATTCAGAGGTGAAGAAGAAGTAAAATAAGTCTCAGGCAGATGACAGGAATTTGGAAGGAAAGGAAGGGGATGATCCAGGGGAAAGAATAAGTGAACTTCAAAGAGATGGTCTGAAGCAAGTTTTTCACAGCTATAACAGCTATTTCCTCTGTGAAATAGTCAAGGTAATCTGCTAAGGGGAAATAATGCAGCATTAAGTGCAAAACTTAAAAAGACCGGTAAGAAATGACCAGCATGGGGAATGGGCAAGAGTATGTAAAGATTTGTTAGAGGATATTAAGACCCCAACAAAGATTGAAAATCATGAATGTATAAGGCAGGCAATCAACATGGCTGTGTGATTTGCTCCAGTATTATTTAATGCCTGGTGTTAAGATCAGAACAAACAGATGGTTAGGTTATTCTAGAATTGAGGCTTAGGATAATGGAATGAAAAGAAGGTCATGAGAGTGTTGGGCTGGTGAGAGAGAGGTTTAACTGAATACGATGAGTTGTAGGTTGGTTTGAATAAGGAAAGAAAGCCAAAGGCTTATTGATCAAGAACATACAAAGCTGGCAAAGTAGAAGAATCAATGAGAGTAAAGAGCAGCTGCTCCCCGACATAAAACCTCTTTAGGGCTATTCTGCAGCCTTTATCTGGCAGATAAAGTTCAATTTACTTCTTATAACAAGGCTTTCCATAATCTTACTTGCCTAGCAAGTGCATTTCTCATTCCTTCCCACAAATGCCCACAGGCATTCCACATGTCCTGGTAACCGAATGACTATGTTGCTTCCTGCTTTCATGGCACTGCTGTTTTTCCTGAAGAGCTCCTCTTCTAAATCCCCACTCACCTGACGAATTTCCGAATTTCTCAGCCTTTGAGACTCATCTCAAGCATCTCTTCCTTTTTAAAGTCTCCTGTGGTAATCTGTCTGTATTTAAAAAAAAAAAAAAAAAAAAGGCTGCTGAATTTTTATCCCATCCCTGTAACACTCATGCCATTACTTCCGCAAAAGGCCCTTGATTTTGGGCGGGCCAATAAGATGCTATAGAATTGGCACTGTGCCAGTTCCAGTGTAACCAACTACCATACTGTAAGGAAGTTCAGGCTATTGTGCCTAAAGTATCTCATGTGGAAAGAAAGGCCACAGGGAGGGAGCATTGGCATATAGCACCTATACCCAGACATGTGAGTAACACCTTCTTGGCTCTTCCTACCAATCCCAACCACTAGTTGAACGTAGATGGAGCCCAATCAACCCACAGAATTGTGAGAATTAATAAATCATTGCTATTTTAAGCCTCTACGTTTAGGGGTTTAGTTATGCAATTAGAGATAAATAATATATCTCCCATTTCCAACTCAAGTACAACTGCTCAAACTTTCCATCATATCACACTACTGTTCCTATAATATACCTCTAGCATTTTACTTATTACACTGAGATTGCAAAAAACATTTATATATCTGCTCCCTTCCTATTAAGTGAAATTCTTGAGATTAAGGACAATGTCTCAGTGCTAAGATCTGTAGATACAGATACAGATATAAATGGAGATAGATAGAAACATATATATATGTAAATACATATATATTCAAAGATATATATATCTATATCTCCTAAATCCTAGCACACAACATATGATAGATACTCAATAACTGAGTGATGTGAACTAAGTTGAATCTGAATTGAGTTAGTGGGAAGAAGAGAGGAGGACATTATGCTCAGTCATTGGAATTTCATGGTTAAATATTTCACATGCAGAGCAGTTCCCGGAACAATAGGGAAACATGTTGGAGGTGAAGTTAGCTCAAGCACAGTCTAGAAACTGAAGTGAGAGTGGGCACATCCATCATCATCAAAGATGTGGATTCATGGTCTAGTGTGATGACGGGAATTTGTGTGGAGTAGAAAATGGTGACCCTGAGTGGGAAGAGATTGTGAACTTCAGAAAAGAGACTAAGAGTGACAGTTTTTCACAGTTGTAAGAATGCTCTTAATGCAATAATGAACAATTAAGAAGATGATGATCCAAACTTCTTTCTAATGTATGCTCAAGGGAGAAAACTAAGTCTCTACCTCACAGACTTGTGTGGAAGTTTTATTATGCTGGTTTCCCTTTAAGTCATTTGAATGCTCCTTCTCAGTCTCCTTCCCCTGACTCTTTTTGTTCCAACACCACTGTAAGCTTTCTGCTCAATCCTCTTCCCTATGCCTACTCTTTGGGCCATCGAGTTATTCTTATGGCTTCAACCATCACTTATTCACTGATATCCCCTAAATCTGAAGTTTCTGACTCCACATCTTTCATGAGCTTCAGGACAGTTATTTACAATCCTCTTAGGAATATTTCCACTGTTTGGTCATTTAAACTCAAGATGTTAAAGGTCAAACTTATTATCTTCCATTCAAAACTTTTTAAAAAAAGATTTATTTATTTTTGAGAGAGGGAGAGCGTGCGTGTTCATGCGTGAGAGCATACGTGGTGGGGGCAGAGGGAGAGGGAAAATCTCACACAGACTTCCAGCTGAGTGTGGAGCCTGATGTGGGGCTCGATCTCACAACCCTGAGATCATGACCTGAGCCAAAATCAAGGGCCTGACGCTTAACCGACTGAGCCAGTCCAGATGCCCCGTAACTTTTTTGCTTGTATTTCCCAGCCCAGTAAATGGTGTCACTACCCACTTAGTACAGAAAGAAACAGCACAGTGATTAAGAGCTTGGGTTCTGGAATTAGTCGAACAGAATGTGCTCAAACCTGGTTTTCATAAGTTACTACCTATGTGGTAACCTTCTCAAATTACTTAAATTTTCCAAACTTTGGTTTTTCTCCTCTGTTATAATCTTCGAAAGCTTGTGAAGAGGATTAAATAAGTACCCGCCCAAGCCCTCAAAACTAATCATGCCAACTAGACCTCTTGCAGTCATCCACTTTTCCCTTTCCCTTGGCACCTGTCTCTCCAAGCAACTGACCCCCAAGTTCAGTCAGTTTCTAAAATATATCTTAATATCTACCTTTGTCCATCATCCCTTACACTGCACCAAAAAATACTTCAACCCGTCTATGATTAACCTAGTTGTTGATAGCTTTTCAAAAATATAAATCAGATGATATCCTTGTCTTCACTTTCACATTTTTTTCAATTATGCCCTATTTCCTACAAAAGCAATGCCAAACTCTTTAGAGTCTGATATTTGTAGTCTTTCTTGAATTAACTTTCCAAGTCTGACTCTATATCACTCCCCACCATTCCTTACATTTCACACACTCACTCTCCAAACATACTTCTCCTGCCTTCATATCTGGTTTCTCTCCTAGATCCTCAGCCCCCACTTCTCCTTTGAGAATTCCTGCTCCAGCTCAAATGTGACTTCCTGTCTGTTGTTTTTGAAAAACTCCCAAGTGACATAGATTTCTCCCTCGTCATTTTCTCCACATGACTGAATACAAACCTGTCATAGCCTTTATCACACTATAATACAGCCATTAATTTATTTGTCTACCTTCCCAGCTATCCTCTGAGTTCCTCCTCAGAGGCAGAAAGAGTGAAATATTTATTCTCACTTTACCAGTCTCTAGCAGAATTCCTGGAATATACCAGTTATGTGAGATGCTCAATGAATATCTGTCGAGAGAATGAATGAATGAATGAATGGATGAATGAAGAAACTATGTTCATTTCATTCACAACCTGAATGGTGCTTGCTATATCTTATTTTATTATTAATTAAATTCAAATCCTTCAGATATATATATATATATATATAAAATATGTGTATAATCTTTAAAAGGAAGCATTAATTTGAAATAGATGATCTCACAATCTCTCTCCCAGCTCCAAAATTCTATGATCCTATTGTAAGCTAACCTAATGCTTTTCTCCAGGCATGTAGGATTAGAATCTTGTCTGGGACAGATAAATTTGTAGAATAGGATCTAGTGGGTTGTTTAGGGTATACTTCCAATTAATTCTATCATGTTAACTTTAATAAATTATATTTTGTGAAGTTTATACTTTTCAATTAAGCAAAATTGAATTATGTGCAATTATGTGCAGTTAATTTTTCAAACTGGTAACATGGTGATGAAAGTGTTTTTTTCCTAAAACCTTGTCAGTTTGAGTGACATGTGAGTACCCAGCACTAAGCATCTGTTAGGGAAATCTTACTATTCTGTGTCTGTCACTAGAAAATTAGAACAAACGTTGCAAGACCTACACACTTAAAATGTTATGATGTGTTTTTAAAACTGCTTTCCACAGAAGGTCCTTTATTTTATTAGAAAATTATAAGCAAACAAGCCTTGTTTAATGGCTTTCAAAGTATAAGCACATTTCATGTCAAAATTGTATCACATTCAACTGCTTACTTGTGTGAGAAATCTGTCAAGCCCTGGTGCCCAAGAAAATAGGGTACCATGGCAGAAGATTTCTTGCTGAAGGATATAATGTATGCTCAATTAAACCAATAGAGCATGTGTAATGGTCTGATTCCATTGTAGGAAGAACTGTCAGCTTTCTGTTCTGGGATCAGAATTTTTTTAATGCCTGGACTTTTGGTGAATTCCATGTGACAAGTGATGCAATCTTAAGTTTGTAACTCAGGAAAAGTTGGGTTCTTTTTTCTTCTCATTTTCACGTCCAAAAATTCTTGGAAATTTTACCTTCTCTTCTTAACACCCTCTGTCCCTGCTCCCTTTCCACACCTCTTAGTTTGCTAAATATTTTAACTGGCAAAGAACCAACCATGAAATGCTAAAAGTATAGCCAGTTTTTCTTAGGGATCAGTTGTTGGTTGTGGTGTTATTTTATTTGAGAGTAATTCCCAAGTGCTTTATTGCTTCAAATATATATATATTTTTAAGAAGTCTTTATATGCTTCAAAATGAATGAGATGTTAATAAAATGTGGTGTAAAAATCCCAGAGCACCCCAATGTCCCTTTTATATTCTGTGCTATTTGACAAGTTTATAACATCTCTGTCTCTCTAAGCCAACAGAGCTCACATGCAGAACTTTTCCAAAAAAAAGATGACAATAAATATATAAAACATAAGATACATATTTTTCTACATATTCTTTAAAAAGATGACTTCTCAACGTGACAAAATGATATTGGGTGTTACTAAACTGCCATCTACTGTGCTTGGTCACCCAGTACACAATATCATCATTTACAGGCTTGCCTTTTTCAATGAATACAAGATTTCTTTTCTCCAGCTGCTTCTTAACATTCTTTCTTTCCCTTGTTCTAGCCATGTGTACTCCTCAAGACCAAGAAAAAAATTGTTTCAACTAATTATACTCCTACCAAAGCCTTTCACATCATTTAAGGCATAGATTGATTATTCACAGTGCCATGAAGACGTGTCAGTTTGAGACAAGAAGAGGTTTAGAGAGGTTTACACTTTGCAGAGTGCCACCTGTCTCCAAAGGGCACATTCATTAAAAAGCTCCAGGTGCAAGTTGTGGGAGCAAAACAGCATAATGCAGTCCTTTGCCTCCTTGTGCACCCTTTGATTAATAACATTCTCCTTCAGTTCTAGCAGATTGTGCACCATGTTCACTGCAAGAAACTTGAAATACCACCTACTTTTCTATCTTTCTCTGAATAGAGTAAACCGCCATTTATCTGTGACCTGAATCAAACAAATATACAAAATGGGGTATTCCTGGCACAATCTTCTTTAATAAGAAAGAACAGCTAATAAGCCCACTGAATGGTCTGATATTTATTCAATAAACAACATATAGTATGTGTCACTGATCAAATTTTACCTAATCCTCTCTGTCCTATAACCACACACGTAGAAATCCAATTGATATTTATACTGATAACCTTAAGGCATTGTAAAATTCTGAGTTGTCTCCTGAATCATAAAAATGGAAAACTGGCATTTATGAAACACCTACTATTTACTAGACATTTTCACTGGAACTATCACATTTTATCCACATACCAGCCTGGTGAGGTAGATATCTTTATCCTCATTTTTACCATTGGAAGTGATTGAGGCTCAGAGCAATAATAAGAGCTAATATTCATTGCCTGCTTGCTATTTTTCTGGCATTGTGTTTATTACTATAGAGGCATTTCCTCAATTAATCCTCAGAACTACATTATCAAGCAGATACTATCATTATTTTCATTTTATCAGAGATTACTCAGAGAAGTTAAGTCACTTGCCCAAGATGGCACAAATAATATGTTGTAGTGCTAAGATCTGAACCCAGGCGAACTGGTTTCAATGCCTCTACCATTAACCCCAACATTACACTACTTAAGAGCCTATGAGTGCACTTTAATGTTAAATGAGTTATATCATTATTTTGTTTTTTTAAGTGGGTAATACAGGTTTGGAACACATGGTAACTTTTATTTAATCTAACTATATCCCAATAATAGCTATTAACACTTGCTCTGTATTATGCATTTACTGTCAAGCACTTATTTAATATTGACAACAACAGTCCGATGTATTTTGATGTAGCACTTTGACTGAGGTTACACAGCGAGCCCACAGAAGAGCAGGAATTCTAGTTCCCAAAGTCCATGATCTTAACCACTACTCTAAACTGTGGAACAACTTAAAGCAGTCCTTCCTCGCTCATTGCAAATGTTAGCGACGTGCCTTAACTAGGATAGCATTCATCGCAGTCTAACAGTTGGTTGCATACCGAGTAATACAATTACACACATTTGGTAGGGAATAGGAAGGAATCAGGCCTGTGAAATTTCCCATTGGTCAGGCTTGTGCAGAGTTTCAGTGATGGCAAAAACAAAACTCCTCTCTTCGCTTGTTCTACAAATATTGAACACTAACTGCACTCCAGGTGCTGAGATGGAAGAAATAAATAAGACTTGTCTCCTACCTATGAGGAATTGGGATGAAAAAAACAAATAGGTAATTACAACATAAAGGGACAATTTCTAAAATGGAGCTCTCCCTCCTAAGCCAAAGCCAAAGCTGCAAAACACTGTCTTACTTGGTCACATAGCCCCAAAAGAGGTCACAGGGTACAGCTGGCAAAAGAAAAGGAAGACAGAAAGGCATGCCTCCACACTGCTTAGGATAAAATGGTTAAAGATATTGTTATAATAGTCGTAATCTTATTTAATCTTTCAATAATGTTTATGCGTGAACCAGAGGCAGAAGTTCTAAATAGCTTTATGATATGGATTTTCTTTGTTCCTCATCTGATTTGTATCTCTAGAACTACTCTTTCCTGGACGGCTTGTCTGCTCCTGAGCTCAGGTCTTCCATACCAAATTCCAGCTATGATATTAGTCAGAATTCTTAGTTGCAAGTGGCAGAAACCCAGCACAACCTAGCTTAAGCACAAAGAGAATGTGTTGACTTGGTTATGGAGGAAGTCCAGGGGATAGGCATGGCTTCAGACAGGACAAAATTCCCGGATTCAAATGCTATATTCAGAATTCACTCTCTCTTCCCCTCCCTTACTTCTCCTCTCTCTCTCTCTCTCTAATTCTCTCCATCCATCAGCTCTTATTGTGTCTGCTTGACTTGTTTTTTTTGTGGCTGGACTCTCTCTCAATGTGTCTCACATCCACATTTACCAGTTTAGGAACCCCAGTGGAGAGAGAATGTTCCTCACCCAATGTTCCTAAATGAATCCTAGGGAACATTCTGGTTGGTCTCTTCTGGTTCACATATTCCTCTTCTTCAACCAAGTACCAAGGCCAGTGGAGCTAACACACAGGACTGGATTATCAAATCAGACTCACAAAAATCAGAGATAGTTCCTAGCATTAAGCTTTACTAAGAATTTCAAGAGTACAGGAAATCAAGAGACAAAGACAAAGCAGAGAAAGTTCTGGGACATTTTTGCAAGGTCCTTTCTATCCACCAGCCCAGAACAATAGATGAAGTCTCTGTGTGAGGTTTTGCAGATTATCACCTCACAGAATAGGGGGCATGTTATTTATGAACCATCTTCATGTTATACCTCCAAGAATTGTGCAGCTTATATGACATGGTCCCAGGAAGCCATGTCCCAGAAATCAATAGATTCCACGTTTATTGACTGAAAGCAATTTTTACGAAGGGAGATCCTGCTAAGGGCATTCTGTAGACAAAGCCTCCTCCTCCTGTCTAAAATCATTATTCTATTTGCCTCACGTCCAGTTGACAAGATTAGACCATACCACTTTTCTTCTTTTCTTTCCCCTAGTGGTGTCCCTCTAATAAAGGAAGTGAATGGATCACAGGCTGGCTGCTTTGCTCCTTTCTCCCTTTCAAGAGCCTGGGTATTCCAATTGGACAGCTTGGGACAAGAATCCCAACCTGTCCTTGGGGTTAAGGGGAGCACCATGATTGACAGTCCCCTCAGAAGTACCAGGAGGTAACAGGAAAGTACTCTGGACATATATGAACTTTGACTACTCTTGTCTCCTATACTACTTCTGTCTAGACAAGAGACTCTTAAGAGTTCTAGTGACACTGCAACTTTTCTTTTTCCTAAACATTATGTATCTCTCTCTAGTTTCTAGCTGTGAAAAACTTTCCAGTTATGTCTTGTGATTCATGGAATACAGGCAAGACAATAAGCTGTGACAGCAGAAAGTGGGGATATCTAGGCCAAAGAAATGTTTAATAAGGCCTCACAAGGAAAGTTTAATTAGAGAAAGAATACCCCATTCTCCCTCCAATTCTCGTCATGTCCTTACACAATTTGCCCACAGAAATTCTGACATAGCAACTGAATTTTTTTAACCTAAGGCAGGGAATACAAACAACTATTCTACTGATCTAATAATCCAGCAGGTATTTTTTGTTTGGCCAAAACGGTATCTATTTTTAGGTTGAATTTGAAGGTCTCTGAATAGCCTATTACAATCTCCCTCATTGCCCAACGTCTTACACAGGCCTGCATCATTCATTCCGGCAACTGTCTGGCCCTGTCAACATTTGAGGTTTTCCGCCATGTTTAAGGGCTTGATGATTTCTGCTAAGCTGAAAGTTCTTTTAAAAGAATGTGTACTTTGGGGTGCCTGGATGGCTCAGTCAGTTTAGCATCCAACTCTTGATTTCAAGCTCAAGTCATGATCTTGGGAGGGCTCCAGGCTTGCAGAATCTGCTTGAGACTCCCTCTCTCCCCGCTGGTGCACTCTCTCTCTCAAATAAATGAATAAATAAAATCTTAAAAAAAGATAAAAGAATGCGTACTTTAAATTGATTTTAGTTATTTACATCAGTGTGAATGAGTTTCTCAAATGTTTTTCATTGGACAGAAAACTAGGAAAAAAAAAAAAAGTTTTGACTAAGTTGGTAAGACTGAAGAACAAAACAGGACCAAGAGTGCAGTGAGCAGCTGTCTACCCCCAAAATTTAAGGAGACACTCACTCTCAGATGTCACCTCCAGGCCCAGCAGCTGTGAGACTACCTCTTTAAGTTTTACACCCCACGTGCCTGGCTTGCTCCTTCTTGTCCTAGCACAGAAAGGTCAAGTTTAACCAGATTTGGTTTATTTGTAATGAACTATCCCTGATGGATTTCCTTTCCCCACTTGTGAACTGGGAGAGTTGTTCCACCCAGGGATGCCCACAATATTCTCTAATTATGCCTATACTACACTTACGACACTTTGTTCTCTCTCTTTACACATCCATATTGGCCAGCACTCTGTGAGCATCAGGCCGTGACACTGTCCTCTTTGTTGCTGTAATATCTAGCCCTGTCCCCTTGAGTAAGTGAGAGAATGAGTGAATGAATGTGCTCTTAACATTAGGCAGCCCATTCCTCCTGTGGCATGAACACCTGTGAAATCCCATGTCAGCTAAAATATTTTATCTTTGCCATAGATTGATGGCAAATTTCAATACATGTTTATTCTAACTACGACATGATCTTCCCATAAATTTGCATGTAATTTCAGTATTGTTCACTTTTTTTTTAAACATGTGTTCAAAAAAAGCACTGCACTAGATTTGCAAGTGACACCTTATACATGCTTTGCCTTTCAGTCTCCAGCAGGGCCAGCCTCCTTGACCCAATTAGACTTCTCCACTCCCACATGGCTAGTAAATACAATAATTAATTTATAAAGAACTCTGAAACACCAGCTGGCAAAAATTCCCTATTAATGGTTTGCACAGAACGAAAGGGGAATTTAAGTCATAGGGGATTTGTGAAGTGTGCAGGGTGCGTGCGTGCATGTATGTATACCCACATTTAATCCACTGAATTTCTAAGAATGTCAAATTGTAAGTGTACTAAGTAAACGATGTTTAATAACTCGTCACTGAATTGTAGATAAAGAGATCTGTGTGACAAATTACTCCCAGAGATGTATTTTTGGGGTACATGAGACTTGAAGGTCTATGAATATTCACACACGTCCAGAGCACTATGATAAACTATGTTGTTCTTTAAGGACTGTTGAGAAGAAGGAGGAGGACGGTCAGTTTGAAGATTTCTCAGGGCTTTAAGATGGAGACAACAATACTGGACCTCTCTTGGAGTTTTTGCCTATTGCAGAGCCATGGTGGGCAGAATGTCAAGATGGCGCCCAAGATTCTTCCTCCTGACATACATGTATTATACTCCCCCTGTGAACGCAGGCAGGACCTGTGAATATGATGGGATGCCACTCCTTTGATCCGGTTATGTTATATAGCAAAGGTGATGGATTCATTTCTCCAGTGATCGTATTACATTCTATAAGACTACAGTAGTGGGAGTGGTAGCCATAGCAAGTAATAATAGTACTGGTGGTAGCAGCCACAGCAGCAGGAATAGACTGCGAGAAACTCTCTTGCAGGCTCTGGAGAAAGAAACTCCATGTTGTAAGAGGGTCATATGATTAGGACCGAAGGGCAGTCTCTAGGAGCTGGCCCTGGCTGACATCTGGCAAGAAAGTGAGACTCTGTAGCTGCAAGGCACTGAATTCTGTCAACAACCTGAGTGAGCTTGGAAGATGACTCTGAGCCTCAGACGGAATTGTGCGCCCAGTGGATAACTTAATCCTTGTCTGGCGAGACCCTAAGCAGAGACCCTAGGCTCAGACTTCTGACTGACAAATACTGAGAGATAATAAAATAGGTTGTTTTGGGCGCCTGGGTGGCTCAGTTGGTTAAGCGACTGCCTTCGGCTCAGGTCATGATCCTGGAGTCCCTGGATCGAGTCCCACATCGGGCTCCCTGCTCAGCAGGGAGTCTGCTTCTCCCTCTGACCTTCCTCCTTCTCATGCTCTCTGTCTCTCATTCTCTCTCTCTCAAATAAATAAATAAAATCTTTTAAAAAAAATTTTTAAAAAATACATTACCTTTGGACGCCTGGGTGGCTCAGTCGTTAAGCGTCTGCCTTCAGCTCAGGTCATGTGGGATCGAGTCCCACATCGGGCTTCCTGCTCGGCGGGAAGCCTGCTTCTCGCTCTCCCACTCCCCCTGCTTGTGTTCCTGCTCTCGCTGTCTCTCTCTCTGTCAAATAAATAAATAAAATCTTTAAAAAAAATAAAATAAAATAAAAAAATAAAATAAAATAGGTTGTTTTAAGCTGCTAAGTTTGTGGTCATTTGTCACATAGCACTAGAAAACTAATACAAGAACCAACTGGTTGTTCTTTTCTCCGGGTGCTATCCTTTTTCTTTTCCTCCTAGAAGTCTCGGTTGCACACCACATCATGCCCTTGACCACCTGACATGGCTGATGGGACCAAGCTAGCAAAGCCAGAGCCTTTGTCTGGAAATTTGAAGTTGGGGCCAAGAGATTCCAGTTGGGAATCTCTTGAATGGAAAAGAGATATAAAGGTGTATGCTTTGTTAACACTATCTTCTGTCCAGCACAGCCCCTAGGGCATACAAGGCCCTGCGGAAATACTTGGGGGTGTGCAGATGGTACCCATCAATAGCAACAATTTGATTATAAAAGTAATTCAAAAATCATGAGCCCATGTGAGGTGTAGTGATTTACTGGTAAAAATTCAGGGCAAGAAAAAGGTACTGACACAGATGTTTATTATCCAATCAATGCACATGAAAACGTCTCCTAGTTTCCAGGATCTACTTCTTTGTGTTATATATTGTCAAAGATATCATTCCTGGTGAATTTCATATATCCCGCTGCAAGGAAAATGTAGCAACGCTATTATTATTCACAATGCTATGGCTCTTTGGAACCTTTAAAATTGAAACAGTATAGATCTCCTGGCCTCTGCAGTTCCCCAATGTCATTTGTTGAATTCTGATTACATCATCACTCAAAGCAACATCCATTGTACTCCCTTGAATAATGGTTTCCAATGACTCTCAAACGTTGTTAATGTGCTTTGTGGATGATGACCACAAATGCAAGTCTTAGCCAGAGGATGCAGGAAAATGTAAACAATTATTCTGTTCTATAGTCATGTTAAATCATTTAGAAGTTTATAGCATTTATTTATGGGATTTAGGGCACTAACATAGAACAACCATGTCTTCTCTTAAACTAAGCCTTCCAACCATGTCTTCTCTTAAACTAAGCCTTCATCACTGCACTACTAGAATGTGACCTTTTTAATGTTGATCACAGCCCTGCCTTCCACATACCAGTTACCATTGGTGAGGATAGATGAGGGGCCCTGGACAGAGCAAGAAGGGCAGTCGCATTCAGGTATGCCGTATCTATCTCTTGTCCCACAGGGCTTAAGACCAACCCAGGACAGCAGAATGTCACCACATTGGTTAAAGGCAAGAAACGGCTTTGATAACAAGGGGCCACTGCCTTTGCAGTACTATAGTCCAGAAAGCTCAGGGAGGGGACAAGAATGGCCATGACCAGGATTACCTGACATACAGCACATAGCTTGCAAAAGGGTGGTGTGACTGCACTGGGCACTGACCATGGGTTAGGGGTGGGGGACCCCAGGATTAAAAACCTGTGGGCTACTCATACCTCTCACAGTTGCTCCTCACCAGGAGGCTCCTAGGTCTGAAGGTAAGCACCCATGCGCCAGGTAAGAGCACCAAGTGCTTACAGACAGGTAAGCACCCATGCACCACCTCATATAGGCAGCCCATGGAGGACAGTGGGTAACCAAGGTCCTTAACTTGTCTTGTGTCCAATGTTATTGAAAATCACCCCCAAGTCAGCGAATCAGCCCTATTCTGGCAGCTAAAACTTGGTCCAATCCCATGAAAGAAATACTGCCCTGGCCAGGGGGAGCTTTGGCTCACCAGGAATAGGCAAGGCCATGCAGCCCGAGACCTACACCCATAGGTGTAAGCCCCAGAGCTTGTCGGGCACCTGGTGGACTCCATTCACAGTGAGAGGGGGTTATTGTCAAGAGGACTCTGCAAGGGAGAAACAAGAACTGAGGCCAATAAGGTCTGGGCCCAGGGTTAGAGTATCCTGCCCAGAAGGTCCTGCTGACCAGGCCAAACCCCACCACCAGCGACAACAGAACACTTGAAGGCTTTCATTACCAAGACCCACACAGGACTAGATTCTGGCTCCAGAGCACCAGAGGGGACCTGGAATACTTTAAGAAGGTGTTCCAGGGGCACCTGGGTGGCTCAGTTGGTTAAGCGACTGCCTTCGGCTCAGGTCATGATCCTGGAGTCCCGGGATCGAGTCCCTCATCGGGCTCCCAGCTCGGCGGGGAGTCTGCTTCTCCCTCTGACCCTCCTCCCTCTCATGCTCTCTGTCTCTCATTCTCTCTCTCTCAAATAAATAAATAAAATCTTAAAAAAAAAAAAAGAAGGTGTTCCAAAGGGTGAGACTCCCAGGGGTACAGGATGTTACGAGCCTCACTTGCTCAGTTCTAAAGTCAGTATGTACTACTTCTGTCTGTCCCGTGAATGCAGTAGCAGGGGAAAGCTGGTCTACAGAAAGGAAAGAATGATGTGTAAGCAGAGAGGCAGTGACAAGAGATTGCTCGAAGAGGGCTAGGATGCTTCTTTCAGTCTCCTGAATCTACGTTGCACTCTTGCCCTGCTATTCCATCAAACACCTTCTCTTTAACTCCCTCCCTTTTTGTTGTTTAAGCCATTTTATTGTGATTTTTGTTACTTGCCACCATAAATAGCTATAGTACAATATATCCGAAACCAGATTCTTAGCTTTGTAAGTTCAGAAACTCAACTTTATCATTTCCACCATTGCTAATTAACCTCTTGGGGATCAACATGTTAAGAGGACCCATAAGAAACTGGTATGTGTCTCAGAATGTCAATTTATCCATCTATAAAGACAGCTAAATCTAAAAGAATAATGTGTATGGAGAACTCACTCTGGGTATTTTGCCATGGTAGTTTAAATGTACTCAGGAGAGAAAATGATCAGTCAGAGGGTTGTTTGGTGAGCATATAATTAGAAGAAAGAGAATGGGTAGTCTTGAGGGATTTTCTTTTCAAGTTGGGATAGTTGAAATTCCTTTTCTGTTCTAGGAATATTTCTCTTTGAAAAGTTAGTTGTAATCCTTGAACACAAATAGCCTTCTCTTCTGGTCATTACCAGATCTATTCTTATGTTTTGTTCATTGTTGTTTTAGACTTACTGTAAATCATCTTTCTGTTGACATGTGATTCTCACAGAAAATTTTTACTAACTACACTTGATTGACTTTTGGTATATTAACTGGATGTTATTCACCAGCTCTATCCTTTAATTGAATAATAATAATAACCTTTATTTATTGAGTTCTATTTATCAAGTACCTTAAGTGAGTTATCTCACTTAATGCTTTCAGCAATTCTAAAATACAAGTACTAGTGGGTACCTGGGTGGCTCAGTCAGTTAAGTGTCTGCCTTTGGCTCAGGTCATGATCCCAGGGTCCTAGGATCAAGTCCTGCATCAGGCCCCCTGCTCAGCAGAGATTTGCTTCTCCCTCTCCCTCTGCCCCTCCCCGCTTCTTGTTCCCCTCTCTCTCTCAAATACATAAATAAAATCTTAAAAAATAAATAAATACATACATACATACATAAAATACACGTACCATTTATTTCCTCTGTGAAGAAAGAAAATATAGATCAAGTAATTTGCCTAAGGTCACATAGTTAACATGTAGTAGAGCTGGGACTGGAAACCAAGAAATTGGACTTGAGTCACCATATTTTACATTTTACAGCCCTTCACAAGGTACTTAACAGTTCTAAACCTTGATTTCTCATCAATAGACAAAGCTAACAATATCTTTCCTAAAGATTGGTAGGATTTTAATGTGATAATGAATATAAAGCTCTTAGCACACTACTGTATAGTGATTAATAAATAGTAGCTATTATTACCTGTAAAAGAATTCCCTCGGGAATATGGACTGGCTTTAGATTTTTGTTCACATTACAACTACAAATCAGATGTTAGAGTGAGTTAATTCTATTTTCAGAAGGCTGATTTAATCAACTGCATGTTAATCCTTCCAACCTCACTTCTAAATGGTATTTTATCACTCCATTTCCAAATTCTGAGTCCCTATCTGGAGGTGAGAGCCACACTCCCCTATCCTGCAATATTTGCACAGATTGCACTAAGCCCAGCCACAACTTCACATACTCCACAACTTCACCTAAAATCACTGCTGTCCTCGTGACCTAAGAAGTAAATTTTACTTTCCACAGTTTCCAGATTAAAATTAGGGAGTTTCTTAGGTATGAGAGTTAAATTCACTGACTATTTTATTTATTTATTTAAATTCCTTGTTCTTTTGTTTGAGTAAGACCTATTTATTTCAAGAGCAAACATTTTTATGGTTGTTTGTTAAGCTGCAATTCCAGATACTTTATAACACAAGGATTATGTACCATAATTAAGGAAAAAATTCTGGTCAACTAAAGAAAGTTATTTTAATATATCTCAATTATGACTCTTGTAGTGAATTAGTGATTTGGAACTTTATAAAAAGTTATTTTCCATTGTTTTTGAGTAGCAGATTTTTTTTCTGAATGTGACTGAACATGCATAAACAAGATCTGCTTGATTTATCTGTACTTTTAGAAAATTCTCCTTGAATCTACAAATGTAAACCTCAGAGACTGGATCATTGCCACTTTAAACTCTCAGTTAATTCTAGAACCAAGAATAGATCTTTTCCTAATAGACTTGTAATATGACTTAACAGAAATTATGGTAGACTCAATATTTCAACTGTAAGAGAGCTCAATCATTATTAGGGCCAGAAGGTACCCACTTACCAGTGATACTCACCATGTCACAAGTGGGTGTGTGATCAAATCCTCTGTCCCTGAAGTTAGTATAATATTTAACAAGATCTACTGAATGAGGGGATACGCAAGATAGGTAAATATAAGTATTTTTTAAACTTTTTCTTTTAAAAAATGCCCAAGTCGTAAGTGTGCAGCTCAATCGATTTTTATAAAATGAAGATACCTGACCAGAACCCAGATCATGACAAGTATTACCAGGATCCCAAAAGGCCCCTGATGTACCCTTCCAGTTGCTATTTCCTCCCCATGTCCCAAGGTAATCATTATCTTAGATTAGTTCTGTCTGCCTTTGAACTTCATGTAAATGTACTAGTTTGTATCTGGCTTTTTCAATAATTCATTATTATACTTTTGAGTGGCGGCCACACTGTTCAATGTGGTTGCAATTTATTTTCATTGCTACATATGATATTCCAGTGGGTGAATATGTGACAATTTATCCAGGCTCTCATTAATAAGCAACTGGGAATTTCTAGTTTGGGGTTATTATGAATGTGTAGCAATGAAGATTATTATATACATCTTTGATGAACATATGTGCACTTCTATTGGGAATATACTTAGGAGTGGAATTTCAGGGTCATAAGGTGTACGTATGCTCAGATTTAATAGATTCTGGACAAATGTTCTCCAAAGGAGATACATCAATTGACACTTCCACTATGTATAAGAATGTATAAGAATTTATTGTTCCACACCCTCTCCAACACTTGGAACTGTCTGAGTTTTTACTTTAATTTTTTATTTTTTTAATAATTTTTTTTAACGATTTTGTCAGAGAGCGAGCACAAGCAGGGGGAGTGGCAGGCAGAGGGAGAGACAGACTCCCTATTGAGCAGGGAGCCCGATGCTGACTCAACCCAGGAAGGATCCTGGGATCATGACCTGAGCTGAAGGCAGAGGCTTAACCAACTGAGCCACCCAGGCAGTCCTGAATTTTTCATTTTAATCATTCTGATTAATATGTAGTAGTAATTTGCATTTCCTTGACTGGCACTGCCAGAGCCAAGATGAAGTAAGACCACTATTCTTTCCTGCTGATTACAGCTAAAAGCTCAGATCAAAATACAAAAAGCAACTACCTGAGGACTCTGAAAAGTAAACAAAAACGGGCAGACTGGGGAGAATCAAAGTTGGAGAAATGCCCTGTTTGTTTTTCCTATTTTCTCCCACAGCTTTGGTGTGAGGCCTGGCCTCTAGTAAAACTAACGGCAGCACAGGCAGCAAAAATGAAGCAGGTTGGAGAAAGGTTTCTATGAGCCAAAGTTTGGCGGGGTGGGGGGGTGAGGGGGAATACCTGGCTTTTTTTTCCCCTCCTTTTCTCCCTCTGAGCTTTGACCTGAGAGTTGGGGCCTAGGCTTGGACCAAGAGAAACCCTATCTTTTTTTTCTTTTTTTTTAAAGATTTTATTTATTTATTTGAGGCAGAGAGAATGAGAGACAGAGAGCATGAGAGGGAGGAGGGTCAGAGGGAGAAGCAGACTCCCCGCCGAGCAGGGAGCCCGATGCGGGACTTGATGCGGGACTCTATCCTGGGACTCCAGGATCATGACCTGAGCCGAAGGCAGTCGCTTAACCACCTGAGCCACCCAGGCGCCCCGAGAAACCCTATCTTTCTAAACAAGGGAACTGGGAAAGGAGGCCTCTGTGGTATGAAGGGTATGGAGGGAATCTACATTTTTTTCTTTCACCTCTTTGCCCCAGTGTGGGACCTAGTCAGCTGTGGCAGCTATGGAAGGCAGCTAGAACTCCAAGAAAAACCTCTTATTTTTGGCAGGAGGGTCAGGAAGAGGGGTCCCTGCAAAACAAAGAGCATGAGATGACTATCAACAAGAGCTGTAGAAGGGGACCCCCTAATTCTATGCATAAACTCACATAAATTCTGTTCTCACGCCTGAACTGCAGGAAAGACACAAAGCTGTATAACAAAAGGTATGTGAACTGAACTACAATTTACTACAGTAATCTCCCCTTATCCACAGGGTATATGTTCCAAGATCCCTATCAGATGCCTGAAACTGCAGATAAAACGCTATGTGTATATATATACTGTTTTTTTCTATATATTCATTCCTATGATAATTTATAGCTTGATTTATAAATTAGGCAATAATAACTAATAATGAAATAGAACAATTACAATAATATACTATAATGAAAGTTATGTTAATGTGGTTGCTCACTCTTAAAATATATTTTTGTACTGTACTCACCCTTTTCTTTTAAGATTTTGTTTATTTATTTATTTATTTATTTATTTATTTATTTACTGAGCATGTGTGAACAGGGGAGAGGGGCAGAGGAAGAGGGAGAAAGAGAATCTCAAGTGGACTCCGTGCTGAGCACTGAGCCTGATGTGGGGCTCCATTTCACGACCTGGATATCATGACCTGAGCCAAAACCAAGAGTCGGACACTCAACCGACTGAGCCACCCAGGCACCCCTCACCCTTTTCTTTTTATGTGAGATGATAAAATGCCTATAGGAGGAGATGAAGTGAAGTGAATGACATAGGCATTTGTAACAAAGTGTTAAGCTACTACTGACCTGAGGATAAGTCAGAAGAATCATCTGCTTCTCATAGTTGATCACAGGTAACTGAACCCAGGGAAAGCAAAACTGCATATAAGGGGGAACTAATGTACTCCCCAAATTTCAAAATACTCCCCCAGTGTTGTATGTATAGGACAGACTCAAAGCAGAATAACAAAGCCTTTGAAAACTGAACTGATAGGGACCAGAACACACAGAAAGTGAGACTGAACTTGTGTAACTGAACCAAACTGAGATTGACCCCCTCCTAAAACAAAACAAAATAACCAATATTCCTCAAAGGCTTTTAACAGGATCCAGAGTCTATGCAACATAATATTCAAAATGTCCAAGATAAAAATTACTCAACAAAGAGAATTAATCAACATACAAAGAAGTGGGAAAATACAACCAATTCTCAAGGAAAAATAAAATCAACAGCTGCTAACCCCTAAATGACTAAGATGCTAAAATTATCAGATTTTAAAGCAGTTATTATAACTCGTAAGTAGTTAAAATGTTCTCTCTAGGTATACGTTGTACTCTAGAAAAATTCTTGCATTTTAGTACAGGAATCCGCGCATTAGAATGTTTATACTAGCGTTGTTTGTAACAACAAACCTGGTAAATAGAAGGGATAGACTGTCACAGAAAGAAATATTATCACTATACAGCAGTAAAATTAAGGAACTACAGGCACATGCAAATATATGCAACAACCTAAAACGAATTTGGAAGTACACTGGGGGGGGGGGGGGGGGGGGAAAGGCTGTAAATTACGTAACAACCAACCATCCTTGTAAAGCTCAACAGTTTATAAACATAAATTTTTAAAGATTTATTTATTTGAGAGAGAGAATGAGATAAGAGCATGAGAGGGAGGAGGATCAGAGGGAGAAGCAGACTCCCCGCCCAGCAGGGAGCCCGATGCGGGACTCGATCCCAGGACCCTGGGATCACGACCTGAGCCGAAGACAGTCGCTTAACCAACTGAGCCACCCAGGCGCCCTATTTTTTTTTTTTTAATTTTATTTATTTATTTGAGAGAGAGAGAATGAGAGAGCACATGAGAGAGGGGAGGGTCAGATGGAGAAGCAGGCTCCTCGCTGAGCAGGGAGCCCGACGCGGGACTCGATCCCGGGACTCCAGGATCACGACCTGAGCCGAAGGCAGTCGCTTAACCAACTGAGCCACCCAGGCGCCCAAACATAAATTTTTAAAAAGCAAAAGGACAAACCCAAGATAGAGGAAAGTGTTACCCCTGGAGGGAAGCAAGGGGTAAAAGACACAGATAATTTCCACAATATTGGCAATATCCTAGTTCAAAATTACTGGTCGGTTCCCACATGCACATTGCTTATCTGTTATACCTACGTCTGTGTCAAAAAACAGTAAGCTTCTAAATGATATCCGGGTGCTGTGTGCATAATTAAAGAACAGAGTTCTCAATCCTTTATTAAAACAGCTTCTACCAACACTTGACTAGCCCACCGTACCTCACCCCCTAAACCTAGCCCGAGCAACCCGCGGTCCCAAACTCAAACCTCACTACAGTCACTTCCGCCTGGGCTCCCTAGCTCCGCCCGTGTGAGCGGAAGTATTTTCCTTTCGGGTCCTCCCGCCTGTAGGGGGCTCTCCGAGGCTTCCAGTGCCACGAAGGCCTCCAGCCTGGGCTGACCCTGCGGCGCCTGTTACTTTAGCCCCAGAGAATACCTTTGCACCATAACTCTCTCGGCCAGGAAACAATCGCACAGGCATCTTACTCTGGACTATAACGTTCACACTCAATCCCGGCCGAGCGTCCTCGTTATCAAGCCCTGGTGCAGTCGTGCGTCGGAGTCAGGCGTCGTGGGGACAGCCCCGGAGTGCCGAAAGTCCCCAGCCCGCTTCCTCCTGCGAAGACGTAGCTGCGGGTAGCTGTGGTGGCGGCGTCCAAGATGTCGACCAAGAATTTCCGAGTCAGTGACGGTGACTGGATTTGCCCTGACAAAAAGTGAGTTCATGAAGGGTCCCGGATTGGGGCAGGGTTTATCGGTAGAAGCTTTCCCAGGCTCGCTCGGCGTTTTCCGTCCTTACGGTCTCCGGTACCTCAAGCCGGGTTGAGGCGGCGAACGGCCAGCTTCCAGGCGGGAAGGAGGCTCCGGTCTCCTCTCGATGAGCTCTTTCGGGAGCCTTTGTGTTGAGTATGTCTCCAAGTTTCCTCGACGTTGTCTCCCCAAGGCAGCCCCTCTTTTTCGAGAGCGAGATGGCCTACCTTTTGCCCCCACACCCCACCCCGGCCAGGTTTCAGCGATAAGGAAATCTCCAGAGTCGAGGCCAGCTTGCGATTGGATATGCCCCACGTGACTTTTTCCTGCAGAACTTTACTCTCGTTCGCGGGAAGCCTCTTTCTCGAGCTCGTCTTTTTGCTTCTCATAATTTGCCTTGGTTTTTTAGTTTTTAATTTCAGCTTTCTTCCCTACTCTTTGTACCCCCCCCCCCCCCCCGTCCAAACACTACCCTTCTTTGATTTAGGAAATACTGACTTTTTTTCTCTTGATTGATCTTTAATTTCCCCACAATATCGCCTCGTTAGAGCCGAGAGGCCTGTGTTTTTGGCTGCTCAGCCCTGGAGATTCCTGCAGCAGAGAAGCACGTGTTTTCGTGGCTGAGCTGTTTGACATGGTTTGCTGAAGCCAGTGTGCTCTGTTAAATTGCCAGGTTCTTTGGAAGGGTGCTCAAATACACCTATTTGGAAATGCATGGAAAGTAATTGTCCAAAAAATTGGATGCACAACTCACATTCAAATAAAAATCTTTGATCTCTTCTTAAGCTCGCCACAAATACAGAGTTCATGTAGTAAGGAGGAGAGACTCTGAAGAAAACAAAAGTGGGTTTAATTCCAGTTCTATTGCTTACAGACCATGTAAGTAGGTTATTTAACTTTACTAAAAGACTGGGATAGAATAGCTCCCTTTTAATGAATACACGATAGCGTAGATAGTGTGTAGAGCAACAAAATATAACCAAATGTGAATACTCTTAATTGATAGCTATCGGTAGTAGTTTTAGAAAAGTTAAATCACTTACTGTCCTTAAAGGACATTAAATCCATATTTCCCCAACATTTGACTTCTGTCCACACTTTAAGTAGTTTAAATGAAGTATTGTTGCGTTTATTTCATAATAAATGGATGGCTCGCTTGGTAAAGATTGAGATGATCTGAAGGATCAGGTCAGCCTGACAGTATTGAATAGAACAAATTCATATGCTCTGAATAGCATTGCTCTAAGTGATACAGACTATTGAAAAAATTCAAAAGATAAACAGCTTGTGATTTTTGTGTTGTTGGTTACTTGTAGAATGATGTGCTTTTGATGGTGTCATTATGACAGCATATGCAGATATTTGAAGTAGGTCTAAGAGAGTACATTCAACTCCGTTACGATTATGTGAATAGAGTATTATTTCTACAGTGTGTATGTTCAGGATAGATTTGATATATTTTCAATGCTTATTTGGGTCATAGGGCATATTTTTTATGGGGAAAAAAGATCTAAAAATTATATGGAGTGCTCACTTTATACCCATTCCATAATTCACATGTTTATTTCATGCTAGTGTAACACCTAAAAGAAATCAGCTTTTTAAAATTTAAGCTTTGCATGTCATTCAGAGCATTTAACATGCTTTTACCAATATACAGATGCATTTTTAAGACCATCATTGTTAGTGCACCTGATAATTTTCTTGTTTTTAATTAAGTTTGCTGAATATAAACAAAGTGATACTGTGCTGTGTTGCACCATGTTGAATTTATTGGTTGTGGTTATTTCTTTCAACTAGGTTTCAGAGGTTTGATAAATACCCCCAGAAAACTCCCATTTCCTTGTAATTATTGAACCTATTTATATTTTTAGTTAGTATAACCTATCTTCTTTACATTGTTATCTCCTGCTTGTAAAAAGATAATTTTGTCAAGATCCATGAAACCGTCTCTGATTTATCTTTATTTTACCCCTTGGCCCATCTTTAGGATTATGTATTTTTTATAATACTTAACACGTTTTTGTATATATCTTCTTATTTTCTGTACTAGGATTTATTTTGAAGTTGTTCTAACTCTCAGTGCCTCTCAGTAATTGTTGAAGTGGAATCCTATCTTACATCACCTTTGCCAAGGGGATTTTGTTGTAATCGATAGGTGCTAATAGAACACTGAAACACAGAGATCCTAAATGACTAACCAGTTAGTGAAAGATTGGAGTTTTTTATCCTGGACCTGTGATTTTAAATCTTATATTTTTTCCACCTACATTGTGAGGATGAGGTGGGGGTTGGTTTTTTGTTTTTGTTTGTTTGTTTGTAATTTGAGATGGCGTTAGAGGTTCTGGATATAGGTGTATAGTAAGGACACATTAGAAGTTGTGCATAAAGAACTTCTAAAATTCTGTAGATTTAAATAACATCTCTGTATTTCTTTTCTTTATTTTCAGATGTGGAAATGTAAACTTTGCCAGAAGAACCAGCTGTAATAGATGTGGTCGGGGTAAGCATTTAAGGAAGCTTCTATTACAACTATGTACAGATCATTTTTTTAATTTATCCAGATTCATAATGCATTATTTTCTTCTGTTGTCAGAGAAAACGACTGAGGCTAAGATGATGAAAGCTGGGGGTACTGAAATAGGGAAGACACTTGCAGAAAAGAGCCGAGGCCTTTTTAGTGCTAATGACTGGCAGTGCAAAACGTATGTGTTTTAAATTATCCAGTTTTTCTTCCATAATAATATGTCTAGCCACTACTTGTTAATATTTCCAGTTCTTACTAGTCACATTGACAAACCAAGGAAACTCTTTTAATCAAAGATATGTTGATTGTTTAGTCCGTATCTGATAGAGAAAATATAAAGAATTTTTAAATTCTCATTTTTTAATGATAGTATTAGTTTTTACTGTGATGGATTATGTATACTAGTAAATGAATGATTAAGGTAAGCTTGCATTCCCAAAAAAAGGGCTATTTAAAACTACCAAAACCTACTTCTTTCTATTGAAAAATCTCAAAAATTTTCAGCCTCTATCATTAATACGAAATACACTACAAAATTCATTTTGCCTGTTTACAAAGTAGTTTTAGAATTTTAAGTTGTTTGCTATAACTATCTCTCGTTAGGTAGTTTTTCCTTAATACTTTCGATTTTCAAGTTCTGTATAGATTTTTTTCCAACTTCCATCTTTTCTGTTGTGCAGATGAATCACATATATGAAAAAGGACTGAATCAGAAGAGGGTTTTCATAAATTTCTGATCCTATAGATACTAAATTTGTATTAGAGAATTGTCCAACAGATTAAATCACTGGATTTGATATGCTGTGAAATTCAGTCCTTGCACTTACTCCTCAAAAACAAATTTAACTTTATTTGGAAGGTATAACTTTACTGTCCTTTGAGGTGAATTTGGAGACTGAAAAATTAGTGAAACCTTTAATTTAAAATGAATTTTCCCTCTAAGGCATCAAAATCTCTGTAGGTATAATTTGCCTCGTTTTGGAAAAATGACAAAGGCACTCTTCAGACTGTATAGCTTTTGCTTCTCTGCTTAAGTAGTTCAGTCTTTTGTCGGAATCCATATTTTCTCTTCAGAAAATGTGTGCTACTGGTACATATTCTTTGTTTGCAGTATTCTTAATAAACATTTCGTTATGGTAGTGATTTCATCCTAGTTTTTATTTTAAAATTCTAGAATGTCTAAAATTTTACTTTTTTTCTTAGATTGCATTATAGACTACTAATCTGGTGTTTTTCTCTTCTAAAGATGCAGTAATGTGAATTGGGCCAGAAGATCAGAGTGTAACATGTGTAATACTCCAAAGTATGCTAAGTTAGAAGAAAGAACAGGTAAAATACAATCACATTCTAACTAAATGATTTTAAAAGGAAGAAAAATTAATTAATAATTCTATCACCTTCTCTTATAAGAGCATAGTAGTTGAGGATTCTGTTTTGCCCTTAGGTTTTTATCTTGATATTTTTCTCATACCCAAAAAAAGGTCATCTTTTGTTTAATAATACCACAGTTTACGGAGTACAGTGTTAGAGAGTCACAAATAGTGACATTAGGAAGGGCAGAGAGGCACCTTTTAAGATAATTGTCTAATGATTAGGCAGTAATTCTCAAATTTGGCTGTGTCTTGGTGTCATTTGAGAAACTTTTTTCAAAACAGACCTATGAATGCTCATTGGGTGTGTGTCCCAAAAATCTGTAGGTGATTAGGATGGTGTTTGGTAACCATTGGCCTAAGTAATAGGTTACCATTGGCTTTGTGTGTTCTCTGTGGTGAGATGAAAATATTTACCTAATCGAATATAGTTTTTCAGTTATCAGCAATTAGCTCAACCACATTATCAAATCTCATTTTGTCGTGTAGTGACTCATACATCATATAATCAAAGTTTTCCTTCTATATATAGTTATCGTCAGACTTACTAAACTACTTCCCTATTTTCTTTTCCTTGAGAACTTCAGATCACTTCCACTGTGTGGTTTCTGGGGATATGAGACCCATTAGCCCTTCCAGAATCATCTGGACCTAGCCCTTCAAGGCTGCAACAGAAATTGTTTTTTTATTCCCCCCGTTTTTTGGTGTTTTTATGTTTTGTTTTTTGTATATTTAATATTCTCTCATGTGAGATTATAGTCCAATGTCCTAGATATTTTTCTTTTTCAATCCTCAAATCTTACCCCACTCTTCTCATTCTTAGCCTTTATATTAATTGGGTAGATTGGGGCCTTCTAATAAGGGTCTCCCTTTTTTTCCTTTCTTCACCTTCTAAAGAATGTTTTTTTTTTTTTTTTTTTATCCTTTTTCTCCCCACACCTGTGGTAGTTTATTTGTGTCCTTTTTAGATTCATCGTCTTCTGCCTGGCCACAGAATGTTTGTTGAGTATCTTCAGGGTCCAGTCTCTAAGCTTTCTTTGCTCTTTATTTTCTGGGCATTTTTTTTAAGTCCTAAGTTTAAGTAATCTTCGGCACACCATAATACTCAGATATATGTCTCCAGTTGAGACTTCTTTGAGCCATATATTCAGCTGCCTATTCAGCATTATCATGTAAATGTCAAACTTATTATATCCAAACTGAACTCATGATTTTCCCCCAGGACCTGGCCCTCTTCTAGTGATCTCTTTCTCATGATTAGGACTACCCACCATATGCTTGTTGCGTAAGCCAGAAATCTAGATGTGCTTAGTAACTCCTTCATTTCTCCTCTATTCCCTCAAAAATTCTTTTCCACCACTCCCCTAGATAGGAATACCACTATATCTTGTCTTAGAGAACTAGCCCCTTAGCTGGTGTCTACATATTCTGCCTCCCTGCCCCATTGGCAGCCAGAGATGTTTTGTTTTATTTTGTTTTCCAAAGTAAAAACTTCATTCATGACTATGGTTCTTCTCACTTTTCCTTTACTCAGTATTTTTTTCTGTGATTCTGGTGTCTTGACCCTTTCCCACTTCTCTGGCAATAACTAGTTGTCTTGTCACAGTTGAATGTGTGAAATAACCTAGAGCATTGCTCTCCAGTGTCTCTTTACTATTTTTAATAAGGAAGTCCGAGGTTCTGAGGAACATTTCCTAAGCGTGGGATAGTCTGTGTGTAAAAGAAAACTTGATGTACTACTGAAAGATTGCTGACTTCTGCATTATCCCTTCAAATAAAATAATACAGTAATGTTCTTGTCAAAAATTAAGTTCTTTTTCTGTAGCCTATATGAGAACACTAGAATAGCTTTGTGTTTGCTATGATACTCATTTTAAAGTAAATTGACAGGGCGCCTGGGTGGCTCTGTCGGTTAAGCGGCTGCTTTTGGCTCAGGTCGTGGTTCTGGGGTCCTGGGTTAAGTCCCACATCGGGCTCCCTGCTCAGTAGGGAGTCTGCCTCTCCCTCTGCCCTCCCCCTGCTTGTGTTCTCTCTTTCTCTCATTCTCAAATAAATAAAATCTTTTTTGAAAAAAATAATTTTATTTACATACCTATGCAAAATTACTTGTGAATTACAGTTCACTTTCTAAATCCTAATTTATTTGCCATGCCATTTTTCAGCTGCAAATTACTTAAATGTGAACAAAGAACTCTCTAAAAGCCCAACTATTGAATTTAAATAGGATTGTTTTAATATTTTTACACGTTTTCACATATAAACAGTCTAGTTTATCAGGCATTTTTCTGTACTGCTGACCTGAAGGTAATCATGCTATTGCATTATATTTGTTCACTGTCCTTTTTTTTTTTCCCCCGTATGTGAAGTAATTCCCATCTAAATCCTGTGGATTTTTTTGGTTTGTTTTTGTTTTAGTTTTTTTTTTCCCTTTTAAGTTTTTAGAGTTTAGTTCTTTATTATTAATCATCTCTTAAAATGACTTATTTTCCGTCTAGATCCTGTGAAGTTTTTTTTTGTTTTTCTCCTACTTTTACGTAGTTTGAAGCTTAGCTCTTTACTATTAGTCATCTTTTAAAATTTGTTGTTTATTGCATTACTCATACCTTAATCCCAGGACATACTGATATAATATTAAACATATCTAGAGGTAACAAACTACATTGAATTATAACTTTCCACGGTATTTGTAATCTAAAATTAGCATTGAATATGAGCTGTTCCCTTGAGGTTCATCATATACTCGTTTGTACTTGATTTTCTCTTTTTATATTTAATTTCTGAAAAGCTAGAGCCAAGATTTTAGTAAGGAAAAGTTGTTCCTGGTATTTAATCCACTCTTCATTTGTATGTCATGTACAGAAGCAAAAGGAAATTCGTGTATAACACAGTTGAAATCCATATTGTCTCTGAAATAAGGTAGGAGGAGGAAGAAAGGGATCACATGCAACTTTGAGGGATAAGCACCTACACATTGCAGTTTTCACTGGTACAAACTAATGAAGATAAGATGAATGTGATTTTTTTTTTTAAGAAAGTTAAATTTATTACATTATTTTGTTGGGATAGTTCTATCCCTTCTACTATTTGTGTCTCATAAAATGATGATAGGGTAATTGATCATTTTTTAAATGCCCATGATTGGTAATTTTAAAGCCACATATCCTAAGTTCTTTAAAAATACTTTTTTGTTCATAAGTTTATTTAGTGTTTTGCTTGTTCATGACGTCCTTACATCTTGGAATCACTGCCTTTATGTGCTGGTACTGCTCTGCAGTATGTGCAGTAGTAGTTAGATAATGTTGCTCTTGCTGACATAATGTCTATTATTTTTTCAGTGGGAGATTTATTGAAAATCTCACTTTTTCTCTAAAACTAACTCCAGTTTCTCTTAAGCCTGTGTCAAAAAACGGTCAATCCAATTACAGATGTTAGTTGTGACATCAAAGAATAGTGGTTTGCTGATCTTGACTACTTTTTAATAGACTATTTTCAGTTTAAGAGTTTACTGTCTACTTTGAACAATATATTAAAAATAGTTGTAATAAAACCAGTTTAGGTGTCCTTTATTATGTTCTTGTATTTATATAATTAGGAATATTCCGAACACTAGCTACATTTTATTCCAGCAAAATTTCAACATATCAAAAGATAACAGTCTATCTGCAACTGGTAATCAGTGAAATTTGATTCTTAGTTCTTAACGAGCCCACTCCTCTCAGAAGAATTATGATAAAGTACAGAAGAAAGTTGTTTCAAAACTTGGTTATAGCATAGATTTGAGGAGATGTTTTTCACCCATGTATTGCATGCATAGTCATACAGGACATTTTGAAATTGAGAAGAGCTAGAAACGTAGCAGCAGGGCTTTTTCAGCCGAAGTATGTAACTTTGACACTGTTCTCTGTAGTGATACTTTTTAATACGCTTTTTTAAAACTAGTAATTTACTAGCTAGGCAAATGTCATTTATGAAATTTTTCTTTTCTTTTTCTGTTGCTTGGAGGTGATTTTGACATGTTTTTGTTATTTTAATGAATTGTCATAGGGTAACAGTTTATGCCCCCTCCCTTTTTAGGCTATGGTGGTGGTTTTAATGAAAGAGAAAATGTTGAATATATAGAAAGAGAAGAATCTGATGGTGAATATGATGAGGTAAGCTATACATTAGTGTGCAGGTTGAACACAAATTAGAAAACATGTAAAAAATACCTTAGATGCAAAGGCATAATAAATGTATGTTTTTATAAGTATACTTTGTATCCTTTAAGGCAACTTACCATTTTTTAAGAAGTTCTAACTTACTTAAATATATAATTGTTACAATTAACTTGAAAAGATTTATTGACTTAAGTATATAAAAGTAATTTCTTAGAAAAAGTAATAATTTTAAAACATTTTCAGCTAACAGAAATATGAAACTTTTTCTCTAGTTTGGACGTAAAAAGAAAAAATACAGAGGGAAGGCAGTTGGTCCTGCATCTATTTTAAAGGAAGTTGAAGATAAAGAATCTGAGGGAGAAGAAGAGGATGAGGATGAAGATCTTTCTAAATATAAATTAGATGAGGTAAATGATTTCCTTGTCTTATTTCCCCTTAGCCTTAATTGAGCTATGATATAACATGAATCTTTTCAATGGTCTTTGTCCAATAGTGAAAATACGTTTTATGTATTCATTTGTTCTCAAAAAGATTTCGAGCTTCACTCTGCCAAGCACTCTTCTGGCTCTGGAGATACAATAATAATGGAGACAGAGCCATCCTTCTTTTAATGGAACTTCAATTCTCAAGGGGAAAGACATAAATGAACAAGATAATTTAGATAGCAATGGTATTGTAAAGATAAATGTGATAACAGATCATGAGAAGAGCTACTTTGGTTTCAGTGGATGGAGAGATTTCTGAGGAGGTGAAATTTGAGCTGAGACCTTGAATGATAGAATGATATTAGGTGCTGGCCACAAGAGTTGTGGTCAGCACTTTCAGGCAGAGAACAGCAAATAAAAGTCATTTAAATAGGAAAGAAAGAAGCAACATCAAAAAATCACACATAAATGTTAGAGCAGAGGGGAGAATGTGGTGAGAGGGACGAACACCACCAGCAGGTCAGGTGGTGTTCATTCTAAGTCCAGAGTATAAAGTTTTATGGCCTGATGTATACATCCAGATTAAGGATACACTTGAGGTCTAATCATAAGAAGTCCTCAAATGCAACTAAACAAATCAATGTGGAGCAATTTTTAAAGCTTGTTTCTTAACAAATGAGATCAAACAAATCTGATCTGTTTCGGAGTGGTGACTGTCAATATATTAAGATATTAGGGAGGCAGAATGGATTACTAGAGTTAGGGAGACTAGATGAGAGGTTATACGGTAATATACTGGAGAAAAGAGCAAAGTTGTGAACTTAGACTATAAGAAGAGGGATTCAAGGGCTTTTAAAGGGTAAAAATGAAAATTCTTTACAGCTTATTTGGTGATACATTGTGACAGAAAAAGAAGAAATAGGTACAACTTTTAGGTTTACTTCACTATAATGTCTGAGATAGTCTGTTTAGCTGAGATGAGGAATATAGTAGGCAGATTTTAGGATCGAGAATTTGTTGAGATGTCGATGATACCATACTTCTGTTGATGATACTATATATCCATATGGAGATGTCCAGTACACAGAACTGTTCATTCCTAGTAGATAGCATTAATAAACAAATGTCTAAATAATTGAATTTTTGTTAGGATGAGGATGAAGATGATGCTGATCTCTCAAAATATAATCTTGATGCCAGTGAAGAAGAAGATAGTAATAAAAAGAAATCTAATAGACGAAGTCGCTCAAAGTCTCGATCTTCACATTCACGATCTTCATCACGCTCATCCTCCCCCTCAAGTTCAAGGTCTAGGTCCAGGTAAACGGGTACAGGTCAAGGGTAACACCAGTCAAAATGTCAGTATCTAACTTCTTTATTTATAAATTTTGCTTTTCTTGACTGAATAAGCTTTCCTTTTTATTTTAGAGATTTCATTCAAGTCCACATTTACAAAATAATTTTTTCTTAGCGCCATGAAGTTACTGTCTAGTATCTTCAGAAATGCAAAGTTTTAATGTGAAACTTCCTTGGGCCATTTTTAGCACCATGCCTTTTATTAAAATAGACCTTAAAAATTCATTTAAACCATTACATATAGTGATACTTAATTATATAAATAGATAGTATACATTTAGGAACTTTAAAATGTGAAGATTTATATTTTCACTCATGATGTTAAAGGCTACAGAAATTTTCTAGACACTAAATCATTGCTTAATGTACAATGTTTTAATAATTTACTTTGATAGAGGTATTTTGAGTAAAGGAGCAAATTCAGACATATTAGTTCTATTGGCTTAATGCTCATGATGTTGAGATGTCCAGGAAAAAGAGGGTTTAGTTGGTGTTGTACTTGAATATTATTTTATGTAATGTAAAATTTTAATAAATCTTACCTGATTGCATAGTCAACAATGAAAATTTTAGGTGAGCAAAAGCAGTACCTTATATAGACAATATTCCCTTGAAGAATTCTTTTCACGATGCAGTGAAGCCATGGGCCATGAATTTTAATGGTATTTAGGGATAAAAATATTAGCTAATTGAGTACTTAACTAAAGTTAGATAATTTTTGTTTGAGTACTGTAAAGCCTGAAAGCTTTATAGGAGTGATAATACAGTAATTTTAAGATGTAAATATAATAGTAATCTTTTTCTACAAGGTATTTTAAGGGATAAATTAATGGTATAAGGTTAATAAGTAAATTTAATTTTTTTTTTTTTAAAGATTTTATTTATGTGACAGAGAGACATAGCGAGAGAGGGAACACAAGCAGGGGGAGTGGGAGAGGGAGAAGCAGGCTTCCTGCGGAGCAGGGAGCCCAATGTGGGGCTCTATCCCAGGACCCTGGGACCATGAACTGAGCTGAAGGCAGACGCTTAACGACTGAGCCACCCAGGTGCCCCGTGAATTTTATTTCATTTGTGATTTTTAAAATTTAAGTGGGCCATATCTGTCTCCCCTTTGAGTAGACAGAAAAACATAGCAATTAAACAAACATACACATGTCATACTTAAAGTGTCACACTAGCTAGAGACTAAGGAAACAGAAGGAATTTTATTAGGGAAATTGATAGAGATCTATCAGAGGTTAAATTATGAACAGCAACATTCAGTATTCCTGGATGTATAAGTCCTGGGTTGCTTTAAAAATTGTGAACAGAAATTATTCACTATTAATGAAGTGAGATAATGCTTAGTGTTTTTATTTGTACAATTTGATTTTTGGAGTTATTTAGTCAAACTTGGAAAGTGATAGTTGATTTTTTTAATTAAGTTTGGGCATAAATATTTAAAATGTTTAGTTACCTTAAAATACTGTGTTTTGAAAATATATATCTCAAATAGTTGCCTTTTTATATGAAAATGAACTCTAATACATATTTTTCTTTCAGTGTTCATTTCACAAAGTTCATTTAAGTGGTCCTGGAAAAAAAAATCCTTCCATGTTGTTCCAGGTCCCGTTCAAGAAGTTCTTCCAGTTCGCAGTCAAGGTCTCGTTCCAGTTCCAGAGAACGTTCGAGATCTCGTGGGTCGAAATCAAGGTGAATGAGGTAGCATCTCTCTGTAAAGCAGAGAGAAAAAATATTTAAAGGCTGCAGAAGGCGTTGCTGCTTTTTTCCTCTTATTTTGCTTCTACTTGTCAATTTTATTTTAGCATTAGAAAACTAATGCACTTGCCTCAGCTTAATTTTCTCACCATGAGATGTTTCCATTGCCAGCAGTGTGCCAAGACATTCCCATGATTGAATTAAGGCTGCTATTTTGCATAATGCAAGGTTTGTTATTTTTGTGCTAGCTAAAATGTGATGAAATAGGAAGATGGAGCCAAGTCTTAACACCAGATCTCTAGTACATTAAAATCATGTTTGCAATAATCGTTCAAATAAAATCAGAGATATGCAAAGAAAAAGTTTACTGTGTTAAAAGGCAGAAAATTAACCTTGCCTCAAAACAGATTTTGTTTTGTAGGGCAATTGTTTCGGTATTTACAGAAACTGTTTTGTCATTTATATCAGATAAAGTTTCTGGAACGTTTCTATTTTTTGGTAATATTGTACAAAATATTATAGAATTATAAATATAAAATGTTATACATAAATATTATATATAGAACAAGCACTCCTCTTAAATTTTACAAATTAAATCAAGAAGTATGGTTGGTTAAAAAAAAAAAAAAATACATATGGTTGGTTATTCTAGGTAGGATGTGGTCTTAAGTAAGCATTACTGTTAACTTCAGGTTGCATTTGGTCCAACCTGTAGAGGGAAACAGTTTGTGAAGAAGCAAATGAAACATTAGTGTTTACTTTCTTGAAATTTTTTTCCTAAATTTGGTCAAAATACGCTGCCCTTTAAGTTGATTTATTGATCATTTATTTAAAGCATCTAACAGGAATAGAAAATGACTAAAATTCCACTTGTGTGGAAATTCACACTGAAGTTTAATGATAGTTTTTTGGTAAAAATAATTGCTTGGTAGAGCCAAATCTGTAGCATTAGAGGGCAATTGCAGTTTAACATTAAAGGAAGAAAGAGTGATACACAAGCTTGTATTAAGCCAATACAAAAATGGAGAGCAAGTGAGTTTATTGTTGTTATTTATTATCAATGTTTTAGTACTTTTATTTAAGTGCTGCTTAGGTGAAGATCCTTAAATCTTAGTTCCCTTTGGGAAGTACTAGAATTCAGATTTACAGAACAGCCTTCATGTTCTTGCCAAACATTTTTTTCATTGCTTATAACTTTCCAAAGAATTCTCCTTTTGGGCTTTCTGATTTTATTTTAAGCCCAAAGGTGAATTTTTTGGGAAGTTTGAGCTAAATTCCTTCAACCAAAATATGTAAATGAAGAAAAATTTTGCATTTAAACATTTGCACATTTACTTCTACCTGAAACATGTGAATGTCAACACTTCATACTTCATGAATAGTAGTCCTTCATAAAAATAAAGATTGTTAATGTAAATCAAAGTTTTAAAGTTACTCATTTTATTTTTCTTTGATTATTTGGCAGTTTAATAGTTCTTTCTCATTGCTGTCCCCTATCCCTGCCCTTTGTGTAGCAACTTAACTAATAAGTTGCTTAATTCCTCAAGGAACTGTTATGTTTATTTGCCTCAGGAAGTTGTATATAACATACAAGTTTGTTTCCCAAATGGGAAGATGTTTTCTAGACGTAAAGTCATGCAAATGCAGTTACCTTTTGGTTTTGTTATTTATGTATACTTTAAAATGAAAGCCTTAAGTTAAAAAAAAAAAAAAATTCTTCTTTATTAAGCTGGTTTTTAATTATAAGTAATGAACACTTAGAATGTTAAAGAGATGAAATTAAAGTAATTGTACTTAAATAGAATTGTTTTCATGGTTGAACCAGAAGTCTTCTGTTGAGTATGCAGTAAGTATTCCTTCTTATAAAATTTTCAGTTGTATATCCTGTTTATTTTTGGAGCTATCTGTTAACTAAATGATCTGCCTCATTTCTTCTTTTAATGAAATGTTTGATTTGTTTCTCAATCAATGAAGATCCAGCTCCAGGTCCCACAGGGGCTCTTCTTCCCCACGAAAAAGATCTTATTCAAGTTCATCATCATCTCCTGAGAGGAACAGAAAGAGAAGTCGTTCTAGATCTTCTTCATCTGGTGATCGCAAAAAAAGACGAACAAGATCACGGTCACCCGAAAGGTTTGGGTTTCTGTAGAAATAAGAATGGGTGTTCTTAAGTGTGTTTAATAGATTAAACTTCCTAGTCAAGGATTAGATTTTCATTATCTCCTTGTTCCAATTTTAAATTACACTTTTCAACTTTGAATTTCAAAACCACTAATTACTTTGTTTATCCTGTGTGCTTTGATCAGGTTGTTTAGAAAAGTTGTAGATCAAACCACTCTTCCACTATCTGGTCATTTTATTGTTTAAATTTTTATTTTCGTATATGATTATTATAGCCAACTCTCGGTTATTTCTGTTTTTTAAGATTGTAATTCAGAGGCTGTATGTAGAAATAATTTAGAAGTTGATTTTTAAATGTATTGATTTATGTTACTGATTTTACATTAAATATTAGAAATCAATTCTGGGGCCTCTAGTAAAAAAAATTAACTATCTTAGATCATTGGAAATCTTTTCTCATTTAAATATGTATAAATGCATTTCCACAGCAAATTATTGTTTTATGCCCTTCATCTATAAGGATATAAGGAAATTGTTCTTGTAGCTAATACATTTTTCATCTTGCAGTCCAAATCTTTTTTTTTTTTTTTTTTTTTTAAGAAAAAGACCTTTACTAGATCACTTTACTTGTATTGACATTTTTAAAATTTGGAGAGTGCAGGTGTCATCCGTCAACCTTTTCTGCAACAGGCTAATTACTCAGTTTCATTAACTTTCTCTACATTCTCAATGTCAAATTATATAGGCATTTTAATGATTTCCTTTGTGGTCTTTGCAAATTTTCCATATCCTTTCAGCTTGTGAAAATAAGAATTAAGTACAATCTAATTATTGCTGGGTTCAGAGGTAGGATTACCTCATGATTCCTTCTTGTACAGAATGATTAATTTGCTTCACATTTTAAAGTATAGATATTAAGCTTACACACTACTAGTGTTGTTTTTGTGCATTTGCTCCTTTGTAAGAAAATTACTCCGTACTTGAACGAAATTCATTCTGTTGCTTTCTTACCACTCTGCAAATTTTTATCTTAGCCACATATAATCCCCCTAGTTTGTTGTCATCTAAACTTAATGAACATGTTCTCTATTCCATAAGCCAGGTGATTGGTGAAAACACTAAACAACCCTGAGCCCAGGGCCAACCCCTCGGAACACCACTACTTTACCCAGGTTGATATATTGACTTATTCATATTAGCTGCATGAATATAACCCTATAACTAATTGTACAATCATCTTGTGTGACCTAGATTTCCAAACGTAATTATTTATGAATATATATTTTCATACACAATCAGAAGCCTTGCTGTATTTGTTTTACATACAGACTTACCACACTACAGTGTATCACAGGGATTGATTAAGTCACACTTCCATTACCAAGTTTATATGCCTTTGTTGTATATTATCTGTAATTTTACACATTTTTGCAAGGCTTTCCTTCATTGCCTTAAATAATTGAGAGGTGGCTATATATTGAAAAGAGAAGATACTTGTAAATTATAGAGAATTTTAAATTATGGTTATGCTATTACTGGGCTCACATCCAACATCTAAACACTAGTTAGTTATTATGTGTATACATTTGTATCTTATATTTTAATTATTTTTGCCAACATAATGAGGTTTTATTTATTTATGTTCTCACAGTCTTATGAATGAATGCTGGATAACCAACTCTAGCTTACTAGATTATCTCCTTTCTCCTTATGTCTTACAGGCACCACAGGTCATCTTCTGGATCATCCCATTCTGGTTCCCGTTCAAGTTCAAAAAAGAAATAATGTATTAAAATTTACATCTTAAAAAAAAATCAGTACAGTGCATGAAGCATATTTTTTAAGAAGTTGGTGTCTTACTTGGTCAGAAGTGCTAAATCTGCTAGTAGAGGTGCATGCCTTTCATTGCTTTTCAGAACAATACAGCTGTGTTTATTTGTGAAATTAAAAGTAAATAGTATTTTAAGCCATAATGTCCCAAAATATATGCTCTATCATTCATTATTTACAACCATTTGCTTCACTTAAAACCATTTCAGCTATGACAAAGTACTTTGTTTCCTAATTTGAACTCTTGTTTTTTTTCATTTCCGAATATGAACTGTCTATTGACTGAAGACAGGATAACCCAGGCTTGCCTGAACTTTGGGCATGGAGGCAAGACTGTGGTAAAGTAGTTGGATACAATCTGTTTATGTTATTCTGGGAAAAGGAGTCCACCTGTTTATGTTAATCTATGTCAAAGTAATTCTTATCAGAAAAGGTAAAACTAGTTGGAAAAGCCAACTGGAAACTTTTATTTTGAAATTCCCTATGCTCAGGGTGCCTTAGAATCTTTGTCTGTCTCTCTCTTACTCAGTTTTGCTTTTTGTACCACCACATTTAATGAAGAAAAATCTTGTGAATTGTAGAAGGAAAGAAGTGTTACTCATTTCTCCTTGCCTGACACATGATTTTGAGCAAAGGTGTAAAACCAGTTCCTCTCTTTACTGGTATTATTGATGAGAAAAACATCTATTTCAAGATGTTTATCTTAATATTTTAAAAAGTTTTATGTGATATCATTTAAAATTTAATCCAGTTTATCACATATGGTAGTGCAGACAAAGTTAAATCATAGTTAATGAGGAACAAATTGAAGAAAGCTTCAGAAGTATATTTCTCTGGTTGAAAGACCAACAGAGATATTGTGAATTTAAGTGAACATTTATTTGCCTTGAGATGTTCAAACACTGCATAAAATTTTCTTTTGAGTAACAAATGAATGCTCATTTCTGCATGACATGCAGAAATACTTATTGTTCCTATTCACTTGAAATTACTTATGGCTTAAAATACTTTCAGAGTTTGTTTTATTTCTCAAAATTAAAATCTGGTCACTTGAGCTCCATTATGTCCTCTGGCTTAAAAACAAAGGTTTCTCTTAGCAGTATCTTCAGTGACAATGCAAGGTAAGTATATTAAGGGAAATCGACAGTGTGCTGGGGACTTTTTGTCATGGGGATCAGTACCCACTTTTTGGGGTTTTTTTCCCTTAATTTTAAATTACTGTCTACTGCAATTAAAAGTTTAAAAGTTTCAAGGTGTTCAGTAGACCAAACAAAATTGTTTTTTATTTTAAAATGAGTGATTTTTCTGTTCAACTTATCTAAAGATGAAAGCAAAATACCTTATGTAAAAGTATTTTGATAATATTTTTACAATGAACTTCCCCTTGTTTTTTTATGTCTTAATTTTCTTTGCTACGTTTACTGTAGGTTGCACAAGAACTTTTACTCTCTTGTAATTGTGCCTCAGACTTCTTGAAAGTCCACCTTCTAAATTGCCCAGATGATCTTCTAGAGTCTACATGTTACCATTGGTTTATTCTTGTGCTTTCTGTATTTGAAACTTTGGCTGTACTAAGCAAATGCAAGTTATAAATTTAGCTAATAGTTTACAGACAATTCAGATGATTATGATTTCATTTGGTTTAACTAAGCTGTACTAGTTCATTTCATGAGGAACTGATGCTGTAGACAAATGTAAATAAAGCTGTGAGTCAAGCATCAAGTGGCATTTATGAGAAATAAATTAGAATTTTTAAGCTCCGAGTTAGTGTTCATTTTTAAGCTAATTACTGTCCTGTTACTTTTGATTGTGCATTTTAAATTCTTCATGTTCCTTTACCTTTGTATAACATCACCCTTTGTTTATATAGGAGTGCTTGGTTTAAAACATACCAGTCATGATCCAACTATATAACTTTGTTTGTGACTTTCTTTTTAATGGAGAATATCCAGATTCGTTGAATATTTCCTACCACAACATCACACACTTTATTTCATGTGGTAAAATAGCACTGCATAGTGTGCTTCTTGAATTAACTTTTAAAACTGTGACTTTTTAACACTGAACAGCTGTCCCTTTTAACTGCTAAATTTTCTTACGTTCTCATTTAGAATCCTTTTATTTGAACAATATTTGAATGGTATCTAATAATGTTTGAGTTCAAGGCAAATTCTAAATGCAAGACCATCTCTAGGCACAATTATAAAAGTAAAACAAGTCTTTGTTTCCCCTCTTAGATTCTGGCATCCACAGCCAGTGTGTAGGTATTGGTAAGAAGGCAGGGAATTTCTCCGCTCCGCCCCCTGTTTTTGATACAGTCGTGAGATAACTTTGTAGCTTTCCTGAATTGGAAAATAGAGTGAGCAGTTTTAATTAAAAGACATTTTAAGGTATGTAATAGATTACAGGCAGGCAGATCTCCCTGTCAGCTTTACATACTGTTTTACAAAAAGCAAAGTTACAGCTTAAGGAGATTTAAAACTTGTCCAGGGGAACCACAAGATGGCTAAATGGGGATTTACCCCCGAGTCTGATGGCAAATTTCTGTATCACCTCTAATAACCAGATAATTTGTCTCAGAAGATAAATGTTAAGTCAAAATGGTCAGGTGTTTCTTAGTGGTTTGGTAAGAGGGTATTAATTTCAGTCATTTATAGGTAGGTAGGTGGATAGGCAGACACACTAATTTGGAATAACTTCAGATTTACAGAAGAGTTGCAAAATTTGCACAGTTCCAATATACCCTCCCCCTCCTGTTTTCACCATCATTAACACATTACCATGTACTTTCGACGAAACTAAGAAACCAGCATTGATGTATTACTATTAATTACAATCCAGATTTCATGTGAATTTCACCATTTTTCCATTACTCTGTTCCAGGATCCAGTCTAGGATATCACAGTGCAGTTAGTTGTCATATCTCTGCAGTTCTCCTCTGGTCTGACAGTTTTTCATTAGTTCCTTGACAACCTTGAGGAGTACTGACTGGGTATCTTGGAAAATATCTCCCATTCTGAATTAGTCGGTGTTTCTGATCATTAGACTGGGAGAAGGGGAAATTGGAAAGAATATTAGAGGAAACGTACCTTTTTCATCATATCTGGGGTACATTATACCTGGATTTGCCCAAATTCATCATTGTAGTTAGTATTTACCCCTTAACGTACTCCATCTTTTGGAAGCAAGTTACTAAGTATAGTCCACCTTCAGAGAGGAGATCAGGGAATTAAACTCCTGTTGGGGAAGGCAATCTACTCACTTGGAATTCTTCTGTAAAAAAGCTCTCCCACTGTATCTGTATGGACTCATGCATATTTCTTTTATACCAATGCTATGTTATTTTATTGCTCAAATTGTTCCAGCTTTGGCCTTGGGGAAGTTCTTTGAGATTTGGCTCCTGTGTTTTTTTGACATACCTCCATTCTTCCAGTAGAACATAAAGTAGATGATGGAGGAGGGAGGGAAGAATTGTTGGGAGAGAGATCATCCAATAGGTGAAGGAATGGGATCAGATTCATCATGGTGGGGTGATGGGCAGGGGCCAGGGCACTTTGACCTTAAAAAGGAGCCTTGGCAATTCTCAGGAGGGACGGATCCGGGTAGCATTAGAACCAAGTTTGTAGTCACTGAGAGTCACCAATAAACAATAAAATTTCTTTACATAGCATTGCACACATTTATAAAAAAAATGTAATAATAGTTCCTAAATGTACATATTTAGCAAAATAAAAGGTACTAGCATAAGAAAAATATTTACAACCAGGTAAATTCCTAAATAATATACCTAAGAAGATTATGAGAAAAGTTATATAGTAGTATTCAAGAATGTAAAAAGGACTAGGTTTGAAACTAAAAGTGCATAGGACAGCCTTTTCCCATTATCTTAATTTAGTGGAGGAGCACCTATAAAATATTTAATGGTAGAAATAAAGTGATAAATATTGGGAGAATTAGTTGTGCCTGAATGAAAGCAAAACTCCTGACACAAATAGTTTTGAAGGAGACGTTTATAATGAATGTGAGCTAATTTGCGAAGGCTCAAATTCTGGTTATGCTTTTAGGGTACCAAAAGTATGACTGGGAAAACGTGGAGAAAGGAGGGACCTCAATCTGTCAGAATTAGACTGGACCGCATTGAACACTGACTGAAAACAATGATGAGTTAAGATCTTAGTGTTGTACTCAGAGCAAAAAGTTTTGCTTTTTGCAGAGACGAACAGCTGTAGCCTATTAGGGTCATCACAAAGGCTGAGTATATCCAACCTGCAAATACTGACTTATTTTCCCCCTACTTATGTTATTTCATATATACTAATGCTCACATGTTTATTTCATCACTGGTGACAAGCAATTCTGTTTATGTCATTTCTTTGCTTAAAACCTGTGCCTTCTGGCTTTCAGGATTAAACTAAAATCCTTTCACATATCATTAAGAGGTCATGACTTATTTTTTCCAGTATTCACACCTTTTCTTCCCCTGCGTCTCAGGCACTAGCCACCTTAGCCATGCTGAACCACTTGTGATAGATTTTCATCATTGTACAAGTTTCCTACACATGGAATGCCCTGTACAAACCCCCCCCCCCCCCCCCCGGCCTTTATCACTCTCTCACTTGGCCTTCATGACTCAATTCAGAATGCTAGGATGCTATTCCTGATTCCTCTGAGTTTCCACAGGACTTACATGATTTTCCTGCGAGGCCTGGTCTTTACCCAGTATTCCTAGCTTTTAAACAACATTTTGTCCTGGCAAGCACTCAGTGTTTGACAAAGGAGTCCGTTAATAGCTGTTAGGTTTCCTAAGAGGTTTTTATTAATTGTCTTTTTTTCCGTATTAACATAGGATAAGTTTTTGTTCTTTACCAAAAGTAATTCTTTGATTGCTGGAGTTTTTCTGAAGTTCTATCTTTGCAAGATTAACCAGCGTGAAAATTAGTTCCCAAACTTAAGTTTCAAGAACAGGTTTTTTTCTAAGTTTAGTAAGACCATGTCTTCAGTGAAAGCTTTGAAGTTACCAATGCAGCTATGCTTCATTGGCGTATACAATCTCTAGAAATTTCATGTATATAAGCTGTTTTCCTCAGTGTTGTGTTTAAAGGATGCAATTTGTATTTTTGGCAAACAAGATAAAACTGGGAACAGCAGCCTCACTGGTATACATTTTTAAATCTGCTTAGATTTTTTTAATGACAGAAGCACTAAAAAAATACTAAGCTGGAAGTAAGATCTTTTGATCAGCTACTGATTTATTCCTAACATGCCTCAGCAAAAATATTAACCTGAGCAACTTTGCTATAAATTGGTAAATTGTGTTCCTGCAGTGCATGATCATAGAACTAAGTGTAATGGGGTACATCGTTTGCAAAATAAACAATGAATTTAAAATGTAGTTTGCCTTATTCTGATGTAAGAGCAGATTAGATAGTATTCAAAATTATTCTATGTATATTAAAATATTATAAATGTAGGTCTTTAGAACAGTAGGCATATCATGCACTATGTATACCCAAATTTAGTAAGTACAGTTTTTTTTAAAGTACAGTTTCAAGGCTTTAAAAACTTCAGTGGAAAATAGCATAGAATATATCATAGAATATATCACTGCTTGATAGTTACAGCACTGAAGTACTTTTTGTTTGTTTTGTTTTTTTTTTTAAATATTTTATTTATTTATTTGACAGAGAGAGACACAGCGAGAGAGGGAACACAAGCAGGGGGAGTGGGAGAGGGAGAAGCAGGCTTCCCGCGGATCAGGGAGCCCGATGTGGGGCTCGATCCCAGGACCCCAGGATCATGACCTGAGCTGAAGGCAGACGCTTAACGACGGAGCCACTCAGGCGCCCCAGCACTGAAGTACATTTTATTGGCAAAAATGATTTGAACATTTTCTTGGACTTACATAACACTGACTTTTATGAGGAAAGTGTGATCTATGAGTTATTTGCTCACTAGTGAAATGAAAACGAATATAAATACAAAATGGGAGTGTTAAATTGTGGATAGAAAAAAAGTGATATAAGTAAGTCTTTATATTAATCTTGGTGAAATTATTACTTCTTTAATCTACCTGTTGGCTTCAAACCTGAAAATGTTCCCTGAATACTTATATCAGAATTCTGAGCAGAGAAGATAAATCATCTGCATTCTTGTAATCGGAAATTGTAGGTTAGAGTTTAAGAATTTTAATGTGATATTAGTGAGTGATCAGAGAATAGGAAATTATTTGCACCTTTGTAAGTGGTGTGATTAGCATTACAAGATTGCATTGCCTTATGTCATATAAAACTGCCATTGTTGATGCATTAGAATCAGAAAAGGAAAGGTCAAGAAGTGGTTCAATTGGCTACCAGATAGGAAGACCACATCAATACTTCCTAGGCTACATACCCAGCGCTGCAGAGTCTGCAGTACTAAAACCCTAAGATAGAAAAGTGCTGAGACAGATTGGGACATTTTACTTGTAATAGTTGTGTTTTTATATTTTTCCCCATTTAATGATGATGGGTTTAAACCCAGGCTTCTCATAAAGCATCTCATAATCAAGATCTAAATGAAGTATCTGACCATTATAAACCACATTTTGAAGCAAATGATGACTGACAGGAACTAACATTAGACTTGTGAGTTTGGTAAGCCATTTAGGATGTAGCAAACTTTACATTTGATTTCTTATGTCAGCAAAGGAGGAAAGAAAAGGAAATATCAGGATTTGTAAGTAATTGACATGTAAATCTTGCTCAAGGATTACAAAGACTGAACATTTAACACCCCATCACACTCTTGTCAATAGTGCCATTTTTATTGCATTTGCTGGGGCTTTTTGAATCAATATGATCTCTTCATTTTAAGATCCTTAATTTGTTTTTATCATTGGATGATTTAGCACAGGCCTTTTAGAGGGTAATTTGCCAATGTCAATATTTAGAACATACTGAAGCATTGTTTTATTCAATTATTTACAAATGTTGATTGAGGCTACTGCATGCTTGGCAGTGAACTAGTTAATGATTAGATGGGGAAACAGCAAGGTATTCTAATGAATCTTTTATCAAAACTAGGAAAACAATAGTTACAAATTTTGATTAGTACCATGAAGGAAATAAGGAGTGGTGGGTAGAAGACCTGAAGGTCAGGCAAATTATCCTTAGGAGAGTAAATCCTGAAAGATCTGTATCAGAGTTGCGAAGTCTGTTCTAAGATGATAGCCAGTGAAGGTGGTGTAAGGTTTAATGAGTAAAAAAAATAGCATAAAATGTAGTAGAGGTAGAGATTCCCATCATGCAAAGCCTCTAGGCCATAGAAAAGAATTTGAATTAGATTCTAAAAACAGTTGGGAAATATTGAAAGGTTTGAAATAGTCCTAGTTAGTGTTAACATAACTTTGGCTGCTTCTTGGAGAACAGATTAGAAAGACCTACTTTATGGGAAAAGAACAGTGAGAAGGCTTGCGTAACTAGATTAAAGTTACAACAGCCTTCATGTGACCAAAATAATACAGTCCTAAATTTAGGGTTATGTGACTGTGTTGGGCTTAAAACCTGGAAGTAAGATAACACAAGGAAGAAGGTAAGGGATTTTAAACCATTTTTAAGATTTCATTCCTCAAGAAATGATGAAAATTTCATACCGATTTAAGGTAAACTTTAATAGTCAAGGAAGCGTATTTCAGTTTCTTCAATAACCACGAAAGAAGGTACAACAGAAAGTTGTAAGAAAAATAGGATAATGAAAATTTGATAATTGCAAAAGATTCTCTTAAAGAGAAAATCATGAAATACATCAGGCTAAACTGTATCTAATTAAAATGGATTATACATCCCAATTATAGGTTATCACACTGGATTAAAATTTCCAAAATCCCATTATATCTTATAAGATGCATTCAGAGTAAGAACATAGGTTGAAAATAAGATGGAAAAAAGGTACCAAGCAAATACTAACCAGTATGTGGTGATATTATTTATTATGTTAATCACCATACGTTACATCATTAGTTTTTGTTGCCCTCTTTAATACCCATCACCAGCCTAACCCATCCCCCCACCCCCCTCCCCTCGAGAACCCTCAGTTTGTTTTTCAGAGTCCATAGTCTCTCATGGTTCATTTCTCCCCTCTGATTTCCCCTTCATTTTTCCCTCCCTGCTATCTTTTTTTTTTTTTTTTAACATATAATGTATTATTTGTTTCAGAGGTACAGGTCTGTGATTCATCAGTCTTACACAATTCACAGTGCTCACCATAGCACATACCCTCCCCAATGTCTTAATCACCCAGCCACCCCATCCCTCCCACCCCCACCACTCCAGCAATCCTCAGTTTGTTTCTTGAGATTAAGAATTCTTATCAGTGAGGTCATATGATACATGTCTTTCTCTGATTGACTTATTTTGCTCAGCATATTAATATTTTTTAAGATTCTATTTGAGAGAGCACAAGCAGGGAGAGGGAGAAGCAGACTCCCCACTGAGCAGAGAGCCCCATGTGGGGCTTGATCCCAGCACCCCGGGATCATGGCCTGAGCCGAACACAGCCGCTTAATCAACTGAGTCACCCAGGCACCACCGATAAAAGGGTCAATTTAACACTAAGATGATCACCATAAACTTGGAAGTAAGTTTAAGCCCAGGCTTCTCATAAAGCATTCCATATCAAAGTCTAATGACTTCAAAATGTTAGGAGTGAAAGGGTGAATAGATCTGTGTAGTTAGAAATCATAATAGCTTTCTAAGTAACAATAGCATTAAGCATATGGAATAAACATGATCAAGTTGATGTAATTGATAATTGCAAAACATTACTTCGAGCAACTGCACATAAGAGTATTTATACATAGACTGTTGAACCATACAACAATTCTCAAAGGACTTATAGCACAGAACATATTTGGCCAGTGGGCTTAAACTAGAACTCAATAGCAAAACCAGAAAGTAGTTCGGATTTAACATCCCCATATCTCAAAGAACAAATGACAATGGAAATTTTAAAAAGCAGATTGACCTAAAGCAGGACTTAGAGGGAAATGTGTAACTTTGAAAGCATATATTAGGAAAAAAGGTAAGCCAGTATCTAAATTTCAATGTCAAAAATAGATCAAACACGAAGTATAAAGTGAGAAAACAAAAATAAGCAGAAAACTTTTGCTTCCTGGCAAGGTTTACCCTTCCACCCAAAACAATATATAGAATAGGATTTTGCAGTACATTGAACAAAAAGAACGGAAGACAGTGATAATCTGGTAAAGGGAAACAAGGTGAAACCTATTGAATGCTGCCATCTTACTCCTTTGGGTTTCTGGGATACATCACAGGAGTTTCCTGGGTGGAGACTCCCTGAGATGGAGTGGGGAGGACAGGAAGGACAAAGTCACAAACATTCATATGGCAAGTAACAGGAAAAGTGCACAGGTGGAGATTCCTGGTAGGTCCTCCAAGTTTTCAGATAAGTTAGGAATAGCACATGCCTGAAAAGAAACTTCCACAAATGCAGGAAGCAAATAACCCCAAGCATAGAAACAAAATTACAGCAAATCTGTTAATAATTGCCCCCCCATAGTAGTCCTTCAAAAAGGAAGTTAAACTTCTACCTCTTTACCACTTGCTACAAAGTAAAAAATGTAAATCTATTTGGTTAAAGATATGAATATTAAAGCAAAAATATTTCAGAATGTAATTTGGGTTTAGGAATCAAGAAGAGCTTGATATTTCTTTTTATTTATTTGAGAGAAAGGCAAGTGGGAGGAGAGAGACAAGCTGACTCTACACTCCACACTGAGTGCACAGCCTGATGCAGGGCTGGATTCCACAACCCTGAGATCATGACCTGAGCTGAAATCAAGAGTCAGAGACTTAACTGACTGAGCCACCAAGGTGCCCTGAGACCTTAACTTTCTTAAGCAGGAATCCTCAGAAACATAAGGGAAGGGGCACCTGGATGGCTCAGTTGGTTAAGCGACTGCCTTCGGCTCAGGTCATGATCCTGGAGTCCCGTGATCGAGTCCCGCATCGGGCTCCCTGCTCAGTGGGGAGTCTGCTTCTCCCTCTTACCCTCCCCCCTCTCATGTGCTCTCTCTCTCTCATTCTCTCTTTCAAAGGAATAAAATCTTAAAAAAAAAAAATAAGGGAAAAAATGAGCATTTTTTTCTGAATAAATTTTTTTTACATATGATAGTAGCCAACACAAAAAGTAAAAAAGGCAAATGACAAGGTAGGAAAATGAGACACAGGCAATATCTCTAATTGTACAAAGAGCTCCTATAAATTAGTAGTATATGACAATCCAATAGGAAAATGTACAAGGCAATTAAAGAAGTTAATAGACATGGAAATAGATTTAACTTCACCAGTGAAGTTGGATTTAAATTCACTAGTAGGGAAATTCAAATTAAAATACATATCACCCATCAGATTGTAAATATTTTATTTTATTATTATTATTAAAGATTCCCTCTATTTATTCGACAGAGAGAGAGACAGCGAGAGAGGGAACACAAGCAGGGGCAGAGGGAGAGGGAGAACCAGATTCCCCGCTGAGCAAGGAGCCCGATGCGGGACTCAATCCCAGGACCCTGGGATCATGACCTGAGCCGAAGGCAGACGCTTAACAACTGAGCCACCCAGGTGCCCAGATTGTAAATATTTTAGACAGCAATACTACTTCAGTGCTGGCAAACAAGCAGAAAATCATGATATTTTGGGAAATATCTTTGCATGAGCATAGAAAAAAATTGGAAAGAATACATCTCAATCTGTTAATATTGGTTTTGGGAGTGAAAAGGAGAGATGAAGAGGATATTATTAGCATTTTAAAATACAATCTAAATGCTATTTAAACTTTTTTGTTTAGCTTAATTTGTTATAATAAAGTTTAAAATGATAAAATCAAGGCAATTAAAAAACTATTACAGTAGATTAGGGGCACCTGGGTGGCTCAGTCATTAAGCATCTGCCTTCAGCTCAGGTCATGACCCCAGGATCCTGGGATCGAGCCCTGCGTCGGGCTCTCTGCTCAGCAGAAAGCTTGCTTCTCCCTCTCCCACTCCCCTTGCTTTTGTTCCCTCTCTCGCTCTGTCTCTTTCTGCCAAATAAATAAAATCTTAAAAAAACAAAACAAAACAAAAAAAACTACTGCAGTAGATATAAAAGATGGTAGTGACCTGAATCAGGTGGTAGATGTGGAGACAGAGACAAGTGAATGTATATGAGCTATATTTTGAATTAGAATTAATATTATCGGATGATAGATTGGAAGACAGAGCTGATGGAAAAGGAAGACTCAAGGATGGCCATTGAGTTTCTGGCTTCAGCGAGTGGATGGTACTGTTGTATTCTGAGATGGGGAGGACTCAGAACGAGGAGTGGGGAAGAAAATTTGAAGTTCCAATTGAACACACTGAGGTGTCTATGGGCTATCCAAATGGAATGACAGTCAGTTGGATATATGAAGCTGAAGTTCAAAGAAATATAGACGGCAGATATAAATTCGGGGGTCATTAGTGTATAGCAATTCATTTTTTTTTATTTTTCTTTTTAGATTTTATTTATTTATTAGAGAGAGACAGAGATAGCGAGAGAGAGCACAAGTGGGGAGGGGAGGGAGAAGCAGGCTCCCCGCAGAGCAAGGAGCCCGATGCGGGGCTCGATCCCAGGACCCTGGAATCATGACCTGAGCCGAAGGCAGATGCTTAACCGAATGAGCCACCCAGGTGCCCTAGCAGTTCATTTCTAAGGATTTATCATGTAAAAAATGAGTCATACAAGTACACACACCAATATATACAAGAATATTATTGGACCATTGCTTCTTATAGCAAAAATTGTAAATAATCCAAACATTCACAAAGGATTTTGTGGATTATTTGTGGTATTTAAGAAGAATGAAGAATTTCTATGAATACTGACCAAAAGAGATAATCAGATGTTGTTAAATGTTAAAAACAAAAGACAAAAAACAAGTTGCAAGAGTACTTCCAGTAATGATTGGAGGCTAAAGAAGTCACGGGGAGGGGCACCTGGGTGGCTCAGTCGTTAAGCGTTAAGCGTCTTCCCTTGGCTCAGGTCATGATCCCAGGGTCCTGGGATCGAGCCCCACATCTGGCTCCCTGCTTGGCGGGAAGCCTGCTTCTCTCTCTCCCACTCCCCCTGCTTGTGTTCCCTCTCTCGGTATCTCTCTCTCTGTGTCAAATAAATAAAATCTTAAAAAAAAAAAAAATACTTCATTTAAAAAAAAAGTCACGGGGATTTTTCTCCTGTTTTAATCTAGAAGATTAAGTTTAATTACATTTAATCTACAGTCCATTTTGTGTGGCATGAGATAAGGTTTATGTTTATTTTTATTTTCATACAGGTATCCAGGTTTTTTTGGTAACATTTGTTGAAAAGACTTTATTAACACCTTTGTTGAAAATTGATTGAATTTATATGTGTGGACAGGTGTGTGTGTATAACCTCTCTTTAATCTCTCTTTTACCTCTCTCTCTGTCTATACACACACAGCTATATATATCTACCTGTATAGATACAAATATATAGATATAGGTAGGTAAATATAGTATCCTGTTTTATTGAACAGATGTGTCTGTCTTTACATTATTATCACACTGCCCTACAGATAACACTTATAAAATCTGGTTAAAAATTTTAAAACAACTAAAACTCACTGGAAAGCATTCAGAAGCTTACAGAAATTAGAAAAGAGTTTAATCTCAAAACAACAACAACAACAAAACCCTGCAACTAAAAGGGGTAAGAATTAAGGGTTACTGGCATTTAGGACTAAGGATGATGCCCAACCCTCATGACTATGTCTGTGGGATATCAGTGGTGGAAAAATCAGTCTCATTGGCAAAAAAGTGTTAGAGATTGGAGTTCAAGGCCGAAAAGGCCACTGCAAATTTAAGTAAGAAATCCAAATGATAAGAACCATAAAAGGAATGAGAACTTCTGCCCAAATATATGTTTGACAGCTAAACTATGCATGAGAGAGAATCCTCCCGAAGCCTGGTGAAAAAGCAAGCAGAGGTCAGAGTGTAATCTAGTCTTAAAAGAGAAAACTACTCAAGGGGCGCCTGGGTGGCCCAGTCGTTAAGCATCTGCTTTCGGCTCAGGTCATGATCCCAGGGTCCTGGGATTGAGCCCCGCATCAGGCTCCCTGCTTGGTGGGAAGCCTGCTTCTCCATCTCCCGCTCCCCCTGCTTGTGTTCCCTTTCTCACTGTCTCTCTCTCTCTCTCTCTGTCAAAATAAATAAATAAATTTTTTTTAATTAAAAAAAAAAGAAAATTATTCAAGACTATGTCCACGACTTTGATGCTTTTCTTAAATGAGTTTATTCCCCATCATATGCACCTTAGGTGGCAAAAAATTGAAGCTTTACAAGCTTGAAATGTCAAAGCACAACCCAAGGCTGGCAGAGAAGCTGGAAATTAGAGGAGAATCACTGTAAGTCAGGAAAAACACAGAGAGGGTGGTCCCCATCACTAACTGACCAACAAATTATGTAGTATAGGATAGATCAACTCACAGACCAGCCATGAGAAACTATGAGAACAGAGCAGAGATAGAAACAGTTTTATACCATGAGAGGAAATGGTGGCAATCTGAATTCAGGCAAGTTAACCACCTGATGGATGACTGCACCATCTGCCCTCCTCCTCTACACCCCCTCCCCCCCACACCCCCCGCCCCAGACCAAATCAATAATCCTCATAAGAAAACAACAGAATCTGCAGTCACTACAGTATATTAACTACAATGTGCAGTCTTCAACTAAGACTACTAGGAATATAAAGAAACAAGAAGAGAAGTTTGAAGAAAATGCAGTCAATACAAAGGGACTCAGTGTACCAGATGTTTGATTTAGCAAAGACCTCAAGGATTTCCTTTATTTTGTTAAAATGGCAATTATATTGATTGATGTTTGAGTGTTTAAATCTACCTTGGGTTCCTGAGATAAATCTCATTTGATCATGAAAACTGTACATATTTTTCCAGTTTTTCATGAAAATTGTACATAAACTTTTAAATTGGATTTTATATAAGATCTTACCTCGATGGCAAATCACAAAAACCACTGAAATTAGCACTCCTTTCTTCTGTTATTTCAGATTTTAAAAACCAAGAATTTTGTCCTAAAATATAAACACCGTAAGTGTAGAATTCCATGTATTTCTTTTATATCCCTAACAACTAGTACAGTGTCTGACATGGAATAGGTGACCAATAAATACTTTTTGAATGAATGAATGACTAAAAAACATGCTGACATTAGCAGTTGGATCTATGGAGTAAGAATTGCAGATATTTTCCATCCATGATGAGGTAATCAAGGGCCCGTTTATTAATCTTGTTTTTGTAACTGTGTCTATTTTAAGATTTCTTAATACAAGTTCAGTAGAAGTAGCAGAATAAATTCATCAATACTAGCTAAATATTGATATATGTTGTGAATTTTAAAAAATGTAAGATACTGGGGGAAACAATAAATCTGTAAATTAAAATCACTTCTAGAGAAGGATTTAATTTAAAAATAGATAATGGGTGAATATATACTTAAATTTTTAAAAAACATATTTGAATATGTGGTCTTTCAATGATCTGACTCTAACTTTAATACTCCACTGGTCTATTGATTAAGAAGACATGACAGTTTGTGCCCTCAAAGGAAAATAAAATGACCATAGTTATGTATTAATGAGTAAATCTCTAAGAAAGGTATCAGAGGTTCCTTAAGCAAAGCATATACCTGTCGTTTACAAATTCTCTTTATTAGGGCGTACAGCATGTTATTAGGTTGGTCACTAGAGGGTGCTGGTGTTTCAGACCAACACAATTCAGACTTGCTTTGACACCAAAAGGTGCCAACCAGAATCCAACAGGCAGCATCCTATTCTGTGACTCCTCAGATTCCCTAAATCACTAGTTTATAAGGTAAATAACTACAAAGCAGACAACTTAGAATTCTAAGATGAAGCAAATTGCTGAAAGGAGGGAAGTGTTACACAAAAGAGCTGAAATGCAACACATTTAGAGTTGATTAGAAACATCAACTTCGTTTTCTTTGCTGTATGAGTCATGAAAAAGTCTTAAGTCTTTAAATATATAATTACACTAGAGACTCACTGGTGAAAAATTTAATTTGATATGTACTTTTATCCCAATGCTTTAGATAAAGTATATATCTAATAATAACATCAATTATGATCTTATTTTTAAAATGACATTTTAGAAAAAACTTTCACAATTATGGGTTTCAGATTAATTCGAATTAATTAGATAAAAGTTTGGGGAAGATTTAAAAAGTAAACCACTTTACTATTCCTAGCTCTTGTTCTCATTAGAAACATTTTAAAAGAGAAAATTCATGGGATGCCTGGGTGGTTCAGTCAGTTAAGCATCTGCCTTTGACTCAGGTCATGATCCCAAAATTCTGGGATAGAGTCCTGCGGAGCAAGGAGCATGGTCCTTGCTCAGCAGGAAGCCTGCTTCTCCCTCAGCCTGCTTCTCCCCCTGCTTGTGTGTGTTCTGTCTCTCTCTGACAAATAAATAAATAATCTTTAAACAAATTAAAAAGAAAATTCAAAAGTGTAAAAATTTTTAAATGACATCAAAACACAAAACGAATAATAATGTCATTAATGCATGTTGTTAAAGTTTAAATTACATTTTTGCTTTTCTCCTTTAAAAACTATATAAATTCGGGGCGCCTGGGTGGCTCAGATGGTTAAGCATCTGCGTTCGGCTCAGGTCATGATCCTGGGGTCCTGGGATCCAGCCCAACGTCGGGCTCCTGGCTCGGTGGGGAGCCTGCTTCTCCCTCTCCCTCTGCCTCTCCCCCTCCTCATGCTCTCTCTCTCTCTCTCTCTCTGTATTTCTGTCTCAAATGAATAAATAAATAAATCTTAAAAAAATAAAAACTGTATAAATCCGGGTGCCTGGGTGGCTCAGTCCGTTAAGCGTCTGCCTTCAGCTCCGGTCATGATCCCAGGGTCCTGGAATCAAGTCCAGCATCAGGATACTTGCTCAGCGGCAAGTCTGCTTCTGCTTCTCTCTCTGCTCCTACCCCCTTCCCCCACTGCTCATGCTCTCTCTCTCTCTCGCACTCTCACAAAAATAAATAAAATCTTTAAAAATTTAAAACTATATAAATCCTATAATGATATTTTTCAAGCTCTCATACAGAATCAATACAACAGCACAGAAAGAATGTGAGAACATACTCCATTCTCATCACCTACCATTCATACAGCCAAAACAGATAACAACTAAGCTAGGAAAGGCAAAGGAACTAAGGGGGCTTGCTCCAGAAGTCAATCTGAAGTCTGAGTAATGGTATTCATACAGCTATATGATCAGGTTTAATTTCTTAAACATGAGGAAAAAATGAAATTTACAAATATTTTAAAATCTTTTCATCTCCTGGACAATGTGAAGAGGCAGAAAAACCAGACCCGTCCAAAATGTGGGAACAATGCTACTATTGGTCTTCACCTGCTAAGAGTGGTTATGGTATCCACGCGAACGACACTATAAAGACGGAGGCTGGAGAATTGCTGGAAGACTTTGCGCATAGCCTTTAACTTCATGGAGGTTCAGTACATCATCGTCAAAGGGGAGTAATAATAGCAACAGGACCTTGGAAGATCTCTGACCAAACGGGAAACTGCTTGTGAAAACACACTAAATACTGGTTTAATAGAAGATGTTACTAGACAGTTATGCCCATTTTCACTAAATGTGAAGACCTTCCTAACATCTAACTACAGTTTCCAGTCCTAACTGTATGAGAATGGGCAAGGGTTGGGGAGCGGTTGGAGGCTTTGGAAGAGCGTGCTTCTCTCCGCACCCCAGTCACTCCAGCTCCCATAGGCTGGCGGGCGGCAGTTGATTTCACTATCTCAGACAGGCAAGTGGCCGCCACCTGCCTCTAGCCACTTTAGCCCTAGCTAATTTTTTAACAGGGGGAGGGGGAGATTTAGGTGGAGAGCGATAGCTGAGATTTCATCTGAATCCACTCTGATCTTGTTTCTCTTTACGTATTCCCTTTGTCGCAAGGCACTATTAGTTTTATATTTTCAGAGCGCCCCCTGGCAACAGAGCAGCTTGGTCGGCTCATGATCATTCTGGAGTCCCCAAGTACAGAAAGGGAGAAAAGTTCACATTCAACTATGCGGAGTGTGGTCGGTCTGGATTGATTAGGAACAGGTGAGTTACACTTGCCAGGGTTACAAACGAGCTTCAGGAGGAGGATCCGGTCCCTACATTAGCGTCGGTGGGTGGGTAAGGAGAGGGGCGGGCGCTCAGGTCGGCCTTGGCAACTTGCCTGGGGTCTGGAAGCGCAGGGAGACATTTTAGCCCGGGCCGCCCGCGGCCGCTCCTCCGGCAAAGAAGAGGAGGAGGCGCGGCGCAGCGAAGGGAGGACTGCCTAGGCGTCCCGTCCGGCCCGGAGTCGGAGCACGGGGTCCTCCGGGGAGTTTCCAGGCCAGGCGGCCAGGACAGCGGTCACGCTGCAGCCAAGAGACGCGCGCCGTTGCTTCTCCATCCTCCTCCCGGCGCACTTGTGCCCACACCCCCGGGCGCCCCGCCCTCCGCCGCCTTATAGAAGGGGCCCGCACCTCGCGCGCGCGGAGCTACGGGCTTCCCCGAGCAGACGGCGCGGCTGCCTGAAAGCCCAGGCGCCACGGCCAGAGGAAAGAAGTGAGGCGGCGGCTACGCCCCGCATCATGGAGGGCAGCCCAGCCCTAGCCCCAGTCCCGGTGGACACCGACCTTCGCCGCCGCCCGCGCCCCGTCCGCCAGCTCCCGCTGCTGCTCTCCGGGCGCCGTCCTCTCCTCACCTCGAAGCCAACATGAAGGAGACCCGGGGCGACGGGAGCGCCCCTTTCTGCACCCGCCTCAACCACTCCTACCCGGGCATGTGGGCGCCCGAGCGCTCCGCCGCCGCGCAGGGCAACCTCACGGGGTCCCGGGCCCCCCGCGAGGACTGCGGCTCGGTGTCGGTAGCCTTCCCGATCACCATGTTGATCACCGGCTTCGTGGGCAACGCGCTGGCCATGCTGCTCGTGTCGCGGAGCTACCGGCGGCGGGAGAGCAAGCGCAAGAAGTCGTTCCTGCTGTGCATCGGCTGGCTAGCGCTCACAGACCTGGTGGGGCAGCTGCTCACCAGCCCGGTGGTCATCGTCGTGTACCTGTCCAAGCAGCGCTGGGAGCATCTCGACCCGTCGGGGAGGCTGTGCACCTTCTTCGGGCTGACCATGACTGTCTTCGGGCTCTCCTCGCTCTTCATTGCCAGCGCCATGGCCGTCGAGCGGGCGCTGGCCATCCGGGCGCCGCACTGGTACGCGAGCCACATGAAGACGCGCGCCACCCGCGCCGTGCTGCTCGGCGTGTGGCTGGCGGTGCTCGCCTTCGCCCTGTTACCGGTGCTGGGCGTAGGCCAGTACACCATCCAGTGGCCCGGGACGTGGTGCTTCATTAGCACCGGGGGCGGGGGCAACGGGACGAGCTCCTCGCACAACTGGGGCAACATCTTCTTCGCCTCCACCTTTGCCTTCCTGGGGCTCTCGGCGCTGGCCGTTACCTTCGCCTGTAACCTGGCCACCATTAAGGCCCTGGTGTCCCGCTGCCGGGCCAAGGCCACGGTGTCGCAGTCCGGCGCCCAGTGGGGTCGGATCACCACCGAGACGGCCATCCAACTCATGGGGATCATGTGCGTGCTGTCGGTCTGCTGGTCGCCGTTGCTGGTACGTAGTTCCAGCGAGTGCGGAGGTCAGGGTGGGTGTGCGTGGCGGCGGGCAAAGGAAACCTCTGGATGTGGCAGCTTCTGCAGGGGTGTGTTTGCAACCACAGAGGACTGGAGAGGCCTCTGCCCCCCCCCCCCCATCTTGATTGTGGCTTCAGAGTTGAGCTCTTCATTTATTTGCTGAGCACCTTTCAAGTGCCAGGCATTTTTGTTTATGCACAACTGGAGACCACGGGGCTGCTCACATTCTAATCAGAGAGAGTAGGAGGATGCCCAGCTGTCATTTCAGGGCTTGTGCAGAGATACGGGTTTCTAATGGGTGCAGTGGGGGCTGAATGGCTGAGACAACCGTAGCCTGGTGCTATGCGTTTTCTCCTTAGTTTCAATACCTCTTGCAAGCTGAGGCGATTTTCAGGCTGCGGAAGTACCCTACCTGCGACAGCAGGCAGGCACAGCCGTCTAGAAGTTTCTGAGGCTGTGTGCGCTACCCCAGCAGAGCTGGGCTAACCTTTCTTGCAGGCTCACTCTTGACTGGAAACAGGAGAGTGAAGACACATCTTGCCGCTGCAGCCTGCCTCAGCCCTTTGGAATGGTGCTGTACCCTCTAGGAAGTGTTTGAACCGACATTCCGTCAGTGGGACCCCAAGGCCTGGGAACTCTGTGACCAGGCTGTGCTTGCCCTGGTGCCGAACACGCAGCGCTGCGGCAAGGCCAGTCCTGAGTTAGGATGGTAGCGGTTTCGGCACTTCCTAGCTCCTCACAGAGGGGCACAGCCTGGGAGCACGTGATGCTTACACTTGCTTCTTCTGTAACACCCAATCTTACCTGGTACTTTCCAGATTTTCTTCTGTGGTACTTTTAGCTAGAGATTTCTGTGGCTAAGTGTTGTTTAGAAATACCTGATGAATGGATATTTGTTTAGGTTCCAAGTAGCCTGGCTTACTAAGGAGGTATGGCAGGAAGAGTGACCTGGTCATTGTGGCAGAGTTATAGGCGATTATATATTGGACCTGGAACGTTATTACTCAGTTGTGAAAAACTTCTGAAACCCATGGACACGGTTTTCAGAACCACTCTCATATTGTTTTTTCTTTTTGGTGATGAAATATACATAACATAAAATTTACCATTTTTTAGTGTGCAACTCAGTGGTATTAAGTATATTGACCTTGCTGTGCACCACATTTAGTTTTAAATTCCTTGTATTTAAAAACAGAACCTTAGTTCCTTTTTCCTTCCCACTCTCCCTTGCATTTGACAAAGCAGGTATCCCAGAATACCTGTGTTTAACTGGTGTAGTATATTTAGAGTACAAGTCTGGGCTCCAAATCAGTGACATGTGGTGACAAGGGGAGTTATGTCGGGACCTAGTTGCTCACAAGTCACTGTGTGGTCACAGTTCTGTGTTCCAGGAGCTGGAACTCAGGCTGATGACATCACCATGACTTATCAAGACCAACACCAATTTTAGGCATATTTACTTCTATGGTTGAAGATATATAGGTGGCCAAACAGAAGGGGGAAAGAGTTCTAAAAAATAAACACTTTACTAATGTGGTGATTAACATAACTTTAAAGGCAAACAGAGTCTCTGAATTTTTCACAGCTATCATTTGAGGCTGAGTTTGCTCTTATCACACACTTTATATCTTTGAGTTTGCTCTTTGAGTTTGCTCTTATCACACACTTTATATCCTAAAAGAAATGCAATTAAATCATATGAATAAAATGCTTACCTCTACAGTTAACCAGACGAAGAGAAACTATGCAGTGTGTTTTCATTTCAAAAGTTTGATTCTAATGCCATGGGATTGGTAGCCCTAAGAATTTAGGTCAGTTTTGAAAGTTGTAAGCTAGGGTGGCAAAACTCACTCTCTTAAGAAAGACATATTTGGAACTAGTCCTATTTAATTTCTGCATTCAAAAAATATTAACTGGTTTGCAACTTTTTAGCGGACACTGTATTGATTCAGTTCTTATAAAAACATTAAACTGAAAATGAAATAAATTCAACATGTAATCATATCAAAGAGGAGAAATTCATGGTTTCCAAAGTAGGTATTTTTTAAACCAAAGGAAATGGTTCTGTCTTCTGTTTTGTGTACCATCGAAGATAAACCTTCAACTATCTTCAGAAAGATCTGCAGTAAAAAGTTATTGCAAAGAAAAGAAACTGGCAAAACTGCTTTCTTAATAGGTTAGGGAATTGTAAGAATAAAAACACTAGAACTTAGTGAATTGAATTTTTAATGTGTTAATGTTGAAGGGAAAGATCTTTTTTTACGTCTGTTTTATAACTACAGAAAAATATAGATTCCCTATTAGTTTTTGTTGAGTTGGGTGTAGGATAGTAATCTAATTATTCACACTCCTTACGTAAAAGGACCCTGAGTATATCTTATTTTGAAGACTATCACAACTATAATAATATTTAATGTTACTGATGGAAAGCTTAGCAGAGAAGAGATCCCGTAATAAGAAAACGTCTAACCTGCAACAAGTTTCTGTTACATAAATACTTAAATAGAGGTTTATCCATGGTGTAAACAAAACTTTTTTACTTTTTTCTTTTTCCCCAAAACTTCACAAAATACAATGTGAGATGTGAAATTGAGAATACAGTGGGAAATGATGTCACTGTGATAGATGATCTACTATTTGTGGTCGCTTTATGTTTATATGTGGCATCAAATCCTATTGGAATCAGCCAGTTGACTCAGCAATGCAATCTATTTGACTTTTTATTATTATTTTATTTTTTATCCAAATTCACCAACTAGTCCAGTTATTGGACATGATAGCCAAGGTTCTAGAAACAGGAATCACCTCAGGGTGTTGTTCACCAAAAGCCATGAGTACATTTTGTCTTTGTGTAAACCTGACCCTCCCCAAACAGGTGGAATGTGGCTAACACTGTCACTCTCTTAAAAATAGTAAATATATGGGGCGCCTGGGTAGCTCAGTCAGTTAAGCGTCTGCCTTTGGCTCAGGTCGTGATCCTGAAGTCCTGGGATTGAGCCCCACGTCGAGCCCCGGGTCAGGCTCCCTGCTCAGGGGGGAGTCAGCTTCTCCCTCTCCCTCTACCCCTCCCCCTGCTCCTTCTCTCTGCGTGCGCTCACTCTCTCCCTCAAATAAATAAATAAAATCTTTAAAAAAAATAGTAAATATAAAACTAACATTGTGAAAAGTGAGGTCTGAGGAACAAAGTTTCTCTTCTACAACTTTGGAACTGGATAAAAGCAGCCGTAGAAACTTTTGCCTTTAATCTTGAGCCTGCGAATTCTGCTCTGTATCCACAAATGCAAATAGGGATGCTTCAATTCAAGAAGATATTTCACAATGTGGATGTGACTTCTTTTAAATTTAAGGAATCACTGATATATTGTGACAGATGAAACTTGCTTTAAATATACCATGTGTGACAAATATATGCAATAGACTATTTACAGAGGTAACCCTGTTTATAGTACAGAAAAGTATTATGGAATTGTTAATTTTCTCTGCCTGTAAATTTCTCCCTTATTTAGGATGTTGCTTGAGGGAAAATGATTACAAATGTGAATTGGCATTATAGGAAAAAATATTCTCTAACTTGTTTTTATAAGAATTGAGATTATTCAGAATTCTTTACTTTTGTTTGTTTGTTTATTAAAATATACTTTAGGCACTGTGGAAGGGATATTAAGTAGAATTATTGAAAACTGGTCAAAGAACTATAATCTGTTCAGAGAAGCAGAAACCCCACATTTATGAGTGAAACAATTAGAGAACAATGCAAGATTTTATGTAATTAGTGCCTTTGGTTCTGGGAAGAATGTCCATCTGACTTTAGCAGTGTAGACTTCAGGGAAGAGGAGGGATGGCAGAGCTTGACCTTGCAGCTGAGAATTGAGTGTGCCCAGGAACCAGAACAGAGCATGTCCACTAGAACCATGGGAAAATGCTTTGAGAAGGTTTATGGGATCATACTGAGGTTGTTAGGATGAACATGGGATGAGGACAACGTTCTTTTGCCAGTAAACCATAGGACTTCTATTTTGGGTTTCTGAATGGGGAGAGAGTTTTTAAAAGATTGATAGGGCTGTGGTGTGTGGATAGATTTGGGCTGGAAAATGGGAAAGAGATATCAGTTACGAGTTGCTTTTGCAAGTCAGTTAGGACTTTAGTGTAGAGACAGTGGGAAGAGATGAGTCAGAGAAGGAAAGGTAATAGAGAACTAAAGTTATCAGAAATGGTTGATTTAAGGAGTGATTGATTGACAAATATTTCTTCTGCATCTATCCTCTTCATTGCAGTTAATATTTTCACATCCATTATCCCATTTAACTGCATCCTGTAAGATTGCCACTATTCTTTACATCATTCAAAGAACACAAGTATAGAGAATATTAGAACTAGATTTCATTTATTTTCAGTTTTTGTTGTTGTTGATTTGTTTGTTTTTGCTTAGATAGAGGACAGGAATTCTAGCTCTAATAGTGGGCCCTGAGCAACTTATATATATCTTCTTATCTGTAAAGTATGGAGGTAGGACCTATAGACATTTAAGGTATTTTTCCCATTTATGTTATTCTCAAGTTCTCTTACTGGGAAGAATGATGGTTCAATGAACAGGAATGGGAAATTTGGAAAAGAGACTGGATGGCCAGTTGTTTTTTTGTAAGAATGGGCTCCTGAGTCACTGGGGTTTTAGACAAAGTACGTATGGTGATGGTGGATTATCTAAATGATATATCTAGAAACCAATATAACTTGAAGATTAATGAGATAAATCAGGGCTTAAAAAACACCGATTTTTTATTTTGAGTATAACAGAGAGAGCCAAGAATTAAACAGTTCTTAAGCTGTTCTATTTGAAGAAATTCAGATGGTCTAGAGTTGTAACATAATTGTGACTCATTGGCCTTTCTCTTTTGAAAAAAGTGTAAAGGTCAAGAAATCAATTATGAAAGTTTCCATGGGTTCAGTTTCCTGGGAATAACCTTCAGGAATATGTGTTGCACACATTTGTAACAGACAGTGATTCCTTCTCAGGTGCTGAGGGGTGGCAGTGAGGGATTCCGGGTCATGTTTCAGTTTTCAGTTCTGGCTTTGCGTGGCAGGGAAGTTGGGAGGGAAGTCCTCCCTTAAACTCATTACATTTGTGTAATATATTTTTTAAAGATTTTCTTATTGATTTGAGTGACAGAGAGAGAACGAGGGGGGGGGGGTTCAGAGGAAAAGAGTTTCAAGCAGACTCCGGCTGAGCATGGACACCAACACAGGGCTCCATCTCAAGATCCTGAGATCATGAAGTGAGGAAACCAAGTCAATCGCTTAACGGAATGAACCACCCAGGTGTCCCACATTTGTTCCATATTTACACCTCGAAGGTCTAAAACTGTAACATGTCAAATTTTGACTCCCCCATTTTCCTCAATTCCTTATCATAGAGCTAAATAGGAGGTTTGTATTTCAACTCCCACCATACTTCTTGAGGATTATTAGATGGCCTCTCAAGTACGCCTTATTCCCTAGAAAATTTCAACTTCCATAGATTAAAGAAGATAACCAAAGGAGCCTGATGTTCCTTGGGGTTCCCCTTCTATCTTGACGCCTAAATATATGCCCATATTTTACAATAATTCATTCATATGCAGAAATGACAGTTGGACAATGAGTGACTTCTTTAGCAAGGGGAACACCACACACACACACACACAGAAGTAGCATTTTGGAGTGCAAGAAATTCTCTGTGCTCTTTAATCAGAACTCTTGTCTCTCCATTTTTTCATTGGCCACTTCACCCTGCAGTCAACTGATAGCTGCCGAGCAGTCACCCTTCCTGGATTGTCTAAGGTCTCAAGTTAGAAGTCATTTTATTGGAAAAGACTTCCTTCATTCTCTCTAGATTTGGTCGGATGCTCTGGCCATTTGGTTCCATAGCACCTACCTTACATTTCCCAGTCCTAGACTGAGTCACACTTCATCGGACATATTGGTTAATTGACCTCCTGAGGCCAGGTACAGTATCTGTCTTGTTGTCTTGTTCTTTTCCCTGGAACGGTCATAATTGCATGCCATACAAGGTATGCCCAATATATGGTTATTGTTTGACTATCTAAGCACCCAAATCAGAAGACACTGTCTGGTCCCAGTTACATAAGCAATTAATTGTATGACTTTAGACAATTTACTTGTTATCTCTGTGAACTATTTGCTTTTCTTCGGCAAAGTAGGAATAAAAACACCTACCCAACCCATTTCACAGGCTTGTAATGAAAACCAACGTAAATCTGTGTGAGAATAATTAGGAATATCCCTTTAATATTATGAATACCACTATGATGTTTTACTGGATAATAATGTTGATTTCTTGTGTTCAGATAAACCTTTCCCCCAGGAAACTGAAGAAAAGAGACAAGTGATGTTTTACAGCTCAATTAGTTATAGTTCACTGGGGGGAAAAATGTGTGGTGCAGATTTTTTTTTTTTTTTTTCAGAAAATAAGAAAAATGGTCCATCTCAAGTGCATAAATTTTTACAAGGTATTATAATTCATCCCTTCTCCCCTACCCCTGCCACCATTTTGTCAGCTCTGGAACCCTTTTCCCCTCATGGCTACCAGTTAATTAACTCTCTAAATCTAAAACATTCTGGGTCCCATCTCCCCTTCCCCTAGATGTGGAGGTGTAACCACTACCTTGCCCTCTGAAGACCTCTGCCACAGGTCCATAATGTGCCCCCATGTTTTTCCAGTTGGAGACTCCTTTGTATACTCCTACCTGTCCTCACATAAATGTTTGAAGTCAAATTAATTGTTCATCTTGTTATTGTCATTGGTCAGATTGTTCTGCAGACTTCTGAAGGGTAGGTTTGGCAACTCAGTTGTCCTCCTCTCTTCACAGATGACCACTAATGTTGACACTACACAGAATTTAGGCTCACAGCCTAAGACTGAGTTTACACAATCCTTAAATGAGGCCCAAGCATGAGAATTGCAGAGTTGTAAATTGTCTCACAATTTGACCAGGTCCTGACAAGGCATTAATATTATTTGTGGTCTATAAATAGCAGAGTATGATTTTCCCATCCAGTGGCCCTCCTAGATGGTCCCTTGGGCAACATTCATAAGAAAGACATTTCATTGAGTGATTTTGGAACTTATTAAACATGTATAATATTACTTTACCATATGATAGGCATTTGAAGAACCATAAATCTAAAAATGAAAGATAGTGGCAGAGATGGAAGAGGAGGCTTGATTTTTCACACCTTAACTCTGTTAGAAAGAAGGAAATTAGCTAATTTAGGCAAAAGTTATATAATAGAAGTACAAATAGCTGTACTATTTTTTAAAATCTTGAAAATACAAAAATAGAAGGTCAAGTTAGAGCTGGAAGCCTACTTTTTAAAAATTTTTAAAAGATTTTATTTATTTATTTGACAGAGAGAGAGAGAGAGTGAGAGTACAAGCAGGGGGAGTGGCAGAGGGAAAGAGAAACAGGCTCCCCTCTGGGCAGGGAGCCTGATGCGGGGCTTGATCCCAGGACCCTGAGATCATGACCTGAGCCGAAGACAGATGCTTGACTGAGCCACCCACGCGTCCCAAGCCTATTTACTTTAAGAATTATTGACCCTCCAAAAATTCAAGTGTAATTTAAAAGATATACTTTTCACTAATCTTTTGATATTTCTGAAAAATATTTGATTCCTGCAAGTAGGTTTGATCTTTTTTTCCTACCTTCTGAACTTTATAAGTGTCATTTTCTGTGGTTGAGAATATGCTTCTGTTGGTGTGACTCAGGAAAATTTGGAAAAAGAAATATATTGTTAATATGGAAAATGCTGAGAGATTGTAAAACATAAGATGCATGTGGGGGAATTCACCAGACAGTAGGATGGAGCTTTCACCACGGTCTCAATGTAGGAAATTGCCCTGATAATGTCCTGCTACCAACCACCTTGCGTGGGTCTGGTAGAACATGCACATCTGCATTCCTGTGCCTCAACAGTCCTAAGGCCCGAGTGGCAGTTAGTGATGAAATGCCACCATGAGCACTCCTTTCTGCTTCATTAAAACAGAAGAAGATGACTAGAGAAGTAGGTGAGGGCCCCAGAGAGAATAAGGCACTGGGGAGCAAAAGACCAGGATTCTGGTCTAGGCTTTACTACCACATGATAGAAGTCACTTTATCTTTCTGGTTTTCCCTTCCTCATCAGTAAAGTAAAAACTATTATCAACTCTAACCTTCCTTTCAGCTCTGACTTCCTGTGGCTTGAAATAGATAAAACTGTCCCTTGTGGACATACTGTATTAGATGCAGAGAAAGAGAAAACAAACACCCAAAGACTTCCTCGGAAGAGGCAGAAGAAATGTATGCAAGTGAACAAAGTATTTCACACGTTCTTTTATACAGTCATTCTATAAATATTTTTGGAGGGCTTGCTGTGTGTCTGCTATTCTGCTCACCCTGGCCGTACCGTAGTGACCAGGGCTGACTCAGATGATTGTATGCGTTGAGCAGTTATGCAACTCTAGGGGGCACTGTTCACATTATATTCTAGGTGAATGACACTCTTATTAAACAGTGTGTAATCTGTGCTACACAATCTTCTCTCATGAAGCTTTCAATCTCCTGAGGTAGCAGACAGTGAAGAAAAATGATTCCAATAAATAAATGTCACCAGGCTGATGGGTCATTACCATGGCTGCTCTCACTGCCACATGGTGCTCCCTTGTCCCGGCAGAAGGGCAGTGCTACTGGTCATCTGCAGCTCTGAGGCCCTGCTGAAGCATGTCCCTGTCCAGGCTGTAGTAGGTCTGTGCTTGGGCGCCATTGTCAGAGAGCACATTGATTCACACCCATAGCTACAACCACAGAGCTCAGTGGTGATTACCCAGAGGATAACCACTGTGCAACAGTTTATGGATTCAGAGGGCAGCTGGCCTCAGGCCACACTCTGTCTGGAACCAGCCTTCTTGGGTCCTTAGTCTCTGGGTTGTATTCAGATCACCTCCTGAGAAGTTGGCTTTTCCTTTCCAATGAATTTCCTTTTAGGACTTTCCATGTCTTTTCCCACCACTGAATGTAGCCAAAGTCACTCTACTCCAGGTTTCTTAGCTTCAAATCTTGGGAGGAGAGGTGAGTCTGTCAGCAACCCCTCCTTTTTTTTTTCCAGAAAGCATGATGGTTTACCTCTTCCTAAGCAATCAGTGGTGTGTACCAGGAGTGTTCTGTGGATTTTCTTGTTATACCAATTTCCACTAAGTAACCTGTTCATTCTACATTTACCAAAGCAATTGCTTCTTATTCTGTGAGGTCTGCTCCGATGTGACTTGCTCTGTCCACCTGAATAGAGAAATGGGGGATAGCTTCTGCATCCCCTTACATATATTACTAAAACAATAAGCATGTTATGAAGGCAAGAAAAAAAGGTGCTTTGGGAGAGTGTCAAAAAGGATGCCTTCTTCAACCCTTGGTGGCATGTGGGGTGGTTAAGGAGGGTCTGCTGAGAAAATGTCACTTATGATGAATCTTGAAAGATGATACTTAGAGGAAAAAGGAGCAGTGTGTGAAGTCCAGTGTGGGAAGGAGTGGAAGCATCAAAGGAATGGACAGAAAGTGGACATATTGGAGTGAGAGCCTTCAAGGTGAGGCCAGGGAGGTGGGCAGGGCCAACTATTCAGAACCCTGTGGGTTTTGTTTGGGTGTTTATATTTTCATCTTAAGTATGATGGAAAGCGACTAAGAGGTTTGTGTGAGGGAGTGAGTTGATCTACTTTATGTATTAAGAAATATCGCTCCGTTGTTGCTTCCTGCATTAGAGAGGCAGGGCATCAGAGCCCACCAGTACTAAGGTCAGATGGAGATGTAGAGTCATTAGTAAAAATTTCTTTCCCCCTTAGTGTTGCTTGAAAAGAAGGGATGGACATAGTTTGGTACTTGGTCGGGGGAGGGGGGAGGTAGTCTGTGCAGATGCACAGAGGAAAAAAATTGAACCAGGTGTGCTAGGAATGGTAAGAAAATCTGTTTTTGTTGAAATATGTTTGAGAATGTTAAGAAATGTTATGGTCAAAAGGGATTGAAGGATGAGGGAGAGAGAAGTGCATTTGTAGATTGCCTTGAAGATTAGAAATAGGAATTTGTATTTCATCTTGGGCAAGTTGTATTGCTTTTCTATACTCCTGTTCCGTATTTGTAAAATAAGAGGGTTCACATTATAAAATCTCTTGGCTTATGAAGGTCATTTAGTAAAACAACTCATCTAATGTTTGATATCTTTCTAGAATATTCTTGGTGAGATTGTTTAAACTTTGAACACCTTTACATCCAGGAAATTAGTTGCTTTTCATGGGGCACAAAGAATTCTCTTATAGCCAAGTGCTATGCTGGGCTCTATCTTACGAACAGTTGTTTGTTTCAATTTCTTACAGTTACCCTAAGAGGTAGGCATACTGGCTCCTACTTATAGACAATGAAGAAATGAAAGCTGAAAGAGGTTGAGTGATTCATTTAAGATAACAGAGCTGGTATGTGGCCAAGCTGGGAGTCAAAGTACAAGCTCTTTTCTCCAAGCCATAGTGCCTCAGATAGCTCAATTAATCTTGAGTTGTTCTTTCTATTATAAAAATTTCAATTCCCTTATGTTGGTTGAATTGGAGTGTTATAACGCTAGTCCTTGGTTTATATGGAACAATATTAAACTTAATTAGACTTTTTTTTTGGTTATATGATACTTCTGTATTAGGTATCAAGGAATTCCACTAAATTTATGAATGGCAAAATAGCATGAAATTATCTTGACAATGTCAGGGGCAGAAGCCATGATGTAACAATTAATTTAAGTGACACTTTGTTGAATATCAGTTGTGTGCCAGTTGTCTGTGTTACAACCCGACAGAATGATGGCATGCCCTTTCCTCAAGGAATGCAAGGAATGGGTTGTCTGCTGAGTGATTCCCTAGAGAGACTTGAGGTTGTGACTAAAAAAGCAGTATTATTTTCCATTGTTAATTTTGAACATTGGATCAAAGCTGAGGACCATTTAGAATTCATTTATCCATTCATGCTTTCAGTGATTGTTGAGTATCTACTATGCACCAAGCACAGTACTAGATGCTGAAACTATAGTAATGACATAGACTAGTTTCCTGCTCTCAAGGAACATGCATTCTAGTAGAAGAAGAAAGTCAATCCACAAATACACTAGAAGTCAGATTGTGATAAATACTGCTAAGAAAATAAAGCAGCGTGATGTGACAGAGGAAGCCTAGGGGACTTTTATAGATTGTCAGGGAACAATACCTCTGAGAGGTAGCATTTAAGCTGAGACCTGAATGAAGGAAAGAACCAGGTATGGATGATCTACAAGAAGGGCATTCTAGGCAGAGGGAACAGCGAAGGCCTCACCTGGTGTGTTTGAGGGAGAGAGAGAAGGCTCGAGTGGCTGAAGGGAAGTGAGAAGGAGGGAGTGGAGTGCTGTAAATTGAGATCAGAGAGGGTGCTGGGGGTCAGACTGGATCAGGCCATACTAAGGAGTTTTGATGTTAATTTAAGAGAACGCTAGAAGGTTTGAATCATGGGAGTGACATTATTGGATTTATGTTTTTGAAAGGTCCTGGAGTGCAGAAAGGCAAGAGTAAGGCGCAGGGAGACCAGAGAGAAGGTGCTGAAGTTGTCCATGTGAGAGGCAATGACAGCTGGGCTTGGGCTGGAGAAGTGGATGTATTCACACACAGGGATTTGAAGATAGAGTTTATAAGACATTCTGAAATGTCTCTAATCCCTGCCCTGTGACTCTGACAAGAAATAGGGTCCTCTCTTCTTCTCTGGGCCTCTGGTAGTAAGGTGGCTCTCTGTCCGCAAAAGCCTTTCCCTTTGGCTCCTTAACAAGGAAGTGACTACTGCAGGCTTACGCAGCTAATAATGGGCAGAGTCAGGATTAAGTTCTATCTAATGGGTGCTATTTTTTTCCTCCTGAGACATAAATCAGAGTAGTCACCCAGAGAAAGAGAAGTAAGCAAGTTTGCTTATGAAATAATAGGATGTCACAAGAATCCTGATCTCCAGAAGAAGATCCAGACCAAGCTAAGCTTAAAAGTAGAGAGAGAGACAGGGAGAGGATTGCTTGATTCACATAAAATGCAGGAATGTCAGGTTGGAGGTGGCCCTCTGGAAGACTAAAGCCAGGACTGTCTCTTTTCTGTATCTTTTTTCTTTCTTGCCATGTGTCAGAATCCCCAACTCAGGCTCTTCTTCTAAGGAATCAATTTAAGGCATAGCTTTGCAGCTCATTGGCAAAGTCCTATGCTGTTTTTTTGTTTTTTAAAGCTTTTGGTTAATAGGTTTATATTTACAGTCTGCGTGTGGGGTTTTCATTTCGCTTTCATAGCAATACAATATTTCAGTGATTATGTCATCTCAAAACACTGTTTCAACATTTTTTTCTTTATTATAATTTTTTTTTGTTTTGCAAATACAAGAAACACTTATACATGACATAAAGTCTCAGGACACTGCTTCATCTTCAAAGACTAATGTAAATTATTTTAGGCCACAATTAAAGATTTAGGCTCAGAGAATTGTCCAGAAGTGAGTAAAGAAGGCAATGTGAGATTTACAATGGAACAGAGGTGGCCATATGAGGCTCTGAAAGCTCACGCTCTATTAACACTGTAGCGAGATGACCAGCGAAGAAAATAGTTCTTTCTTGATGTTGCCATAAAGGATGAGTTGTAGTCTGGGTTTGATGTTAATCTGGCAACTTTCTCTTTATAAATCAGTAGATGTGCTCACGGCCAACATGCTGGGTGGCAGATTTTGAATTTATTAATGGTAGTAATTTCCTCCAAGAATAGACTGAGGATTTTCCTGGATCCAGAAGTATATTTCTAAATATTAGCTTTTGTTCCATAAAAGACATGAAGGAACATTTTGAGTTCTTTTTTTCTGTAGCATCTATTTCTAATTAAATTATGCCATAGATCAGTTTCAGGAAGCATGGGAATATCTTCTGACTTCAGAGCTCTAGTCTCCTCCCTAAACTTGGTTCTTGGTCACAAACAACAGATTCTGACTCCAAGCACACGGGGCATATTATGAAAAGGATATCAAGGGCTCATGGGGTCCATAAGAAGCTGGCAGGCCAGGTTTGGAAGACAGGCAGGGTCTGGATGCTGAGCTATTCTGGATGCTGAGCATCAGACCACACTGCCAAGGTCATGCTGCAAGACAGTTTGCAGCGTGCCGCTGGGATGAATCCGCCATCTCAGAGCTCCCTTCCCTGTCTCACCCTCTCAAGACTCAGAGTGCTGGGTGCAAACCTGACTGCTATAGTTTAGAGTTTTTACCCACTGGCTATATCAAGAGGTCACCAGAAGAAGGATCAGGCACCTGCAGCATCTTGTTTTTGAGATAGGAGGTGATAGTGGGAAGTTAAGTGCTGGGATTTCTCTCCCACTTAGAATAGCAGAAAAAGTTCTTCATACTTGAGGTATTAATAATAAGAACAGGCAGGGGTTCATTGTTACCACTGAATTCATTTTCAGAAACATTGTGACAGGGGCACCTGGGTGGCTCAGATGGTTGAACGTCTGCCTTCGGCTCAGGTTATGATCCCAGGGTCCTGGGATCGAGTCCCGCATCGGGCTCCCTGCTGGGCAGGGAGCCTGCTTCTCCCTCTGCCTCTGCCTCTCTCTCTCTCTCTCTGACTCTCATGAATAAATAAATAAATAAAACATTAAAAAAAAAGAAACATTGTGACAGTAACACTGTATCTTTCAAGCCTTGTGTGTGCCTGCATGGGTGTGTGTGCATGTGCGTGTGTGTGCCTGTCACTTATTGGGTTGGAGTGGAAAGAAGACCGAAGGACAGGAAGCCGAAGAGATGCACAAAACAAAAAGACATATTTCTTCAATGCCTGCTACGTGCGAGTACTTGAGAATTACTGTGTTAAGCCCTTTAAGATATTATCTAATTTAATCTTCACAACAGTTTATCAGTGTGGTGTTCTTCATCCCTGTTTCTCGGTTGCACATTCTAAGAGTCCAAGGGTTATACAACTTTCCCCGATTATACCCCTAGAAATTGGTAGACACGAGGCTTTTTTGTGCTATAATGTTTTGTTTCATATTGGTTGTCTCTGCTTTTATTGGTTTACTAAGACATTGTCCTATTAATTCATTGAAATTGTACGAAAAACGAACAGGTTGAATGAGAACAGTCAAAAAATCACACAAATTGGCTGGGTCAGATAATCACAGGGATTAAAGATTTCCTACAGAATCTCACTGACCCATTAATTGGCTGGCCTTCTGAGGAGCTTGGGTTTCTAGAGAATACTGTGCAAATCCCATAGAGATGAGAATTTTCACTTGTCCTACAATAAACTTTTCAGTTTCCATTCAACACGATACCTACAATGTAGGAGGTGTTTTCTGTAAAGGTGTGACATCAGTTTAATCCAGTGGTCTGTCTTTTCAGGCTTAGCACACTCACATACAGTGATAAAGTTTTACTAGACAAACATTTTCCAGTTAGTAAAATTCACAAATATTATTCTTTTCACTCAACTATTTATAAAACAAATAAAACTGTTTATTGAGTTCTCTTTGCTTAGTGGGAAAGTGTTTGACTACAGTCAAAATTAGAAAATTTGTTTTGACAGTTTTAAAACTTGCAGCATGATATAGTGCAATTGAGAGTCTTGCAAACCTGCTTTCATCTTTTTTTTTCTTATAATTGTGGAGAAGAGAAAGAGCCTTAGCAAACGAACTTCAGTGAGCTCACAGGGACTCTCTTAGAGGAATTCAGACATATTACACATTAGCACCCTCTCACCCAGATTAAAAGGCTTCAGATTCCTTAGCTGAATTCTTGAGATCCTGAATTTGGCCACACTTACTACTCACTCTCTCCCCCCTCCCCCAGCATCCTTACCTTCAGTCATCAAGACCAATCTGCAGTTCCTAGGATGATTCACACAATTTCCCACTCAGCAGTAGGAACTCTATCTCTTAAAACTCTCCAGAAGTACCTGCTATTTTAGGAGGCAACGCTTTCCTGATCCTACAGACAGATTTCAATGCCTTACTCTGTACTGCATAGTGCCTGTGTATACTCTGATCACTTAATTAATTATGCACAGTTTTATTTACAATTGTCATAATATTTATTATGGCACTGAAGACGATTGTCCACAGTAGACAAATGCTTACTTTACAGGAGGCACTGTGCTAAGCATTTCACAGACATCATCTCATTTCATTCTGTCAACAACACTCTGAGAGGATGCTGCTATCTCCTTTTTCAGATGAGGAAAGCAGTTTGGAGATGTTAAGTAACTTTCCCAGATCACATAGCTAACAAAAAGCAGAGCTGACTTTCAAATCCAGATTTGTCTGATTTTATAGCCTATGTGATAAATGACTAAACTGTATGGCCTCCCTCTTGTTAATATTCATTTATTTGTCTGATTCACTGTACACTGTAAAGTGCTTAAGAACAGAGCCTTTGCCTTATTAGTCCATCAATTTTCCTGGCCTATAGCAGCCACTCAATAAGTGATTATGGGATAAATTAAAAAAACAAAGTTGTAATGAAGTGGAGAAGACACTAGATTTGGAATCAGAAAATCAACATATAAATCCTGGCCTTTAGAGTTTTACATATATTACATGGACTTAATCTTCACATAAATCCTTCAAGGTGGATGATACCTATCTCTTTATTTTATTTTATTTTACTTTACTTTTTCACTTGTTGGGGAAGCAACTTGCTTTAAGGTCCAGAGTTTGCAAATGGTATTGAGCAAATCAAACCCAAGTATTCTTGATGCCAGAGCTACCAAGACAGCTGTGTCTAATGAATACTGGGTAGTATTTATGCAGTACAACTTGTGAGCATTTTAGAAAACATACCTTTTCCTTTATGTGTTACTTTTATTTTTTCCATGTTGTTGTTAGTAATAACAATCCTTAGAAAGATTAAAAACTACCTTCAGGTTAGACAAGAATGGGAGACACAACACTGTTTTTTTAATGGGAGAGAGATGTTAATTAGAAGCAGTGGGTGGAAGCATTAGAAACCGTTACTCTAATGTCTGGTGTCCAAAGCAGAAAAAAACAAAAAAGGATGTTTAGGAAGGTGCCCTGGGGAAAACAATGAAACAATGAGGAATTTTAGCAACAATAGGGAAACAGTAAAAATAACAAAGAAAGGGAAAAACAAGGCTTCAAAAGATGCTCAAAAGTTTCAGTATAATTACTTTGCCCTCAGTTGTTATGAGAGATGATATAATATATTGCCTTCAGAATAATAAAACCTAACTGCAAATTCAGAGTTAGGGCAGCCTTCAGAGTTGGTTAATCCAGAAGTTTAGCATTGTCATGAAGTACCAAGGCTTGTCCTGTTTTTTGCATTCTGCCGTGTTGGCCTCATCCTGTTGATGGTTTGTTCCCCTCAGGTTTTAGGATGGTTGGTAGTATAGCAACCTAACCCCATGTCGATCCACAGATTCACTGTCCACGGTTTCGGTGGTCTGGAATCGGATGATCCTTGTTCTAACGTATTGTCAGGAGGTCAGTAGTAGCCTAATGCTACGTCACAATGCTTACATCATTGACCTCACTTCATCTCATCATGTAGGCATTTTATCACCTCACATCATCACAAGAAGAAGGGGAAGTACAGTACAATAAGATACTGTGAGACAGAGAGACCACATTGACATAACTTTTATTATAGTATGTTATTATAATTATTATATTTCATTATTAGTTATTGTTGTTAATCCCTTACTGGGCCTAATTTATAAATTAAACTTTATCATAGGTATGTATATATAGGGAAAAACATAGTATATATGGGGTTTGGTACTACCTGTGGCTTCAGGTATTCACTGGGTGTCTTGGAATGTATCCCCTGTTTATTATTGGAGGCTAGTGTACATGCTTTCTAGTTCACTTCTAGCAGGAGTAAGAAGCTGTGTTTTTCTATGGCTCACTCCTAAAAATGTAGAAACTTTTCCCCAGATATCCTCAAGGAACTTCCTCTTGGATCTCATTGCCTAGTAGGGGCTCACATCCTCCTCCTGGATCCAGACACATTCTAGTATTTAGCAATGAGGTCAGCTCTGAAGTACCCAGACTCCAATAAAAATACATGTACTGATGAGAAGGGGAGATGGAAGAATGGATGTTGGGTCAGCAGCCAACAGTAGACACTACAGTGATGAGACCTATGCAGTTTAATTGAAAGAATATATGTGAAAGGCCATCAAAAAGTATAAAGCCCTAGGGGCGCCTGGGTGGCTCAGTTGGTTAAGTGTCGGACCCTTGATTTCGACTCAGGTCATGATCTCAGGGTTGTGAGATCAAGCCCTGCATTGCCTCCATGTTGAGTGTAGAGCCTGCTCAAGATTTTCTCTCTCATTCTTCCTCTGCCCCTCCCTCCCAGGTCATGCCTACACGTGTGCCCTCGCTCCCTCTCTCTCTAAAAAAAAAAAAAAGTATAAAGCAGTAGCCCTGCATTGTCCATGGTGGGAACCACTAGCCACATGCGTTACTGGACACTTGAAATGCGATAACTCCAAATTGAGAGTGTAAAATACACATCAGATTTTGAACATTATGTACAAAAAAAGTAAAATATCTCAATAATTTTTATATTGATTACATATTGAAATAGTGTTTCAGATATATTTAGTAAATTAAAATATATCACTAACATCAATTGTACATGTTTCTTTGCTTCTTTTAAAAGTAATTACTATAAAAAAAAGTAATTACTATAAACCTTAAAAGTATATGTGTGGCTCTCATTTGGCTTGAATTATATTTCTTTTGGACAGAGCTGCATTAGGCCATTGACTTTCCAATTGTTTCAGCTGGAGAAACTATTTCAAAAAGTTTCTTTAGAGAAACAGACAAAAACAGAACTGCTCTCATCCAGTGGGGTAGGGAGTGGGAAATGCCAATAACATCTATTCACCAATTCCTGCAAAAACATTTATGAAAATACTTACATCAAATATAGATTTTAACATGAAATCAATAAAAGTCCCTCAGATAGTAAGAGGAATAATTTTATAATTACTTGCTTAAGATCTTCCTTAGGAAGCTAAATAGTGCAGTAAAAATGCCTCCATGGAACTCACAAGTTAAGGAGAGAGGGAGCTGATGGGATCGGTTGTTGGGATTTGATTATCTTCTCTTAGGAAACTATAGTCTTCGTACGAGTTTGGCTTCTGAGTCATGGGAAAAATTGATTTCCTCCTCATGTTTGCTTTCCTCTGGTTCCTATTAGTTACTGTGCTGTTGGACCAAATGGTCTGAATCCAACTAAACCAACAGAGGAGACAAAAGCAGCCCGAGGGGGCAAACCATGGAAGATGAGCAGGTTACAAGTTTCCATTTTCCTACATTCCATGTAATGTGAATTCAGTCTTCTTTAAACTTTCCTCAAACCTGGTACAAAATTGTAAGCACTAACTGTACTTTAAGTGATCTGTAAAGTCTGATTTTCTGGAAACAAAAAACACAGTCTTTTCAGAAGAACATTTTGAAAAATAAAGTTTATCATTTATCACTCAAATAACACATGGCACTTGATAGTTTTCACCAGCCACATACATGGTGCATGAAAGGAAGGAGTGATTGTGAAGGCATATGATGAGGCTGCTACATGAATCTCAAGGAATAGTGGGGGTAAAAAGGGAGCTGTGTCTCTATGGACATAACGAGTTACCATTCTGTGGTGTCCCAGCCACATTCTTCCTAATCAGAATCCACGTATTTAGGAGGCAACAGTGAGGGGATCTTTTATGCTTCCTTTCAATACTTCAATCTGAGGAAGAATAACAAAAATATAACAACTAATATTTACATAGTACTTACTATAAGTCAGTAAGTCTGAGTGTTTTACCATTTACTATACACCTTCATCCCTGTTAATACAGCAGAGCAGTGAGCTGAGTGGGATGCAGGAGCCGATGTCTTCAATGCTGCCACTTGGTAGACCCAAAAGGAAAAAAGGGTCAGCAGGAATGTTTGGTGGCAGCTTTTTCACACAAGCAGTAAAAATAGCACAGTTCTCTTTAGAAATATTGAGGCATTGGATACTGACCATCCTGCCATGATTGGGAAATTGCAGCATGTTCCTTTTAATGTCAAAGAAAAAGTGATGTCAATGCATGACACCTTAAGCCCCTCCAGTTGTGGATCTGGCACTGCACAATTACTTAGGCCCTGTTTACAGTCAACACCACAAGAGTTAACTATAAAGAAAGCTGGTAAATTTTATGAAGAGGTGTTTTGTATTGGGGAAAGGGAAAATGAATTACACATAATGTTAGGAAGTTCCTGTGCTGACGCCGACTAGCAGCCTAACATTGGCAGAGAATTTTACAAGTAAATTAAACTATTATTGATGTGTTATCTGTTAGACTCTGAAGGGTATTTTAAATACTTATTATAACATACGTATAAGATACATTTTCATATTTGTGGGCAAGAATTCTATAAGCAAGGAACACTAGAATCCTATGTAACATTTTTATAGTAATAAAAGAACTTTTAACTTATGATGTATTATAAACTGATAGAAAATAGCCTTACTAAAGACTGTGTTGATATGCATGTTTTATTTTGGTTTTGTCTTGAGGTATATTTTTGGAAAAATTGTTATTAAATACACAACAAGAATTCTTCCCTTCTTATAGATTCAGTATGTTTTATTTTAAATATTTGCTTCTCCTATTGATTCTACAGCCCAGCTCTCCAGCTTATTCCAGGTTACTGCTGTAAATATAACATTCTACTTAAAATCATGAGTGATAAGAAAATGTACTTATAGCCCATTAGTACCTAAATTGAAGCTGTTATCCTGGCTAATTATAATAACAGAAACAACAACAACAAGACTTGAATAGGGATAAATATTGGTGGATTTGTACATTAGATTCTAAAAATTCTAGAGGGCGCCTGGGTGGCTCGGTTGGTTAAGCGACTGCCTTCGGCTCAGGTCATGATCCTGGAGTCCCGGGATCGAGTCCCACATTGGGCTCCCTGCTCAGCAGGGGGTCTGCTTCTCCCTCTGCCCTCTTCCCTCTCGTGCTCTCTGTCTCTCATTCTCTCTCTCTCAAATAAATAAATAAAATCTTTTTAAAAAAAATTCTAGAATCTGGCACCCCCAAATGGGAGAGGGTACGCTTTCTACCATTCATTCATTGGTTAATTAAAAAATATTTATAAATCTACAATGTAATATACTCTGTGTTAGGTGCTTTCTCAGATACACCTAAAAGGACCAAATAATCTCTACTCTTGTAACAATGTTTATTAAGAAAGACTGAAAATAAAAACAAGCAACAATATAAAATGTTTAGGGATGATAAAGGAAGTAAAGAATTTGGGGAGTCCATATTAAAACTTATCCACTAGGCTTTTGGCAAGGGAAACACCAGGTAAATTAACATTTCAAGTCTACACAAAAAATAACTTGGAATTAGTCAAGTAGAAAAGGAAATAAGAGTTATAAGACCTAGGGATCCACATTTGTAAAAGCTCAGAAGCAAGATGAACTTTTATAGGACTCAGAGAAGTTCAAGGGGATTGGAATATAGATGTGAAGGTAAAGAGTGGTGAGGCTAGTGAGCTCAGCAGGGGCTGAGTGGTGATGAGTCTTGAATGCTCATTTAAAGGCTTTACTCTGGGCAATGAGAAGCTATTGAAGAACTTTTCAAAATGGAATAGCACAGTAAAATTTCCATTTTAGGAGCATCCTTTGTAGGCAGAATGGTGGGTAACAAATCATGTAGTAGGCTATTGTGGTAGTTCAGATAAGAGATGGTGGTGGTTTGGGTTTAGGGTCAATGGGAGTGGATGTAAGAGAAATGATAGATTTAAAAAAATACACTAGGAAGTTAACAGGAGACTTTGTGATTGATTGGATGTGAGGAATATGGATAATGAGGCGGAATGGGGAGAGAACCACAAGAAAGAGACAGAGAGAAATGAATCAAGATGAAGCAAAGATAACTCTTAGGTTTCTGTTTGAGAGAGCTGGTTTCACTGAAATAGGCAGGATTGGTGGAGAAGCAGCTTTGAAGAAGATAAAAATGTCAGTTTTGAACCTATTGAATTTGATGTAAGACACCTAGACAGAGCTGTGCTATAGGCAGCCAAATTAATCAGCCTGGAGCTCAGAGAAGAGGTATAGCCTATAGTGCACAGAAGGATTTTGAAGTCATTAGAGTAGAAGAGGTCACCCACAGCAGGAAGGGGAGGCAACCTCCCATTATTTAAGATAGAACCCCAAAATGCTGACATGTTCAAGATGGGTCGAGAAACAGGAGCCGTAAAAGAGACCCCAAAGGATCACCCAGAGGGGTAGCAGGGAAATTAATGAGAAACTCAAATCAAATGGCAACTTAAATATTTGGGAATATTTGGGAAGTGGCAACCTGTACCTCTGGCACCTGAATCTTAGGGAAGAGAATGTTTCAAGAAAGTTGTATGTAGGGAGGTGAGAGTTCTGCAGAAGGCTTGTGTATGTAAGGAGGTGAGAGTTCTGCAGAAGGCTTGTGTATGTAGGGAGGTAAGAGTTCTGCAGAAGGCTTGTGTATGTGGGGAGGTGAGAGTTCTGCAGAGGGTTTGTGTATGTGGGGAGGTGAGAGTTCTGCAGAAGGTTTGTGTATGTGGGGAGGTGAGAGTTCTGCAGAAGGTTTGTGTCTGTGGGGAGGTGAGAGTTCTGCAGAAGGTTTGTGTATGTAGGAAGGTGAGAGTTCTGCAGAAGGTGTTATTTTCTTAAGATAGGAGAGACTTAAATATGTTATTATGATACTGGGAAAAGGCTAAAAGTTAAAGATAAAAGAAAGAGATAATTGAAAAAAATAAGGCCTTTGACATTTATGATGGATAAGATCCAGGGCGCAGATAGAGCGTTAGTCTTAGGTAGGGGATGGGACACCTCTTCTGTTTGAGCAAGAGGCAAGGACGAATGGTTAGCTACAGATGCTGAACTTGGTGGTGAGAAGGTGAGATACCCCTAAACCGCTTGTTTCCTCTTTGAGGTGAAGGACAGTGGAGAATGTGTGAGACAGCTACTGTGGTGAATGAAAGAGAGAGAGAGAGAAAGAGAGAGATGTGACCAGGGAGTGAGACAAGGTCGGAAGGTTGGGGACCATGAATTGAGAGAGACCCCAATCTGCCCATATTCACCCGGTGTTCATCCCAAGTACAAGATGTGTCTATGTGGATCCCCCTATGAGATCCAGTCCCCCCACAGCATGGCTCCAGAAGAGAGTGTCATTTTGACATGAGATCACGTTAAATAAAAATTTCTCAAATCAGGGTAGAACCATAATCAGCCTGCACTGCGTACAGGCTGTGACACAGGGAGGGATTCTTTGGCATGTGGTGGCTCTACCCTCCATGAATCACAGAAGCCAGTAACTGACCACTAAACATCACATTCCCTTCAATAAGCCATAATGAATTGATGATTAAGTTAAATGTTTTGATCAATTATAGAGTGTCGGACTGTTTACCTATTGGTTGTTAAATTATGCACACATTGACTACCTAAGAATTCAAACAGAAATGACCATGTGATGATTCCAGGATGAACTGTGACACTAAACATTTTACCAATGAACTATTTAATAGGTTATTGTTTATATTGAAGCTTCCAACTACTCTGCATTTGATGCTTCTCTTGTAAGTGTGCAAATAACACGTTTATTGTGGAGAATCTGGAAAACAAAGAAAAAATAGAGAAGAAAATAAAAATTGCCCTAATTCCCACCTGGAGATTATTTTTAAAATTGGATTATACTACATAGTAAACATTTGTTTTTACTTTTTTTTTTAAAGATTTATTTATTTATTTGAGACAGAGAGAATGAGAGAGAGAGCACATGAGAGGGGGGAGGGTCAGAGGGAGAAGCAGGCTCCCTGCTGAGCAGGGAGCCCGATGCGGGACTCAATCCCGGGACTCCAGGATCATGACCTGAGTCGAAGGCAGTTGCTTAACCAACTGAGCCACCCAGGCACCCCTGTTTTTACTTTTAACATCCTGAATATTTCTTCACGTTATTAAATATTTTTCAAAAACATCATTTTAAATGGCACCATTGAAATACATATCTATTATGCAAATCAGTGGATGTCCCATAATTTAAACTGTGCCCTGTGCCTTATTGTTGGCCTTTTCAGTTTTCCTAATTTTCTTTTGAGGTGAATATCTCTGCACAGAAAACTTTGCCCACATCTCTGATTCCTTCTTTAATCATTTAGCTACTCTTTAACAAAAATCGTTTGAGTATAGTTGACACACAATGTTACATTAGTTTCAGGTGTACAACATAGTGATTGGACAAGTTTATACGACATGCTGTGTTCACAACAAGTGTAGTTACCATTTGTCAGCATACAACACCGTAATTGTCACTAACACTGTGGATCTCTGAGTGGATGATAGGATTCAACATTTTGGGTTTAAATTAAACTGTATTTTGGCAGAAAAAGAAAACTATCTTAAATCTAAATATTTGCAAAGATGAATGTTCTTTAAACCTTGACAAAGGCATATTCTCTAGACTTTCACTTGACTCCTGAGATATAAAGGTGTGAAATAGAAAAAAGATAGCTCTTCTGACATGTATATCACAAAGCTAATTCGTCTTCTACAATCCAAGGAATAAATACTTTTATACAGTAGGTTTTGCCTTGCCCCTTTCAGCCAGAATTTGAATACTAACATAGTTACTGACATTTTTTGACTATTCTAATAGAAAGGTATCTATCTAGGCATAACATACGTCATGAGCTATACTGAGCCAACTCACACGGAATTTACAATTCATACTATTTGAAAGGAGATGGCAATTCTTATGTACTAAATAAAGTGGTGGTAGGCTGCGGGCTTCTTTTATGATTTGAAGGTCCCCTATGCAGTGATAGATTAATGGTTCTGCATTACCAAACATCTTGAAAGTTTAAATTTTTTCTTTAAGAAAATATACTCTATTAGGTAGAAATTTAAGGAAAGCAGACATATAGATAATACATTCATTTCCTAGTATTCCTCAAACATCCACTGGTCTATCCCTGAACGTCAGAGCATTCTCTTCTGGAAGCATACACAATAGTGCAATAGCCCGGGGCTTCGGAACAGGTATACTTTGTATATGGAAGACCTTAATTATTCTCATCTCATTTTAATTTTTGCAACTCCATTACTAGATGGGGAAGATATTCGGTAAGCATGTATTAATCATGTTTTAGAGAAGGGAGAAATTAAGATCCAAAGTTAGGTAATCAGTCCCCAGCCTAGATGCAGAGCTGAGTCAGATTTATGGTGGGTCTCTAACTCTTGATGTTTGCCAAAGTCAGCTACTTCTAAAAAAATCTTCCCCAAAAGCTTTATGAATCTAGTCCCTTGTACTAGTCATATGCCCATTTTCTAACTTTGTAATTTTCCTCTCTCCTCTGTTTTCCAAAAGATACATTTGGGGTTTTCCTGAAGACGAATTTTTGTCTTTTGTTTATACCTTTTACCTTTCGGTTTCTTATCTTTTTCAAATTAAATCCTTATTCATTTTCCAGCTTTGCCACAGAACTTTGCCACAGAACTATTAAGAAAAAACTTAACCATAGAGATACATATATACATACGTAAGAGGCCTTCTGGGCCAGCCCTTTTGTTTCCTAGTGAGTTTACTAAAGCATAGAGAGTAAGTTGCTTGCCGAAAACCACACATCGTGGCAGAGCCAGCAGTCACTGTTTTGAAAAATTTTATAAAATTATGTAATAGTAAAGATGAAGTAACATGATGTCTAGTAACATTTTTAGTGTTCATGAGCTGTTTATTTTCAACTTTCAGATTAGATAAGGCAGAAGAAACTTCTGAAACAGTAGAGCGTAGAGTGCTGAGATGATTTGGCAACTGGAGAACGACACTGTAACTAGACTGGAAAGACTGCAATTATTTCTTAAACCTACAGTGAAGCTTCTTCCCATGATAATCCTTCAAATTATGTAATTAAGTGATTTAAAGTGCCCAGACTGGTTTCAGTGTATTATAATGTAGTACATTTATCAAATGATAGAGGGAATTTCCAGTAGAGCAGGTTATTCTCCCTTAGCCTAACAACAGAGGATTATGAAAAACAAAACATCATAGATAAAAATTGGCTGTGAGGAAAGTTCTCTTTACACATTTACATTAGGAATAAACTGGAAATGCATAAAAGCTACAAAATGGAGCCTAAGGGCAAGTAAGCAATTTTATTCCCTCCCCCACACGTTAATTTTTCTGGGTTTATTCATTTATTATCTTTAATAGATATTTATGACCTATAACTCAAGGCATTTTTGAATTAAGAAGTCAAGTACCAAAGATTTTTAAATGTGTAGTTATAAATCCTGCTGCAATAAAACAAAATCCAAATGCAGAATATTGAGAACTAGCTCCTTGGTTAGTGCTTTGCACATTTAAAAGATCATTATCTCTGGAAAAGAGAGAGATTGTTTTTTTTCCTTTAGGTGGAACAAAGCAGTTGCCCTTGACCCTAGACAGGGATGGAGAATTTAGGGGACACTGGTATAGTTGTGTTCCTGGTTATCACGGGTACAAAAAGAGCTCTCTCTTCCTGCTGACAACCAGGGGGAGGCAAGAGGCCTCAGAGAGTCACGTGAAGCCTGGGGAAGATGCTGTCAGAAGAGCTGCATCTCAGGGCAACCAGAATTAATCTTACCATTCCCTTGACCAGATCACTATACGAGGCTGATCAGAAGCAGCGTCATGAAGAGTATTCATGAATTAGCTAAAAAAGTAGCCTCTGTGCTGTCCAAGCACCTTGTTTTTTGTTTGTCCTTTTTTTCCTTGTGTAAGGAATTGAACTGGACTAATAGGAAAAATTATTTCCATTAGAAATCTACATATTCATGTCAAAGGTTTTCTCTAAAAGTCTGAATGTCTGAAAAATATTTGCAAAAATTGTAATCACTGTTTAGCTCCTTAAATATTGGTAAATCGGATGTTAATTTGCATTTATGTTCAAGATTAGATGGATTTGGGAGTCCTACTTCCATCCCTGCTGCCATTTGGAAATGACAATATCATGCTTACTGCCTTTAATTCTAGTTATTGTCATATTCCGCGTCTCATGATCTCCGGGAAAAGCTAGAGTGTCTCTCCCCGTGCGCCAGCTATGGTTTCATAATTTCATAATCACTGGTTTCATAATTTCATAATCACTGCAGTGTCCATAGTAAATTATGGGAAATTACAGAGAACTAATCAATGTAAGGCATATGAAACCTATATTAGCCTAATAATAATTTAAAATTATTAGCCCCATAAAAACTAATTTTAAAATAATCAAGGAAGACTGTGTAAAATGACTGAAATCCCATTTTAATTAGCAATTTTGTTAATTTTCCTGATTATAAAAAGTTGGAGAATTTCAATACTTTATTTTATCTAAAAAATGAAAATGTTAGTTAAGTAAGTTTGTTGGTTTTTTTTTAAGATTTTATTTATTTATTTGAGAGAGAGAGAGAGAGTGAGCATGCGAGTGGGAGGAGGAGCAGAGGGAGAGAGAGAATCTCAAGCAGATTCCACGCTGAGCGTGGAGCCTGATGCAGGGCTCAATCTCACGACCCTGAGATCATGACCCTGAGAAATCAAGAGTCAGATGCTTGACCAACTGAGCTACTCAGACACCCCTAAGTGAGATTTTAGATCATTCTAGACCAGGCCCAGAGCACTTCCTGGAAGATGGTAGGCAGTCAAATATATTTAACTGTTGGATGAGGTGAGGGGTTAAAAGAGCAAAATACAACCTTTCCAATGGCTTATAAAAGGGAGAAAAAAGAATTAATAGACACATGTTTTTCTTAAGGGAAACCTATTGAAAATATGATTTTATACCTTTTAATCAAACACACTGAAATTTAATTGATGCTGCTAGAATAACAAGAGTTCATTTTTACATGTTGCAAATTTAAAAATTGAGATTATTTAAACAGGAGTTAGGATGAAGTTTACTTTTACTTTATGTTTTAAAAAAAAAGTTTCCTAAGAAAGTGAACAAAATAAACAAGCTTGCTGAGATGTTGTATCTATGAGAGACGGTAAATCATTTTCAAGCAAGTTCCTCCCATCCCCTTGCCACATCTGTTGAGAGTTCAGTCAGTAGGTGTGTTAGTTTTCTACTGCAGTTCTCTAACAAATTAGTATCAACTTAGTGGCTTAAAACAAGACCAATTTCTCTTACAATTCTGTTAGAAGCCTGACATGAATCTCACTGGGTTAATATCAAGGTGTCCATGGGGCTGCATTCTTTTCTGGAGGCTCTGAAGGAGAATCGGAGACTTTTATTTCCTTAACCTTTTGCAGTTTCTAGAAGCCATCTCCATTCCTTAACTCAATTCATGGCTCCCTTCCTCTATGTTCAAAACTGGCAACGTTGTATCTCTCTGACTCCCTCTTTTTTACCACAGCTGGGTAAAATTCTCAGGTTTTAAGGACTTACGTGATTACATGGAGCCCACCCAGGTAATACAGGAAAATCTCCCCATCACAAGACCCTTACCGTGAGTCCTATCTGCAAAGTCCTTTTTGTCACATGTGATAACGTATTCACAGGTTCTGGGAACTGAGATGTAGATCTCTTTGGCGGCCATCTGTGTACATGGGGAGAGGTAGTGTTCAGTTCACAGGACTATGAGCCAGCATCAGAAGATACTGATGGAGACTGACTTATTTTTTTTTAAATTGGTGTATAATAATTCATATTTATTAATGAAGGCAATTATCATCAACTTCCTTTATTTATTTATTTATTTATTTATTTATTTATTTGAGAGAGAGAGAATGAGAGAGAGCATATGAGAGGGGTTAGGGTCAGAGGGAGAAGCAGACTCCCCACCAAGCAGGGAGCCCGATGTGGGACTCGATCCAGGGACTCCAGGATCATGACCTGAGCCGAAGGCAGTCGCTTAACCAACTGAGCCACCCAGGCGCCCCATCAACTTCCTTTAAATGAAACTTTCACTAATTGTTTGACATGTTTTTATGTACATACAGTTTTTAAAATAATTTAATGATTGTTTAATGGTAAGTTATTGTTTAATAGTAATAATTCCATTGCCTTCCACAAGTCTATGTATTTCACATAATTTAATTATATAACAATATAGCTTTATATACATGAACTATCTTATATTCTGTTTTCACCCAATTCTTAGATATACTTCTATACAAATAGGCCATATTTTATTAAGTTTTACTCCTGATGTTAGAGATTTATGTGTTTACAGTTTCTTACTAATGTAGATAATGCTTCACTGAACATTGACTTATTTATACAGCTGTTTTTGCTTTTATTGAGTAAGGAAAAAATTCCTTTGAAAGAAATTTACAGGGTAAGAATATATGACTATCTTCAGGTTGTCTACACATTCCCCTCTTCTTATTTGTTTATAGAACCATAATTTTGTTCAGGTATTGACTATATAAGAAGCAAGTGCCATTGTTGGGATTATGGTTTTGTGGTCTGGGGAGTCTTGGGTGTTCAGGGATGTTGACTTCAATTTGAGATATATGACCTAAGGACAAACATCCAAATAAGTGTGGGCCTCAAGAGAGACCTTGGCTTCAATGAAAATGTACTGTGAGCAACAAATGCAAGCCCCATATGTAATTTAAAATTTTCCAGTAGTGACATTTTCTAAAATGTAAAAAAAAAAAGGGGGGGGAGCGATGCTGATTTTAATAGTATATTTTATTTGATACAATATATCAAAAATCTTAACATTTCATTATATAATCATTATATATTCCAACATCTCAATTTGTTCCGGCCACATTTCAAGTGCTTCATAGTCGTGCACAATTAGAAAGATGAACTTAGGAGCCAGTTATAAAGTCAGCACCTTTCTTTGCTTGTAAATGTGAACCTGTGTTTGGCTTGTTTCCGGGGATTTTTTTTTTTTTTTTTTTTTGCTGTTGTGAGTAACACTGTAATGAACAGTCATATATAGAACTCCTGGTGCAGGCCTTGAGGATGGCATATTCGCAGGCTTAGGATGGCTGGCAGGTAGTAGGTGAAATGGTGCTCACTTTATTCTCCAAGGTGGTTGCTCCAGGCCACATGCCAGCTAGTGGTGTGGAAAGAGTCCTTATTGCTCCTCCCCGACACGAACATTTGGAAAAGTCTCATTTATTCATTTTGTCAAGCTAGTGGGTGTAAAATTGTTTCTCATTTCCTCACAATTTGCATTTTTCTGATTATTAATGAGCCTTTTCAGAAGTATATGAACCTTCATTTCTTTCCTCTTCTATAGATTTCTATAGAAATCACAAATATTTATTCATTCAAATATAAATATACCTACATATGATATATGTCATATATTAATATATGTATCACATTATATATTTATTCACAAATATTTTTTGAGCGCTGTCTATTAAGTATTGGTCTAGGTATTGGGAATATGCTCGTGGGAGGGAAAATAGTCCCAAATCTTGCCTTCCAGGAGTTTATATTCTAGTGTATATGGTGAAGAGGGAGAGACAAAAACAATTAAAAAAAGTGAAGCAGCATATGTCAAGTGTTGTTAGCAAACCTCGGTTTAAGTCCAGCTCAGCCATTTTACGTCAAGGCTTAACTTGGCTTCCGCAATTGTAAAAAAGGAGATGGTAATAATACTATCTTCATTGTTTATTCAGTGCATATGAAGGACTTGACAGAGCCCTGGCAAATGGTAAGGACTCAGAAAATGCTAGTAATAAGTATCATTTCCCCCTTTTTTCCTTCTCCTTTTTCTCTGTAATTTCTTCTCAGAACTTCTGAAGTTTAAGATTAAATATGTTTTGGTTTGTTGAGGTGTTGGCTTTCGTCAGGGTGTCAGCCTATTGATACTTTCTGTGACACAACAGATGACCTTAGCTAATTTTGAGATGTGTTTTTGAGATTTCAAGCGTCTTAAATCCCAAGAACCAAGAGCCTGAGAACGTGTACTTTTTAAAAAGCTACATCATGTCAAATGCCAAAAGTGTGGGAAAATCTGTAGGAATGCCTTGTATTCATTCATGGCTGTGTCCTGTGAATGTAAATTTTGCCTGAATTAATCATCTCAATCTAACAACCAATTTACTGTAAACCATGCGCAAAGTACTGTATAGAGGAGATGCATGTGACCTTGTTAATCTTTGGAACAATTATTTGTCCCTCTTTCTTAGATCATGATGTTGAAAATGATCTTCAATCAGACATCAGTTGAGCACTGCAAGACTCACACTGAAAAGCTGAAAGAATGCAACTTCTTCTTAATAGCTGTTCGCCTGGCTTCACTGAACCAGATCTTGGATCCCTGGGTTTATCTGCTGCTAAGAAAGATCCTTCTTCGAAAGTTTTGTCAGGTAGCAAATGCTGTCTCCAGCTGCTCTAATGATGGACAGAAAGGGCAGCCTATCTCATTATCCAATGAAATAATACAGACAGGAGCATGAAAGAGAACACCTAATCAACTTGCATGTTCACAGCTTTTGGCAACAAGTAGCCATAAACCTTACTGTGAATTTAGGCATCTCTGGCATGCGGCTGTTTATGCATTGGAGGAGAATTTTGATATAAGGCTAAATGGTCTCAGAAGCATAGATAATCCCCCATGTGCCCAAAGTATTGAAACACAAACAAAGGAAAATATATTATTAACAGTCTAGTGTTTTGGGGTCTCTGCCATTTGTAGCTGAATATGTGATTATTTATGAGATGAAAACATTTTTTTATATAAATGATCTTGGTTTGTGGTGGGGATGGAGTGGGGAAAGTTAATATTCCAGTATACCGAGTACACAGGAGATTGAATCCATAGATCATCAGAGATAGGCAAAAATTTGTTTTTGTTCAAAGACCTGGGTCTTCTGTGTTCTCTTTCTTTCTTTCTCTCCATGTCACTCTTTTCCCCTTATATTTTTTAAAAAGTTGCATTAGGATAAAAAAACATATAATGTATCCATAGTATTCAGTGGTATTGATGTAAATATTGCTCAATGCATAAATTATCTGTTGAACTTATAAAGTTTAAGTTTTGGTTGTGTCGGTAATTAGGTTTACTCATTATCTAAATAAGAGAGAAATGCATTTATTTGAAATATGACAGGATTTGTGACTATCCAAATTACTAAATGTTATTTTTTTTGAATACATTTTTAATTCCTAAAAGCCGGATAAGATTCATGAATCTGATCTTGAGAGTCCGTAGAGTGATTTTTCAAAATACTATTTAAGAACTGATTTGAGAACTAAATATAGGTACTGTGGTTAATTATCTTCCCTGATCGTTCCACCAAAAGTATTCTCTAGTCTTTTGGATATTTAAATGTTAACTCTGATTTCAGGACCAATAAATATTTTGAAAATTCCATAAAGACTTTCCATAGTTCGGCCTATTTATAGAATAAGAAAATTAATAGTATTGAACCCTCATAACACTTTCTCTGTTCTCCCTGCAAAGTAGCTCTATATCTAAATATTTATTATTAATTTGCTTTTGTTATACTCTACATGTGTACAAACCTTGATAGCTAAGCTTGATATCTTTATGGCACAAGTAGATTACTACACTAAGTTTTGAGAGTTGCACTTAAAAAAAAAAGAAAACCTTCCCAACAAACATAGCAATCTTTTAAGTGAGACCTACACAAAATGCTCTTTGTATTCTTTAGAGCATTCATTTTGCAAACTCATTAACCTTTCTCACGAAGATTTTAATTTACATCTTACCTTATTGCATTCCTGGTTTTAAAAAAATGAGATTTATTTTATATTTCTTTATAGTAACTACTTTTTCCCCCTGTGTTTAGTAGGCATTTGAGGAATAATTGATTTTCATAGATACGATCTAGTAGATTAATATATAAACCATCCTAGGTCAGTCAGGAATAATCAATTTTTATTATTATTATGAATAACCACGTCAAACTGAGTGGATAAACAAGATCTGCTAAGAGTGCTTATGTAATTCATGATGGTTCCACTAGCCTACATTTTAGAAAAAATGATGATATATAACATAATACTAAAACCCTGATACAAAATCTCTCTATGCTATAAAATTGGATTATCCCACAGGTCACCTATGAAGAATTAGACAAAGCTACCTCCTTTTTCCAGGAAAAAAAAAAGTGCACTTAGAATAAGTACTGACCTTACAACAAAGAGGCTTTACTTCTTGAATGTTCCTCTGGTCCCAGGTCATAATCAGATTGACACACACACAGTATGGATTTAAGTGGTACGAGTGTGATTGTGTTATCCTTCCCAGCACCTAGCATAACACTTGAAATGTAGGAAGAGTTCAGTATTTATTCAATGAATGAATGAATGAATGAATGGCTGCCAAAACTGAGTGTGCATTGGTGAGGTGCCTGCCAAAGGATTGAAGGGCTACCTGCCCTTATAGTCCATCAAACTGATAAGGTGAATGATCGCTGCTTATTTAACTACAGAAATATGAATTTATCTTCAAATGTGTAGTAGCATATTGCTGTACAACAAAGTGCTTTATCTGTATTAATAATTTAAGAGACTGATACTTCCAAATGGTAATGGAGATTACTGTCAAAGAAATACCACTTTTCATCCGAGCACAGAAATACATAAAGACAAAACAGCCTGAAACTTATCCTTAAGTACAAAATAAATTTCTGCCCAGGGATACATGGCAGGAGTGGATACATGGCAGTTTTTCAACAAGGTTGAAAGGGAAGTGGAGAAGGAAAAATTACGTAAGCGGCATGTGTTTTTTTCACCCAGGTAGCCATTGGTTTGTCCAGGGAAAACCTGGTAAGAAATATAAGTCCCAAATGATTTCAGCGTTTGGATGATAGTTGAAGTTAGATTTCAGAGATGTTGTGCAGAGGCCCTAGATGTGATCAGGAAGTGGACACTGAAGTCACTGCAGAAGAATCTGTGTTTTCAAGTTTAAGTTTATTGGCCTTTAAATTCATTCTCATATACTTTGTTTATCTACGTATATGTCTGAGCAGGAAAAGAAGATGTGCACATAAATTATGACGATTCTTAACCTGACAGTATTGGTTAAAAAAATAGAGGCCTAGGAAACCACATGGGAAGAAGTGAGTGAGTACAATGTAGAAATTAAGGTACAATCAGCTATTGTAAATTGTACATAACGGTGCTGATTTTCTAAATGATGAATTTATGCAGCTAAGCTGTGTCATAGAAGAGAAGGATGACATGCAATCCAAAAAGAATATTTTACTTTTCAAATAAAATCGGTGCAGCAGATATCTCAAAACTATTTTAAATGGAAGAAACAAAATATGTTATCTTAAGTTTATCAAAATTTCCCTAATGCTGTATACCAAGATATTTTAAGAAATTTATTAAATGTGTGTTTAATCATGGCAGATTTAAATGACTATGAATCAAAAAGTGCACATCTATTTCTACTTAACACTTCTTATCATATAAAAGACCTCTCAACTGTGTTATAGAATAAAATTGTGGAAGCTCGTGTAAAAGTTAACTGCAAGAGACCCTGGGACTGGGGCTGGCATTGAGTAATGGACCAACTAGAAACTCTGAAGACAAAACAGTATTTTTCAAAGGTGGTCAGTCTGTGGCAATATTCTAATAATAGATTTTCAAGTGAATTAGACCTTTTATTCATTGATACTTCTTATATATCTGTTGGGCGTTGAGTACTAATTTGTGACTAGTTTCAATCTTCCCGTGTCAGCAATCACTTAATGGTTCGTTTGTATTGGGATTAAATAAGAGACAGAAAGTAGAAAAATTTTTATCATTGAAATTTTAAGCACATACATTCCTGCTTATTTTTTAATACTTTAACCCCAAAATCTTCTCTCGAAATAAACAGGATACCAGAAGATGAGGGACACAAAGACTGCAGAGTATTTATTCCTATGAACATACTAAAAGCTTAATGTGGAAAAATTAGAATTTCTATGATTTACCCATGTGAAAAGTTAGACCATCACCGATGCCAAATCTTCAGAGATGTTGTTTATTGCTGGTTCTGTGCTCGCATGTGTCTCAAAATCTGCTAGAACTGAAGTTTAAATAAATGTGAAGAATTGTGCACATAATTGAAATTATATCATTTTAAAAATGAAGACTATTTAATACTGTGGCTACATCCAGAGGACTGCTATCTGAGTTGCAATAAAATTCTGATAAGAGGTGGCATACATCTGTGATGTTTCCTAACATAGGTTTTGATAGAGCCAATTCACAAAATTTGAAAATCAACCTAAAACTCATAGGCACATTTGTTAAAGAGCTGTATCAGTTCAGTATTCTGAGACAACGAACTGGTGGTGATTACATATGAAGCATGAAACAGAGAATTAGGGAAAATGTTAAAATTAAAACTCCATTATATTGGCATCATTTATACAGATACTGATTTCCTAAGAAAGTTCATATTCAGCTGACTTACTCCCACCCAAAAGGTTTCAATTTTATTAGGAATTTGTATCTATAGTTATCAAGGAAAATCTTTTACATGTCTTCTTCCTTGAATGCCTTTTTTTGGATTGAGTCCACCTTGAATAAAACTGAAGTAAAAAGGATAGTGCAGAGTGACCTTGTTCTTAAAGTGACAAAGGGAAAACTGAGCCTGTGCTTCTCTCAGAAAGACTTTAACAAGCCGTCTAGAATTAATGAATTTTATTTTTAACGAGGAGATTGACAATTCATGTTAAAGTCAGATGGAAAGATATCTTAAAAGCATGCTACTTAAAATTTTCTTTCTCACTTGTCCCTGTTCTCTACTCTTCTAAAGAACAAAAGAGCAAAGAATTTTTATTTTATATGTTCTCTATTTTATAATTCCTAAAATGAGGACTTTATTTAAAAGTTTATAATTTATACAAGCTGAATTGTAAACCATTACATGATGATACCATAAACTGAGTACATTTTGATTCTCTGGAAAAACAATTCACTCAGATATACACCATATTCATTTATATATCACTCATTTTCTTTATTGAGAAGCAGAATTCTTTCATTTTCAGAGGTTTTAAATCAACCAGTTTAATATTATCAGCAACCTAAATATTTACTGGATTACATATTTCTTCATTAGGAACGAGACTGTGACCCCAAGCCCCTTGCCTCCAACCTGTTTATTCATTTTCTCAACAGAGAGAAAGTAACATAAATATTTACTGTTGGTGAAACTGGAATTAGAGAACAGCTTTGTATTTCTAGCATGCTATGCCTTAATATATGAAACAGAACCGAGTCTGTTTTTTAGTAAGTCTGCTTTGATGGAACAATTTTATTATGGGAGTAAAGATAGGAAGGAAAGAGATCATCATGAGGAACAAAATCAGACTTTTCAAGCTTTTTGAGCATTTTGGAGATGATTCCACCTCTAAAGTTATTTTCAAAAGTGCAGCTCTTACGTTCTTTTGTCAATTGCTTTAGAAACAGAGTATTTTGGCCTCTTAATTAAAGTGAATCAGATATCTAGACAGAAGGTAGCCAATCAGCAAATTTCAATAGTCATTTGAAAATAGTCTCTTTATGGATTTCCTGTTTGTGTGGAAGTCAAAGTGGTAATGTTAAACAGAGAAAAATGCATATGACTTACTGATACACTCCAGTGTTCTTTCAACTTTTGAAAAGGTACTATGTGAAGTAGGCAAGGGGACGGGGTGTAGAGAACATAAAGAAAGACATGGAGGGCACCTTGTACATTTCCAACTTGTTAAAATTCTTCATCCTTTTAGGCCATGCCACAGAATCAGAGAGGAAGGGACCACATTTATCTTTATACATGTGAGTGTCAGTAGGACAAAGCAAGGAGTGGCCAGTATTCTTTTCTCTAAGAGCAGGTGTTAAGTTCACTCAAGTCATCACTGACATAGATATAGATATATATATCTAAATTCTTTTCCTTCCATATACATATATATATATATATGGAATTTGTATGAAATATTTTACTTTCTCCCTCTTCTTTTACCAAATGTTTATGTACAAATAGTGTAAAGTTGAACATTTCTTTACACAAACAAGTTAAAAATAGGCACAGATTATCTTCATCCGTTTACAGTAAATGAGTGTAAGTACTATTTACGTGGTATATTTAAGTAAGAACTGAAATCATTGGCACTTTAACCAATAATGTAAAGCTCAGCATAGAAAGCGTATGTTTCTCCATCTTTCCTATTCAGCCTCCTATCCCTACACACTTGGTTAAGTGGGAAGGTATACTTTTGTCATCTCTATGTAAAGTTTTTTTGGAGTTATCCTAAGCATAGTTAAACACATCTTCCAGTATATTTTAAAGGTTGGTCTTCAGGATTGTGGAGGTAAAGAGTAAAAGAGACTTTGAAAACTACATCAAAATTTTGATGGCATTCAAGTCATAGCTAGTCTGTGTATTTAATAAATGTTTGTTTCTCATGTTGTGTTTGTCAATGGAAAATAAAGTTGAATGTTCTGAAATGTTCCTGTCTTTTTTTCCTGATGTCAGGAATATTTTATTTATAAATGTGTTAAATATTTTGCTGAAATCCTATTTGACACACTTTGTCAAATAACAGCACAATGTAGGAATATTTTATTTATAAATGTGTTAAATATTTTGCTGAAATCCTATTTGACATGCTTTGTCAAATAACAGCACAATGCAACAGCATTATGCTATCTGGATGATTATACTGTTTTGTTTTACATTCCATAATTGTGTACAGTACAAATTATCACTGATTTGCTGTAGATCTGAGGTGCCCTTTTCCCATTTTCAACATGATACCTATTCATGTTATAATTCCAGATTTTTTGTTTTTAATACAAAAGCACATTTATAAATTATTCTCAATTTAGTTAATCCTCTCTTTTGTGGGTTCTAGTGTAATCTATAGACAGCCAACCAAGGCATTATCCTTGCTTATAGTCAGACCCTTCGATAGATTTGTACCTGGGTATTGGTGTGAGATTATTACTGGCAGAGACACATGTTGGGCTGCTCCAATACCCTGTTCTATGTGTTCATTCAGGACAATCTACCTCTTCCTTCTTTAGTGAAGGGAGATGTTCTGTAGAATATAAGCTGCTAAGCCAAGCTTAATAAAAGTAGTACATCAGGCTTGCCCTTCTTCCTCCTAAGAAAAGGTATTTAGGGAGAGCTCTGACAATGCCTTCTCCCATGGGGTCCTAGGCTCGCAACCAGCTTTTATGGTCTTATAGTCTGTGCTCTGTAACATCAGGTAAACATCATGGTGGTACCTTCTGGTAGACCAGAAATACCACTAGGAAGTTGTTGAACCTGTATGCCATAAAATAGGACACTGCTCAGTTTCAGGTCCTAGGAGGACATGGGTTCAGACATCCTTAGATATTCTTGGGGGGTTGTTGTGCTCACCCATACCAGTTTTGGGCAAATCCAGTTTGGAGGTTGGGTACTCAGAATCCAAGCCAGTCCCCTGGGCTTGTTCTTTCCTTTAACATGTATTTGTTGTTGTACCTATTATGTGCCAAGCATTCTGGTAGGTGTTAAGACACAAGGATTTTTTTCTAAAAAATCAGCTTTCAATGAATGTATAATCTGGTCGGGAAGAGGAAATAATTTGATCAGAGCTGCTATTAGAGTAAGCATACAGGGGAGGTGACGCTAAAGTAGGAAACCATTTCCTGTAGAAGATGAGAGTTAACCTGCATTTTGGAGAAAGGAATGGATGGTAGTTGGGAAGGGGAGGGCATTTGGGGATACTTTTTCACTTCATACTGTCCCAAATTATCATTTCCAAGGCATTCAAGCTAACTAACTTCTAGGGGCCCTGTGAGAAGTATACGTCTAAATAGAGCATATATCTATAACCTCTCAGGATGGGCCAAAGTGGCATGGCCTTGGGGCAGGATTTCTCCTCAGCCCCTCTGCATATTGGGCCAAATAATTCTTTGTTATGGGGGCTGTCCTGTGCATTGTAGGCTGTTTAACAGTATCCCTGGCCCCTACCCACTAGATGAGGGTCACACTTCCCTAGCAGGGACGATCAGAAAAATGTTCCCAGCCATTGCCAAATATACTATGGGGGACCTAACTTCTCCCAGTTGAGAATCCCTGCCTTAGGGCAAGGGCCATGGCCATCACGAAGGTGCTATATGTGTCTGAGGGTTTGCAGAACAAGGCCATCTGTGGGATCTTGGATCTGAGAGGCACCATTCTGGCATTCCCTGAAGGGGCAGGCACTAGAATGCCAGTTTGTGTCTACCACACAAAAATGTGGCGTTACCACTGCAACAATGCCCGGATCATCACGGGCCCTGATCCACTTCTGTAATCACATAAACCTATTCACAAATGAGGAGGTCCAGTTTCTTAGAAAGTATCACCTTCCTATTGATGTCTCCAATCGCTATTTCGTTTTTGATGCGAGGCCGTGGGGTTATATGTCTCTCAAAGGGATATCTAAAGGGAATGAGTCCGTTTCTCCCAGGACGTTTGAAAATCTGTTTTAACTCCTCTTAAGTGCACATTTCCAGACAGGTGCCTTAGGAGGAGAGAACTAACTTACCGAACTCTGTCTTTTGTGGGATTTTGGCATATTTGGTCAGTGTCACAGAGCTGTAGCAGCTTCATTTAATCTGAAAGATGATTTTTATCAAGAGCTGTTCCAACTCTGGGCAAATGTCTCTTTATTGGCCTGTGTTTTTCTGAGCTCATGCCAGTGGGCCAGTACCTCAAGTATAGAGAGCTATTACCACACATTTTGAAGACAAAGTTCAACTCACGATCTCTGTAACTAACACTTAAACCTCTGGTTTGTATGGAACGGGAAGCTAGAAAACTTAAACCCCAAATCTGACCCAAAAAAGTTAGAACAGCAACACTCATTGATCTACTGTAAATTTCTGAGGCCAAGTAAGAAACGTCTATGGATAATCAGTGTTTATGCCTAATATTCTTATGCAGTTTTTAAAAGAAGGCTTTGAATATAATATACAAGGTTGTTTGAATTTGACTTTGACAAGAACATAGGAAGAACATAATTCTGAAACAATTACCACCAATTGGGGTCTTTTCAAATTAGATTTAACTAGAACATACCTGATAGAACACTGGCTTTTAATCACTTTGGGGTCAGAGCCCCTCTGGTAATCAGATGAAAGGTATGGATCTCCTCCTCACAAAAAGCACAGACAATTTTTACACAGTGTCAGAGACTGTACCGCCCTCCTGAGTTCTGTCTGTGGCCGCCTTGGAAATTTATGGACACAGGTTAGGAATTCTCACTGTGAGAGTCTTTATGATTCAAGGAACCTCACGGCTTTCCATGTTTGGTTAGAAAGCTAAAATCTAAAACTGGAGTTAAGTCAACAGAATTACTTCCCTGTGAATGCCAAAATTCCCTGATATCTCATTATATGCCCGTCATAGTAAAGCAACATAGTCAGGGATAGAATTTTTAAAAGAGGAGCTGCAATCGTTTAAAAAAAAAAATTGCCATCACACGGGTAAAAGAAAATAACAGAATCCCAACCAGAAGAGGGGCAGCATAGGCTACTCACAAAAAACAGGTCGAAAGTGAGAGTACTATTTTTTTTTTTTTAACTACAAGTAATTCAGTGATGCATTTGCCTTACAACAAAGAGCTTGTTTGTTTTCCCTTGTGCTGACCCAAGGAGAGATTTAAAATGAAGCTATTTAAAAGTCAATAAAAAAATTACCCAGCCTGAAAAATACAATGTCCTAACACAAAAAATCTAAATGGTTAGGATTTAACTTTCTGTTACTTTCTGTTAAATAACTTTATGTTACATGTGTATATGGATACATACACATTTACACTTCTGCATGTTCTTTGCATTGCAATTTAGAAGGAAGGCAGCAAGGATGACCTTATTAATTGATCCTTTCAGTGAAAATGCAAGGCATACACTTACAGATCTTCTTACAAATGTAAAATTAATGACGCTTTACGCCAACACTTAAAGCTTTTAGTAAAATGCTGTATTGATGTTTATAGTTTGTGTTTCTCTACAGGGAAAAGTCTAGAGCAATTAATGGCGTTTATCTTTGCATTTTTCTAGCCTTATTGAGGAAGATGGAAATGAGATCTTAAAGCACTGAAGTATTTGTCTATTGGAAACAACTCTTTGATACCAAACCATCCTATATTCTGGATGTGTGTACATGAATTGGGACAGCTATATGAGGTGTGCATAAAATTGCAAGTTGGTTTTCATGAATCAGTGGTTTGGAGTCTTCTCCCTTAGAAGATCCATGAAAAGCCATTTTTAGAAGAAAAGCTATTTGTATTTTTTCTTTTTTTTTATTATGTTATGTTAATCACCATACATTACATCATTAGTTTTTGATGTAGTGTTCCATGATTCATTGTTTGTCTATAACACCCAGTGCTCCATGCAGTACGTGCCCTTTTTAATACCCATCACCAGGCTAACCCATCCCCCCCTTCCCCTCTAGAACCCTCAGTTTGTTTTTCAGAGTCCATCGTCTCTCATGATTTATCTCCCCCTGTGAATTCCCCCCCTTCGTTCTTCCCCTCCTGCTACCTCCTCCTCCTCCTCCTCCTCCTCCTCCTCCTCCTCCTCCTCCTCC
>NW_023270447.1:36541257-36568174 GCF_011800145.1 Mirounga leonina
CTTCTTCTTCTTCTTCTTCTTCTTCTTCTTCTTCTTCTTCTCCTTTTTTAACATATAATGTATTATTTGTTTCAGAGGTACAGGTCTGTGATTCAACAGTCCTACCCAATTCACAGCATTCACCATAGCACATACCCTCCCCAGTGTCCATCACCCAGCCACCCTATCCCTCCCACCCCCCACCACTCCAGCAAACCTCAGTTTGTTTCCGGAGATTAAGAATTCCTCATATGAATGAGGTCATATGATACATGCCTTTCTCTGATTGACTTATTTCGCTCAGTATAATACCCTCCAGTTACATCCACGTCGTTGCAAATGGCAAGATTTCATTCCTTTTGATGGCTGCATAATATTCCATTGTATATATATATACCACTCTTCTTTATCCATTCATCTGTCAATGGACATCTTGGCTCTTTCCATAGTTTGGCTATTGTGGACATTGCTGTATAAACATCGGGGTGCACATACCCCTTCAGATCCCTACATTTGTATCTTTGGGGTAAATACCCAGTAGTGCAATTGCTGGGTCATAGGGTAGCTATATTTTCAACTTTTTGAGGAACGTCCATGCTGTTTTCCAGAGTGGCGGCACCAGCTTGCATTCCCACCAACAGTGTAGGAGGGTTCCCCTTTCTCTGCATCCCCGCCAACATCTATTTCCTGACTTGTTAATTTTAGCCATTCTGACTGGTGTGAGGAGGTATCTCATTGAGGTTTTGATTTGGATTTCCCTGATGCCGAGTGATGTTGAGCACCTTTTCATGTGTCTGTTGGCCATTTGGATGTCTTCTTTGGAAAAATGTCTGTTCATGTCTTCTGCCCATTTCTTGATTGGATCATTTGTTCTTTGGGTGTTGAGTTTGATAAGTTCTTTATAGATTTTGGATACTAGCCCTTTATCTGATCTGTCATTTGCAAATATCTTCTCCCATTCTGTCAGTTGTCTTTTGGTTTTGTTGACTGTTTCCTTTGCTTTGCAAAAGCTTTTTATCTTTTTTTTTTTAAAGATTTTTATTTATTTATTCATGAGAGACAGAGAGAGAGAGAGGCAGAGGGAGAAGCAGGCTCCCAAGGAGCAGAGAGCCCGATGTGGGACTCGATCCCAGGACCCTGGGATCATGACCTGAGCCGAAGGCAGACGCTCAACCATCTGAGCCACCCAGGCGCCCGCAAAAGCTTTTTATCTTGATGAAGTCCCAATAGTTCATTTTTGCCCTTGCTTCCCTTGCCTTTGGTGTGTTTCTAGGAAGAAGTTGCTGCGGCTGAGGTCGAAGAGGTTGCTGCCTGTGTTCTCCTTTAGGATTTTGATGGACTCTGTCTCACATTGAGGTCTTTCAACCATTTGGAGTCTATTTTTGTGTGTGGTGTAAGGAAATGGTCCAGTTTCATTCTTCTGCATGTGGCTGTCCAATTTTCCCAACACCATTTGTTGAAGAGACTGTCTTCTTTCCATTGGACATTCTTTCCTGCTTTGTCGAAGATTAGTTGACCATAGAGTTGAGGGTCCATTTCTGGGCTCTCTATTCTGTTCCATTGATCTATGTGTCTGTTTTTGTGCCAGTACCGTACTGTCTTGATGATGACAGCTTTGTAATAGAGCTTAAAGTCCGGAATTGTGATGCCACCAGCTTTGCTTTGCTTTTTCAACATTCCTCTGGCTATTTGGGGTCTTTTTATTTACTTCCTTATTTTTGGCTCAGTAAATATCACAAAGATTAAGTCATGTAGATTTTCATACACTTGGGTTTATCAGTGGTGTGTATGTGTCTGTGTGTCTGTATCTGTGATGTCCATTATATCTCAAATGTGTATTCCTTTTTAAAATTTTTTATTGTTTTTGATTTTAATTCCAGTGTGGTTAACATATAGTGTTAGTTTCCTGTGTACAATGTAGTGATTCAACACTTCTACATATTACTCAGTGCTCATGTCAGTATACTCTTTAATCCCCATCATCTGTTTCACCCATCCCCCCACGACCTTCCCTCTGGTAACCATCAGTTTGTCCTCTATAGTTAAGAGTCTGTTTCTTGATTTGTCTCTCTTCTTTTTTTCCTTTGTTTTTGTTTTCATCTGTTTTGTTTCCACATAAGGTGTTTGTCTTTCTCTGACTGACTTATTTTACTTAGCATTATACTCTCTCGCTCCACCCATATTGTTGCAAATGGCAAGATTTCATTCTTTTTTATGGCTGAGTAATATTCCATTGTATATATATACCACATCTTCTTTATCCATTCATCTGTCGATGGACACTTGGGCTGCTTCTATAATTAGGCTATTGTAAATAATGTTGCAATAAACATGACAGTGCATATATCCTTCTGAATTCGTGTTTTGTATTCTTTGGGTAAATATCTAGTAGTGGAATTACTGGATCATATGGTAATTCTATTTTTAATTTTTTGAGGAATCTCCATACTGTTTCCCATAGTGACTGCACCAGTTTACATTCTCACTAATGGTGCACGAGGGTTCCTTTTTTCCCACATCCTCCCCAACACTTGTTTTTTATGTTGTTGATTTTAGCTATTTTGACAGGAGTGAAGTGGTATCTCATTGTAGTTTTGATTTGTCTTTTTCTGATGATGAGAGACATTGAGCATCCTTTCATGTGTCTGTTGGCCATCTTTAGGTCTTCTTTGGAGAAATGTCTGTTCATGTCTTCTGCCCATTTTTTTAACTGGATTTTTTGGGTTTTGGGTGTTGAAATGTGTGTTTCTTTTCTTAAATACATTTTATTTTTTAATCACAATACTATGTGCATCCCTTTAAAAGGTCAGATAGTATAAAAAGACTCTGTTCTCAGTCTAGCCCACCCCCTAGCACTCTGCTTCACAGAAGTCACTTTCAGCTTTTTTTTCAACATTTCTTCATACGACCATATTTCTAAATGACGTACTTGTGTTGTTGTCTCTTGCTTCATCAACTTTAGACATTGTATGTTGATTTATTTTGCTGGATTTAGCTCTCTCCTCCCCATTTTCCCATTATAGTTATAACACAAATTTTATTAAATCAGTATTCAGTGTTTGCATTTTTCTGACAATGCAGATATCCCTCATTGCTGAGTCATAGTACTGCAGTCACGTTTCCTTTCTGGGACACATTTTTCTTTTTTCTAGAGTTAAGAACTTATCGAGTTAAACTTGCTTATGAGCTTTGTTTGTGCCCAAAACTAAACCTTAAAGTTTTCCAAGTGCCCAAGCCTATCTGATCATCTTTACCCGCTTTGGAATCCTGGATTTCTTGCCATTGACCCTTTTGCCTCTTTTTTTAATTAGATACCAAATTTTCTAGATCCTATGTCTGGAATTATTTCTTGAATTATTCACTCATTTTGAACACACTTGCTTTAAAATGGGCTTTTTAATAGAAAAGAAATAGAATCAAACTCCTAGAAAAGAGAATGGTCTTAAGTAAACGTAAACACTAATAATAATGGTGATAATAACAATAGTGGTAAAGATCATTTTATGAGCAACTATACTTTACATATGTCATCACGTTCTCATGTCAACACCACAAGGCAGGTGTTACTGTCACCACTCTCCAGATGAAAAGGCTGGGGCTCAGGGAGGATAAATCACTCCCCCAAGTCCACTGAGCTAGTGAGAAGTGAAGCTAGGGTTCTCACCTGCTTTCAGGTTAGAATATATTTGGCCCATGATCCCTGAGCAAAGAATTACTACTGTGATTATTTTCTGAAGCTTCAAGTTTATCTTTGAGGGTTCCACTAAAGCCCCACGAAAGAAAGGTTTTGACTATCGTGCTGCTTGGGCATTTTCAAACAGCCACAGACAATCTTGGGCAGAAGTAGGGAGGCAGCTTCTCCAACAGTACTGATTAGGGTCAGCTAACAAGATTCTTAGCAAAAATCCAAACGTCCCTATGCCCAACCCGGGCATGTGCACAAGCCTGCAAACATTCTGACCCTTCCTTATGAGAGATGGATTTGCTCCTGCAGCAGAGGGAGTATCAGCTGCCTGGTCGATGGTTGCACAGAAAGGCTGCCTTTGCACTTCCCTCCAGGCCTGTGGGTTTTGCGGAATGCAAGTTTATCACGATGTAAGTTACTAAGTATACATCTCTTTCAACCCCGCTGTCTTTTGTTTCCTTTTTGTTGTGGTTTTTTCCTTCCACACTTCCTCTCCTGCTTATAAGGTAACTCAGGAGCAGCCTTACTGAGAAGCTTCCTAATTACAGGGGCCCTCCTGGAAGACTATGTACAATTCAAGACGGAAGAGAGGGAGAACAGGCCTTTGTCAGGAGTTAAACCCTTCTGTTTATCATCTCCCCTGCTTAATTTTGGGGTGTGCTCAAACTTCTTCCTGCAAAATATAGTGCAGTTCCAGAGTGGAGAATATTTTTTCTTTAAGAATGAGAAAAACTGCCCCCTGTTTTTGAGTCTTTCTTCCCTTGTTGCTAGCAGGCGAAAGCTATTTCGTATATCTGACATTTTATTCATTCACCAATATTCTCTTCAAGCAGCTGCCCTGATTTCCACAGAGCTGGTCAGACTGATTAGAAAGGGTGCAGAATATTTTGCTCAAAAGAATAAAATCTTGGAATCTCCAAAACTTGAATTCTGTTACCAGGAAATGGATTTAAGTGGCAACCCACCAATAGCTGTATAATTTGAAAAATCGATACATCTTGCAGTTTATCTTTGGTCTAATTTTGCATGTTATCTCTACTATTTCAACATAATTACAGTAGTCAAAAATTCTCAGGCATCTCAGGGATCAATTAACATTTATTCAGAATAGGCTCAACCCAATTACATGTAAATCTTTACTTAATTTTTTTTTTTACTAATTGGTTAATTAAACCAAATCAAATGAATCAATGCTTAGGGCAAATGTTTGAAGGGTAAATTCCCATTTGTCTGCTGTCTTCTATGTAATTTGCTTGAGAAATGGAGCTTGGAGATTTTCATATGGTTTGTTATTAATAATATAATTTTAAAAATAATGTAGTAATTTATGGACCTCATTTCATGAGAGTAAGTTTTAATATGAGAATACATTTAGAAAAAATTAAAATAACAATGAATAATTACATATATTACTTGAAGTTCCTTAATGGGGAACACCATTCTCCATTTCATTGGATGAAGAATGATCCTGTCAAACTTAGGGGATCTTTCTCAATTGCGCAAGACAACCATTTGGAAAGGATAGAGGGATATTCTTGAAGAAAGGCAAGAGACAACTAAGATGTCAGCTAGATAAGTAAGATCTTTCAGGAGACGAGTATCCTGTGGGGCGCCTGGGTGGCTCAGTGTATTATGCGTTCGACTCTTGGTTTCTGCTCAGGTCATGATTTTATGCGTCACGAGACTGAATCCGGCATTTGGCTCCACATTCAGTAGGGAGTCTGCTTGAGGATTCTCCCCCTCTGCCACCATTTGCACGTGTGTGCTTTCTCTCTCTCTCTAAATAAGTAAGTAAATAAATAAAGCTTAAAAAAAAAGGTAAGTATTGTGGTCAGATTACCAGTAAGTTTATGAAAGTATGTGTTTTGGGGGCACCTAGTTGGTTCAGTCAGTTAAGTGTCTGCTTTAGGTTCAGGTCATAATCCAAGAGTCCTGGGATCAAGTCCCACATGGGGCTCCTTGCTCAGCGGGGAGCCTACTTCTTCTTCTACCTGCTTCTCCCCCTGCCTGCCACTCCCCCTGCTTGTGCTCTCTCTCTGACAAATAAATAAATAAAATCTTCGAGAAAAAAAAAAAAAGGAAAGAAAGTATGTGTTTTGGAGTCAGACCTGGGATCAAACTTTGGTTTAATACCTGTGGAACTTGAAAGTAATTCCTTAAACTCTTTATGATCTTTGAATATGAAGAATTGGGATTTTTGCACTTACTTTATAAGGTAGCTATGAGGATTAAATATGTAAATATTCCAGAAGAGTGATGGGTACAATAAATATGTAGGGGGTATTGTTATTGGTGTTGTATTAGTAGTGATAATAGTAGCCACAGTGGCAATGTCAATTGCTTGAGGAATCCATAAACCATTTTTGTAAAGTGGCAAAAGACACCCTGATCCCTGTACTCATTCCTTAATATTATGTTGGGAGACCCGTGCATACAGCATTGTGTTTGAGAGGATGGGAATCAAAAAAAAGACTACGTTTGGTGGCACAGCCTAGTTCTGTTAAGTTGTTAGTAGACTGACCTTAATCAAATTAACTTAACCTTTTGAGGTCCCTGGGTGGCTTAGTTGGTTAAGTGTCTGACTCTTGATTTTGGCTCCGGTCATGATCTCAGGGTGGGATGGAGCCCTGAGTCGGCCTCCGCACTTGGCAGGGAGTCTGCTTGAGGATTCTCTCTCCCTCTCCCTCTGCCCCTCCCCTTGCTTTCTCTCTCTTGCTCTCTAAAATAAATAAATACATCTAAAAAAATTAACCTTTCTAAACCTTAGTTCTTTAGCTATGAATGAAGATAATAATCTTATCTAAAGTTAATACATTTTTTCAAATATTTAATGAAATGTTTCATGCAAATGCTTACCTAGTGCCTGACACATTAATAAGACTCAATAAATGGTTATTATGTTATTATAAATTATTGTCATTAATATTAAAAGGAAGCTCAAGACTTAAGTCGACTCAGTTTCTAACTGAGGCTGAATGCCCTCACAAACATACAAATTTTATCCAATCTTCTCAAGACTTAGAGTGAGAAAATGAGGATGTGGGTCAACTTCATAGGAAGAGGAAGAACTTATAAGAAACAGCAAAATAAAGAAATTTAAGTTTTCTTTATGGCTTAGTGTATGTCTTTGTGAGATAAGGAAATGGTTCCAGTAGCACAGAAGAGGTTTTGTGGTTTACTTATTTATTTATTCTCCAGTGTTACTGAGATAAAATGGTCATAGAACATTGTATTCATTTAAGCTGTATAACATAATGACCTGATATATGTATATATTGCACACTGATCTCTACAAGTCTAGTTCACATCCATCAGCTCACATACTTACATTTTTTTCTTATAATAAGAACTTTTAAGATTTACTCCCTTAGCAACTTTCAAATATACAATATTGTTAAGTATAGTCATCATGCTGCACATTACATTCCCAGAACTTAGTTATCTTATAACTAGAAGTTTGTACCTTTTGACCATTTTTACCTATTTCCTCCACACACAGCCCTGCCCCCCACCTCTTACGACTACCAGTCTATTATCTGTTTTATGAGTTTGGTATTTTCAGATTCTGCATATACATAGAGTCTTTGTCTTTATTTATTTTACTTAGTATGATGTTTGCAAGGTGCATCCATGTTGTTGCAAGTGGCAAGATTTATTTCTTTTCATGGATGAATAAACTCCGTCCCATTTTATGTATGGAAAGAACACTTAGATTGTTTCCATGTCTTGGCTATTGTAAATAATGCTGCCATGAACATGGGGGGCAGATATCTCTTCTTGTTTCCTTCAGATATATACCCAGAAGTGGAATTGCTGGATCATATGGTAGTCCCATTTTTAATTTTTTGAGGAATCCAGAAGAGGTATTTTGAAAAGTCCCTATGATAATGTCTTCAAGTGAAATCCAGGAAAAATAAATAATAAGGCATACAAGCAGAAAAGTGAATCTCAGCACAGTAGTTCTTGTCCGAAAACCAAAAAATAGGATCTGGTCAAATCAGTGAATGCTTTCTTACCACTATTTAATGTAGATTAGTGTAACATATGTCTGCCACCTCAATTTCCTGATCTATTAAGGACCTTGGGGGTAATAATTTCTAGTTTATAAGGTAACGGTATCGGGCTCCCTGCTCAGCAGGGAGTCTGCTTCTCCCTCTGACCCTCCCCCCTCTCATGTGCTCTCTCTCTCTCATTCTCCCTGTCTCAAATAAATAAATAAAAATCTTTAAAAAAAAAAAAAAAGATGGCTGAATTTAGCTGTTGAACTTAGTGCCCTACTTTAAACCCCTTTATATGTGGTTTATATTCTGTCTCATGTGAAACTGAATTGTTGGATCTAATCTCAAAGCCAGCCTTCAAGGTCTCTATGTTCATCTTATCAGTTTATAACTTTTTTGGAAAACTCTGCTCAGAAAAACAGCAAAAATGTTATCAAAAAGAGCTACTGCAATTATTTTCCAATTAAATCAGAATATCTGGTGGCCTTTCATAGCAATGACTTTATTAGCTGGAGTATCTGATTGTCCTCACTGACTATAAAAGGCCATCAAGAATATGAATTTGGTCAAACTCAGCTTATTATCTATTCTGACCAGGTTTTACCATGTATAAAGCGTATATTTTAGGAGCATAATTCGTGCTGGCATGAATAATATTTATCAAGTTTTTGTACATTACCAACTCTATCTCATTTGTTTCATGACCAAGAGAAAAAAGAAATGTACTTTAAAATACAGAACCAAATGTTTCAGTAAATGTTTAAGGAGGCTTTTAAAATTTGAAATAACTCTAAGGAACAAATACTGTTACATACATAGGGAGGGGTTGTGTATGGGTTTTTGTTCTGTTGTTTGTTTGTTTTTTTATCAACAGTGGAATTATTCTTCAAGAAAGACTTTTTTTTTTTTTTTTTTCATTTCACTGGGTGGGGCAAAATGAGTCATGTTTTCCAGTTAAATTAAGCCTAAAGGAAATATGCTCCTGATTTATACAACATAATCCTTAAAAGGGTTAGAAATAGTTACCTCTCTTTTGAAGCGCAGAATGAGACGCTGACATCCTTGCTGGAAGTCTTGAAATTGTTGGCATCATTCATTGCTTTCTGAAGAACATCGTGAGCCACTGCAGTCGAGAGTTTTTAACATCATCAGTGGGAAGGCAGCTTTGGGTAGCCTTGTGGAAGAGTCTGGGGATTTGAAGACATAGATTTGTAACCAGGTTCTTGACTTACTAACTGTGTAAATGGGCAATTTTTAAATCTCTTTCTAACTCTGTTTACTCTTTTATAAATTGGAAATAATGATACCTATATCACGAGGTAGTGAAAGGAAATAATAAATGTACAAAGTATAGTAGAAACTCAGTCATTTATAGCCGGTATTAACATTAAATAGCCTTACTTGCCTTTGCAAAAAGACATTGATACCACCTTCAGGAGTAATATTAGTTGTAAATGTGATAACTTAGTATCTAATAATCAACATTTGTAGAATTCTTTCATAATTTCTAAGGCATTTTGGTATCTGTAGTTTTATTTGATTGAATTGTTCAAGTAGGGAAGGAAGTATTGTGATTATTCAAATTTTATTGATAAAGCACTAAGACTAAGACTAGGTGGGTACAACTTCCAGCTGTAAAATAAGTAAGTCATGGGGTTGTAAAAGACAGCACGGTGACTACAGTTAATAATACCGTATTGTGTTTCTGAAAGTTGCTAGACCGTAGATCTCAAAAATTCTCATCACAAGAAAAAAAAACTTGTAACTATGCATGGTGGTGGATGTTAACTGGACTCACCATCGTGAGCGTTTCACAGTGTATACAAATATCAAATCATTATGTTGTACACCCGAAACTAATATAATGGTATATGCTAATTGTATCTCAAAAAGAAAAAAAAAAGACTAGATATAGTGATTGGACTTCGGGGTTAAACTTCAGCTCTCTACTGGCCTAGGAGTGAGTTTCTTCCCCTTCTGAGCCTCAGTGTTCTTTTTTGGAGTGTGGGCATAGTAGTGGTGTCCTCAGAAAATGTCGGTGTTTTCCCAGTTCCCACTGCGCAAAGCCTGAATTCTTCACATATTCAAAGCTCTCAGTAGGCTGGTCCCAACCTACCTTTCCAGTGTTATAGACAAGATCCCAGCCTCTGGGAGTCCTTTCCTCAAACATATTATGCACTTCCATAATTCCGTTCCTACTGTTTTCTTTGCTTGAACGTTCTTCTTAATTGGGAAAATCCTACTCATTCATTAAGGCCCACTGTCATTAGACCTACTTAAGAATCCTTTGCCAAAACCTGGTTTGGAATTAATAACTGTCCCCTTGTGCCTCCATGATAATTTATTTATGCCTCTGTGATTACTTCTCACTATTTGACTTGTATGAGAGTCAGCTGCACATGTTTCTAGCTCCCCCGCTAGGCTCTTAGTTCCTTGAATGAGAGACCACATCTTTTTAATCTTAGTGCCCCAGACCCTCCCATTTCCTCTCCTCCCCACAGCCTCCAAGCCAGTGAAGACTGAAATATAGACACATAGTAGTTGTAGAAATATCTTCTCCATTTATTTTAATGACTGCAGTAAAAATAGTATGAATAAAAAATGTGAGATGTCCAAGGAGGGGTTTTCATTGAAAAAATTAAGACTTACAGAACTTATCACAATGCTAGATATACAGTATGTATTTGAGCAAAGAGTTGTTAACTACAACTAGACTGACATTAGAGATGATGGCGTCCAAACTTTTGACATCCATGTTACTCAGAATGCCTCCTATCCTTTCTCAGTGAATGTCCCTTGGGCCATCATTAGACAAAGTATTAAATTGGATGGAGCATTAAATTATTAATTTAAAAGTATTGAATTAGTCTCATTGAATGCAACACTTTTTACACTCATGTTAAGGTTATAAGGTAATGTGAAAGGAAAATCTTGTCTGTGTTGATTCCTATGTCTGTGGGATGGCCTTGGGTAGGGGGTGGGCAGTCACGAGAGAATCTTTCAGGCTGGCAAAGAGAAGGCAGATGTGGTTAGCAGGATGGTCTGAGGAGCAGAACTGCCTTTGGCCACAAGGTCTGAATAACTTGAGCTTGGGATCCCACAAGCATTTTCCTGGCTCTCTCAGCAACACCGCTGTGGAGTCAGGGGCTGATAGAGTGGAAAAAACACTTCCCTTCCAAGAACTGAAAGCATTCAAAAGAAACAAATTCTGACCACCTCCTTTTGACATGTAAGGAAGCTGAACAGAGAACTATCAACACAGCTCCCAGGCTTTGATAGGTTAACACTTGAAAACACTTTTCTGCTTCCTGTCAGGTGCTCCTATCCCTGGACCACAGCTTCCCCATTCGTTCTAGTTATCACTCACTCAATCTTCCATTCACTCACTCAGCCCATTCGTATTTGGCTGCTCTACCCACCCTTACTATGCTGGGCCACACAGGGATACAAAGTGCCCTCCAGGAGCAAAGCATGCACTGTAACACATTTCAAAGACTGAAAAACTCAAAAGCACCCATGAGCAGCCTCCCCAAGTCATCTGGAAGACTCCCCTCTGAGCCCTTTAGAGCCTGCAGATCATACTTCCACTAACACTCCTGAGCATCAGCCCAGGTTTAATGCACTGCATGCAGCAAGAGGAGAGTCTAACGTGTCGGATATTTTAGCCTAAGTTACAAAACATAGATTTCTGCCTACACCACTTCACTTTTCCGTATGTAGTGAATTCCTAAGAAAGTAAGCAGAGCACCAGGATCCTCTAGCTCAGGTACCAAGAGCCCAGCCACCCACCCCCCCACCCCCACCCCCGGTCACAGGGGAGTGTTCACCAGTATCCCATGTGTTGACAGGTGCGTTACAGAGCAAACTAAAGACTGGAGGATCTTTCTTGGTCTCTAGACCCTTTAAGAAGGACATCATCTGTTATACCTCGTGCTTTATGGGGAATACATATCAAGGTGGGACCAGGATACTGAAAAGCAAATGAATTAAAGATGAATGTGTTCCACTGTGCAGAAAAGGGAGGATGAGGTTTTTAAGAGATTATCTGGTTGTGGGAAGAAAGTAAGCACATCCAGCTCTACTATCCACATTCAGTGTTAGAAGAGGGAGGAATTTAACATTGAGGAACCTCAGTGTACTTTTATTGAAGTCAGAGGAAAAATAAGGACAATGGAATTTATTTTCAACTATCTAATGGAATTGGTCTCAAAGAGTTCTGCCCAAATACTGTAGTTATTTATGTTGTGAGTCTCAGACATGGTTTTTTTTTTTTTTTTTAAGATTTTATTTATTTATTCATGAGAGACAGAGACAGAGAGAGAGAGGCAGAGGGAGAAGCAGGCTCCCAAGGAGCAGGAAGCCCGATGCGGGACTCGATCCCAGGACCCCGAGACCATGACCTGAGCCGAAGGCAGACGCTTAACCATCTGAGCCACCCAGGCGCCCTTCAGACATGTTTTTGCTATAACATTCAATTCAGTCTCAGTGATCATTCATCAGATGCTTCCAAGATGCCAGTCACTGTGCTATGTGCTTAGAAGCTGTACTTCTTATTCTTGCTTCTCTGAGGGAGATTCATAGCGGGGGCTGAGGATTCCAAATAGTATTTCCTTATTTTCTTGAGCCGTAAAGGAAATCAAGTGAAAGAATGACTTGTTTCCTTGCTCTTTTCTAACTCTAAGCTAGGCTATTTGTGCATTTGAGGGCACAGTAGAGAGGAAGTCATATTTTGGTATTTTACTCCTGGGTGTGTCTAAACAACTGATTGCATAGAATCCTACTCCTGGAAGAGGCAGTAGAGACCATTGAGTCAAGAGGATTTTAACTGGGCTCAACGGAGCCCTATCTGCAGAAACTGATGTGTGTGTGTGTACGTGTGTGTGTGTGTGTAAAGTGGACTTAAGGACAAGGGTGATGGGTTGGATTTTGAACAGTACAAAGGCAGTATTAGTATAGCCTGAGCTCAAGATCTCCCTTTTATCTGTCATATATATCAGGCTTCTAGTTGGAATTTCATTTAAAGAATGGTTCTGCTTTTTAAAAAATTTTATTATGTTATGTTAATCACCATACATTGCATCATTAGTTTTTGATGAAGTGTTCCATGATTCATTGTTTGCGGATAACACCCAGTGCTCCATTCAGTACGTGCCCTCCTTAATACCCATCACAGGACTAACCCATCCCCCCACCCCCTTCCCCTCTGAAACCCTCAGTTTGTTTCTCAGAGTCCATAGTCTCTCATGGTTCGTCTCCCCCTCCGATTCCCCCCCCCTTCATTTTTCCCTTCCTACTATCTTCTTTTTTTTTAACATATAATGTATTATTCGTTTCAGAGGTACAGGTCTGTGATTCAACAGTCTTGCACAATTCACAGGGCTCACCTTAGCACATACCCTCCCCAATGTCTATCACCCAGCTGCCCCATCCCTCCCACCCCCCACCACTCCAGCAACCCTTAGTTTATTTCCTGAGATTAAGAATTCCTCATATCAGTGAGGTCATATGATACATGTCTTTCTCCGATTGACTTGTTTCTCTCAGCATAATACCCTCCAGTTCTATCCATGTCGTTGTAAATGGCAAGATTTCATTCCTTTTGATGGCTTCATAATATTCCATTGTATAAATGGTTCTGCTTTTAAAAGAAAAACACTGTTTCTTCTACACCCTACTCTCCACACTTCTGACACCAAACATGTAGGGCTTTCCCCACACCAACCAATTCCTCAACAACAGCTGGGTTTCCTACAATTCAAATATGATGCTAAGTATTCAGTTAGTGCAGATCTCCAGGTTAAGCGCTCAGTCTGCAAGACTGCCCCCTGCTTCAGATGCCAATCACAAGTCCAGGCCTCCCAGACTTCTGACCAACAGGCCATATATCAGAGGTTCCCAGGACCCTCATATTGGGCTCAGTAATTTTCATGAATGGCTCACAGAACTCAGGAAAACAGTTTACTTACTAGATACCAGTTTATTACAAAAGGATACAACTCAGGACCAGCCAGATGGAAGAGATGCATAAGGCAAGGTGTGCAGAAGAAGTGTAAAGCATCTGTATCCTCTCTGGGTACACCTCCTTCCCAGCACCTCAGTGTGTTAACCAGTCTGGAAGCCCTCTGAACCCCCTACATTAGAGTTCTTTTATGGAGCTTCAATACATAGGCATGATTGATTATATCATTGGCTATTAGTGATTAACTCATCTCCAGTCCCTCTCTTCTCCCCAGAGGTCAGAGGGTGGGATTGAAAATTCTAATGCTCTAATCATATTGCTAGTTCCCTTGGCAACTAGCCCCCCATCTTAGGGGCTTTCCGAAAGTCACCTCATTAACATAAACTCAAATGAGGTTGAAAGGGGCTTCTTATGAATAAACAAAAGATGCTCCTTTCACCTCTATCCTTCTGGAGCTTTTTCAGGAACTGGGGACAAAAACCATATATTATAACAACATCTTTATGACTCAGAACTATCTCAGGAGCTGGGGATGAAGACCAAAATATATATTTTTTATTATATCACAATATCACAGTATTCAAAAATATAAACCACAAATTTAGTTCAACTGAGACTCAGAGTTGAAGTGATGTGTTCAAGGTCACACAATTTCTTAGAGACAGAGTCCAGACTAGTACTCATGCCTTCTTCCTAAGCTAATTTCAACCTTGGTGGTTTTTCTGACAGCCATCTAGATGGTTGCTTAGAAGCAGGGATTCTGGAGCCACACTCCTTGGGTTCAGATCGTAGTTCAACTACTCACTAGCTGTATGACTGTAGGTAAAGGACCTATCCTCTCTATACCTCAGTATCTTAATCTGTAGTCAGGATATTAGTGGACCCTTCCTCTCAGACTGTTAGGAGCATCGAATGAGCAAAAATATGTAAAGCATTTAGAAAGGTGCTTGATGTTTAGTAAAAAAAAAATGTGTTGAGCTATTATTATTCTTTTTTTAAAGATTTTGAAAATCTCTCCTGATCCTACAGTACCCACCATAAGACCTAAAATCCTAGAACTAGTGTTCTTTTAAGCAAGGACATGGAAGGCTCCTCTTAGAAAGTAAATGCATTTTCTTGGTAAAAAGAGGACAGTAAAGCACTGCCCTTCTCTAATATCCCAGAAACAATATTTCTGTTAGCTCTAGCCACTTATTAGGGCCTTATAAGAATGAGACATAGAATAATTAAGCTTTAGCGGAGTTGGGGATAGGATTTCTTTATAGAAACTAAGGAAAGGGGGAAAGCTGAAAGGGAGACAAATCTGGAGGGAAGGTACTGGTAAGATAAAACATGCCTGAAACAAAAGTGGCCCCTTTCAAAATTCTCTTCTATGCCCACATCAGAGACTGAGGCACAGAACGAGTCTCCATAGAGTCCCTAGAAAGGATTGGTGCCAGGGTCTCCTTGAGCCCCTCCCTGTCATTTCTCTCCTCCCTTATCACTCCATACACATTCTCCATTCCCTCACTTTCTGGCTAGGTAATATATTGAAGGTAGCAGTGAAGAGGGGGAGAAATCAAGCAAGTTTATAAAGAAAGACTGAGAGTTTGGAGAGGGGGCAGGAAGGAGGATGGCCCACTAGTCAGCCTTTGCTGACGGGAGCTGCAGGGCGGTGGATTTTCAAGAAGGGAGCAGGGAGCAGAATGTCTGGCATCCATCACGTGGGTTGCTCTTCTCCCGCACTTTCCCTTGGACTGTCAGCTCTAAAGTGTGAGACCAGGGCCAAGCCCCACATTCATGTCCTTGTAGAGTATCTCACTTCTCAACATCATCTTAGAGAAGGCAAGTGAGAGTAAGTGAGTGAGAGAGAGAGACACACACACACACACACACAGAGTGAGAATGACAGAGACAGAAAGAGAAAAGAGCAGAGCTGAGGTGACTTTCACTACTAATCACATGGCAACTCCAGGTCACTTAGATATGAATCAGAAGGGAGCCTATGAAATGAATCCCAATCCAGAAGGCAATTCTCTTTCTTTCTTTCTTTCTTTCTTTCTTTCTTTCTTTCTTTCTTTCTTTCTTTCTTTCTTTCTTTCTTTCTTTCTTCCTTCCTTCCTTCCTTCCTTCCTTCCTTCCTTCCTTCCTTCCTTTCTTTCTTTCTTTCTTTCTTTCTTTCTCTTTCTTTCTTTCTTTCTTTCTTCTTTTTCTTTCTTTCTTTCTTTCTTTCTTTCTTTCTTTCTTTCTTTCTTCTTTCTCTTTTTTTCTTTCTTTCTTTCTTTCTTTCTTTCTTTCTTTCTTTCTTTCTTTCTTTCTTTCTTTCTTCTTTCCTCTTTCTTTCTTTTTTTTTCTAGCTAGCTAGCTATCATCTATCTATGTATTTATTAAGTGAACTCTACCCCCCCAACATGGGGCTCGAACTCACTACTCTGAGATGAAGAGTCACATGCTTTACTGACTGAGCCAGCTAGGTGCCCCAGAGGCCATTCTTTTTTTTTCTTTTTATTTTTTTTTGAAAGAGAAAATTTTAATTTCATAGTGAAGCATTTGATGATTGTGTTTTTTATGTACATATTCTCTCCAGAAGGCCATTCTTAACAATGAAATTCATCAAATAACCTGCTTTTATTTGAGCAAGAAGTTCATTCTCACCTTTGCTATCTGTGAAATGGAATTATAACCTGTGTTATTCTTTTCAGGTAGACACTTGTCAGATAATCTAGTGTTTTTATTACTGTGAACCTCCCTGTGATAAGCAAGACTTGGCGTGGTACACCGCAGTTAGTGAAATACTTTGGTTCCATTACTGACGATATGTCTTTGGTAATTCAGAATATACAACAACATTGTGTAGGTCCAGAGTCATTTTTATGACCATTGATAATTGTTCAATGCTGTGAAAATGAATTCTGCTATGTGAAATGTCTGGAGGCTTAAATCCAGCTTAAAGGGAATTTGCTGCACACAGCATCCAGATTTCAATCAGTGAGTGACATATTCTAACTGCCTCTTCTAACACCATTAATAAATTTATTTTTTTTATTTTCAGTGTCTGTCCACGTGTTTCTCTTATGCTGGTTACAAAAGAAACAGTTGCAAATTAGCCTAATACACATTCCCAATGGTATTCTTTTAGCCTAATTACTTGAATACATGTAGCTCATAAAAACTCAAACATTATACAAACAAAACTGTTCTGCAGAATCACGAAAATGAGATGTAATAGGGAGAGGTGTTTAATGTGAAACGGAGTCACTTTTTAAAGTTAATTATCTCAGGAGGTTGAAAACAAAGTGCCTCTCCCAGTGAAACATAAGTGAATATGCCAAAATGATGTTAATAACGCTGATAACACTTGGACACATATTTATTTCATTTGATTGTCCCAACTTCCCTATGAAAGGAAATGGAGCCAGTGTTATCATTATTCCCACATCATGGATAAAGCAATTGAGACTTATAAAATTTAAGTGAGCTTGTCCGGGTTTGAAGTGAGTTAAGACTGAAGTCCAGCTTTTATGATCGATTTCTGAGCCATGTTGTGAACCCAGCTTTGCATGGGGAGAGAGCAGATTTGTATTACACAGTGGTATGATGCTATGCCACGTCTCATTGACCATACAGAAATATTGTACAAAATTGGGGAAAATTACACGCCAGCAATTTGAAGTCATCTTCAACTTTTGGACATGACCTATGTTAGGGCCCCCAAACCAGTCTCCTTATGTCAAATCTTAAAGCCTCAAGGATTGTACATGTTTGGTAATTGATTCATTTTAAGCTAGACATGATGAAAACACTATTAGTTTCCTTATAGTAGTGTTGGTCTTTCTTTTTTTTTTAAAGATTTTATTTATTTATTTATTTGTCAGAGAGAGAGAGCACAAGCAGGGGGAGGGGCAGGCAGAGGGAGAAGCAGACGCCCTGCCGAGCAAGGAGCTCCATGTGGGACTTGATCCCAGGGTCCTGAGATTTTGACCTAAGCTGAAGGCAGACACTTAACTGACTGAGCCACCCAGGTGTCCCTCAGTATGGTTTTTCTGTATTACTTTAAGTGTTTTCTTGAAAACTGCCTAGAATTTATTCTAGCTGATGGGATGCTTCATCAGTGTGTTAGGTTTTGGTCAGATGCAAGAAACCAAACCAAACCAAACCAAAACAGAAACAAAAATAACAATGGCTAAAAGAAGATAGAAGGGTGTTTCTCTCCAACTTAGATAAATTCTGCATGTAGGCAGTCCCGGGCTGATCTGGTCATTCCTGATCATCAGAGATGGATGTTATTTTTAGCCATTCTCAATGCACTGCCTCATGGTCCAATATAGCTGCTTGAGGTCCAAACATTAATCTGCCTCTGTTCAGAGAAAGGAGGAGGAATTAAATAAAAAAGAGCGTTCCCCTTCCCTTTAAGGAGTTTCCCAGAAATGTCACCACTTTTCCCCTATATATAATTAGCCAGAATTCAGTCACACAGCCACACCTAACAGGGAGAGAGTTGGAAATGAGGTGTTTTAATTGGAGCCCAGCTAATAATCAGGGTTCTATTATAAAGAGGGAGAGAATGGATACTGGAAAGCAACTGGCAATCTCTGCTTTAGTCAAAAAGTAGTTCCTTATTTTATGTGCCATTTCTATTATTGAAATATATTTCACATATAACAGTGTACAACACATTAATTTGATACATTTAAATGTTTTCATATGATTGTCATTGAGGTGGAAATTCACACCTCTATCCCATTACGTAATTATCATTTCTTTTTAGTGGCTGGAATAAATTCTAGTCTCTCAGCAAACTTAATGATTATAATACAGTGTTGTTGTCTGTAATCACTGTACTGTGTATTAGATCTCTAGGACTCATTTACTACTTGTTGCCAGTTTGTACCATTAAACAACATCTGTCTTGTACCTCCAATCCCCTTACCCCGGTCAACCACCATTCTACTCTCTGTTAATATGAGTTTGGCTTTTTCAGATTCTACATATAAGTAATACCATTTCATATTTGTCTTTCTCTGTCTGATTCATCTCACTTAGCATTGTGTCTTCATGGTCCATATATGTTGTCACAAATGGCAGGATGTCCTTTCTCATGTCCATGTATTCCATGACATTTTAAATGTCTTTTCTGTATTTTATGTCAGAAAATCTATTAAGTTTTTGCCTAAGGATCATAGTTATTATATTATGTTATTACATACTATATTACTATTATATTACTAAGAACAAGAGAAGCTGAATAATAAATGATTGGCTAAATTATTTTGTATTTAAGTAACTGACTTTCAAACTATTTTGATAGAGGATCTAGATTCCAGATGGCCAAATTTTGACTAATGGGACTTTCATCATTTTTCTTTGTTCTTGTCACTTAGAGAAATGAGAATGCATTGAGGATTTAGACTTATCATAACAATTAGATATGTACACAACATAATGAATACTATTTAATTACATACAGTTTATAACATTTTTACTGGTGATGAGTCAAGTTTTTCTTTTAATGCCTCACACAGTGTCTTACACATAAAAGATAGGTAATCAATGAATGTTAAATTGAATTGACCTCCACTACTCAGTTGAATCTATTTGCCTGAGAGTTAAAAGACCCTTGATAGCTTCTGCTAGTATTCAATCACTAGTCTAATGGCTACTGTTACACTGGCTCTGATTTAATCTGATTGTACTGGATGGTTGTGGGTTATTGCTGAGGATAGATGGAACCACAGGGAATCAAGTCCCTTCTTGGCTAGGTAAGGGTTTTGCCTTAGACAGTGTTCGCACCTGCAGCATCAGGGACTAGAAAATCCTCCAGAGTACTGAAGTGCATAGAGATCAGTCAAATCAGCTCTGCCCTGGGAGGATAAGGATTAATTTATTATGAAATTCATTACTCAGAGCAATTACCATATTTACCATCATCTTTAATCTCACTCAATCCTTCTCAACTATTGATTTGGTAATATACTATAGGAATGCATTTGATTATTTTCTTTTTATCTGAGCTGTATGTCCTGTGATTAACCTTTTGAAGTGTGGACAGACATAAAATTGCAGTTAAGACCCTCCACTGACTGTCTCCGATTATAAGTTATACAACAGAACAAAACTTATACCCTTTATAAGGTTTAATTTGTTTTTAGACAGATGTGCTTAACTTGTTTGGAATTAGGATGCCCTTCTTTTATTAGTCATCTTGGGCACTGTTTCATTTTCCTTCCTGGTCACCTTTATAATGCATTGAACTGAAAAACAAAAAGCTCATAATCAGATTTCTGAAGGTAGTCACCACATTTACCAAGTGCTATAGGCATCTATTTGGCTATTAAGAGTCTCTACTTTTGTTAATGGCTAGGGTGAAAGTTGTACAGTGTGCAACTTAGATATTTTTAAAATTCTTTTTACAAATTTTGTATAGAGAACAAAAATTCATCACAAATCCATGTTCTCTGATGGCTGAGGCAGGGGCTGGGAGGTGGGACAGTAGAGGATGGGTTCTTCAGGTTACAGTTGAAGGTGTGTTGTCCATCTGATTTACTCACTTTGTGTAAACTCAGTGCCTTGGAGGGAAATGTTCTTGCCTAATGGTTTCTCCCACTTCCCCCTTCCCTTACTCAAGACAGCATCTATATGAGGGAGAAAGCTTATGTCCTCTCATGATAATGGGGGCAGATGAGAAGAGCCACTTGTCTACACATAGCCTTGATCCTGTCTGTTGGGTCCTTCCATTCTCCCCAGAGTTGACTTTGGTCTTCCTGGTTGTGGAGTAGCTGCTGACATCCCAGTTGACTCAGGGTTAGTGAATCTGGTGAACTGTTTCCTCAGCACATTTTGAGCACTGGGGTCCTACTTTGCTGGCTTGGCCCCATTATTTTCTTACTGGCACAGTAGACCCTCAAGGCTCTGCCACTTCCTTCCTCTGGACACTGGCTTCAGCTGTCTAACCCCTAGGAACGAACATGGCCCTAAACATAGCAGCTCCATAGCAGTCCCTCAGGCATTCAGCTTTCCTTTCTCTTCTATGAACCCCGGGGGGCCTCCTCCACCATGTGAAGGCTGGGGATACTCAGAATGATTATGGCCTCTTCTCTGCCATTCCTCTTCTCTGGAAGTGTCCACACATATGTGCCAGGCCAACCTGCGAGGCTGTGTCCTCAAAACTCACAGCCATCCCTTCTTTCCATTTGGGGTTTCTATTTTTTCTGTCATCCTTCCACTTCCGGAGTTTGATGCTGAGACAGTTGTGGAGCAGTAAGGACATTGTCCTCTCGTCCCAGCACTAGATGGCCTTTTGTCTGCAGAGATCCCTCCATGCTTTTCCTCCTTCTCTTTGGCACTCACTCGCCCATTTCCCTGGGGCTATAATGAGAGATGGGTTGCCACAGGTGTGGGGAGGAGACTGAAACAATACTGTTAGCAACCCAAAAACTAATTAAGAAGTGTTTAAATATTTAAAGGATATTGCCATTGTTTTACTAAAATGCCTTACCTATTCTTCTGAACTGCACAACTTCATTCTTTCCCATATGTGGAAAAATACATTTAAAAATATTTTTCCTCTCAATTGATAAGTAGTAATGTGTGTTCCTACACTACCGTTATTCTTTTATTAGTAATTTTGAATAGTTAAAATAATTTTGTCATTTTGATCCATCTAAAGCATGTTATAATTTAAATCAATTAGCAGCATAAGAGCTAGCCACAATAGCCAAGCCATATCCAGTGACAGCAAGTTCTCATTACTCAACCCAACAATTATGGGCACTAAGAGGCTTCTGGCCAGCTCCAGTTCTCTATGATGATAATCCCTGCAGTGTGGGATCTTTTAGAAACTAGGCTCAGGTTAAAGTTTACTCGGGATGGGACTGTATCCTCCTGCTTCTGAGAGCCAGGAAACTCCGATGTGGAACAAACCAACCAAATTCAGTGAGTCAGAGAGCAGCCAGGATGGTGCAGGAAAGGGTTAGTCTCTAGTATACTGTCTTGTGGATACCAATCAATTGTTCTTCCATCTGCATGGTTTATCTTAAACAGAGAAGGAGAGCATAAAAGATAAGGCAAGCTGTGAATTTGACCAGGTGTGCATGGTTATCACTAAGATTAAAAAAATAAATCTCCCTTCTCTATATATAGTGCATTGTAAATCAGCCAGCAAATAATAACTCGTGCCATTCTGCATCAGACATCTTGCTGGGCTCTTTGGAGTTAGACAATATTTACCTTACAGTCCCTGATTTTAAAGCTAGAGGCTTGTTGGAAAGATCATTCGTTCATTCAGCAAATGTGTATTCATTGAGTTCCTCCTTTGAGCCAGGCACTGTGATTTATGGGGCTAAGTCAGAAACAAAATAGATAGGAACCTTGCTTCCGTGGAGCTTCTAATCAGGTAATATTGTATTCAGTAAGTGACTCTGGCTGTAACCAAATTTCCTCAGTTCTAGCCATATGGAGTTCCTTTCCTTTACTATCAAATAAAAGAATTCAAGTACATTCTGGGGAGCCTCCGCAGGTGCAGTCCCTCCTGAAACCTCTGATGACTCCCAGCATCCTTCACGTTCCACCTTCACTTGGCGGGTCTCACTCTGGACTGGCGCTCTGCATTCCTGCTGGTCCCTTCGGCTTTTTCTGTTCAGCTTTTCTAGGCAGATGTCCGCTCCCTGCAGTGTTCACCTCCAGACTATAAGCCTCTCCCTTCTTTATCCAAGGTCTCACGCACGCACATAAAGCTCTTCTTTATAAGAATCTCTACTGAGAGCTTCATCTGAGGAAGGGATGAGTGGAGAGGGAAAAAGTGAAACAAACAAACAAACAAACAAACAAACAAACAAACAAACAAACTAGAATTTAAAACCAGAGATAACTATTCCTTAATGTGCATTGCTGTTCACAGATGGATGCCATCTATCTCAGCTCTGCGGATGTTTCTTGTGTGAGTCACACTCAGACTTTCTTTCAGAGTCCCAGGACTATAACCCCTCAAACCTGCTCTAGCTCTCAAGCAATACCTCCTCACAAAAAAGGGAAGCCAAACATTGTTTTACCACCCAGAAACACCACTCTGTCCACCAGGAAGGCAGCCCTTTACAGCGGTCTACAGAGCAGCTCTGTGCCTCTGTCTTAACACTTCCCTTCGTGGCCATGGGCTTCACCTTTCCAAAACCCAAAAGGCTTGTCTAAGTATTTTCCCAAACTAAAAGAACTGAATTCCCCCAAACATGAATTCCACTGCTACCTTTGTATCACAGAAATGCCTTCAGTCTGTTGTGTTTTGCACAAGTAAGGGGAGGCCAGAAAGGATGTGAGGGCATATTATGTGGCATCCCCCTCTTATGGGGGCCAATACCAGAAGGATGGATAAGTCTTCTGGAGGAAAAGTAGCTGGATAGTGGGAGGCAGGCATATGGGGAACAGCATTTCATATATAGGGAACAGCACATGCAGAATCCCCAAGGTTCCAGGAGGCACAACATTCAAAGAATAGCAAGGCAGGTACTGATGAGGCATGGAGAAGGAAAGAGAGAGATGAATTAAGTCTGAGAGGTGGACAAGAGCCTTGTATGTCATAAAATTGATTTTGACCTTTATACTAAAGATCATAGGAAAATAACAAGCAAATGACAAGCAATTTTATGAAGCACATGTGTGGGCATATTTGTGAATGTATGTGTATAATGACAAGGTTTTCTTTATCAGCATCTGTGTGGAGAATGGCTTAGCTAATGATATCAGGTGGCATATGCTAGATGCTAAATGAACAGGAACAGTAGTATGTACTGATATTTTCCCCCACAAATGTAGATCTATTAGACATCAAAAATTTCTTCCCAAAGCCCCAGGAAGAAGGAATACTGCAGCCCAGTCACAAATGATGTTCCCAAAGTCGGAGGCAAAACGTAATACTGGGATAATTTATCTAACAGGTCTGTGTGATTATACACATTGCTGTAAAAGTACCTGGTAGGATAATCTTATGGAGGAAAGATTCCTCCTGAGTTGACATCAAAGGCAGACATAGGGTAAAACCAATGAAACTGAAGCTTCAAAGCACATCCTTCACATAGGCCTTTTGGAGCCTGGGCTCATATTCATTTTATTAAAGAAAAGTGTATACTCTTCAGGTTCCTCAAAATCTGGATCTACTTCTATCTGATATAGTACCCAGGCATTCAAGGAGAAAGTGGGATCTGAACTAGCTTTTGAAGGAAAATTAAGTTTTGTATATGCCAAAAGGAATGAGAGCTCATTTGAGGTGAAGAGGACTGTAGGGATAGTATATGGGGTGAATTGGGAGGCAGTGAGTTGATTGATCGATGAAATCTGATTCCCCAACTCATTATCTAGGGTGTCCACAGGCCCATGGTCTAGTTATTTAGGTTCTTTGGGATATAAGAAATGGAGCACCTCTCAGTTACTTCAAGCAAGGGGAGGTTTATTGTAATAAAATTATATTGAATATTATGGGCAGGAATATGTAGTCTTGGGTTGGAGGATAGATCAGGATCCAGAGACTCAACATGTGGAATAAACAGATTTTCACACTAGTCTTCCACCAACTTTGGACCTAGCTATTTTCTACCGGCTTGACTGTGTTTCCATTACCAACTGCCAAGTCTCTCTCTGCTGTCAATACATGTTCTTAACTCCATAATTTTTGCTTGCTTACAATATCTGCTTCCTCATGGCTCTGGTCCTGCTCTGGTCCTCATTTTCTTAACATTCCAAAATTCAGATTCCCTGAGAGGAAATTTCTGCCATGTCAGTTCACTGTTCCTTGACTAGCAAGGTCATAGATCAATGGCTAGCCTATGGCTTGGGTTGGTATAACTTTTCCAGTTGGGTATGCCTGGGATGTATAGAATCCTTATACAAAATATGGCAGCCTATGGCTGCCCCATCAACAGGGTTTGTGCAGAGGAATTTCCCTTACGAGCGTCTGTAGGTGTGACTGGCATAATGAATGGCATGTTCAGTATAGCTGAAATAATACTAGCTAATACTTCCTGAAAGCTTTCTCTCTGTCCCTGTGTCAGGTTCTGTTCTAAGCACTTCCTATACATTCACATTGTTCCCATTTAGCTGAGGAGGAAATTGATGCCCAGCAAGTTCAAGTTACTTGCTCAGGATCACACAGCTAATAACTAGTGGAACCTGGATTCTAGCCATGTAGTAGTTTTAAGCTCCATTGTATTCTACACCATATGTGAGATTTTATCTGAGATGTTAGGAGGGCTGGTTTGTACCAGAGACTAGAGACAGAGAAATCACTTAGGGGACTAAAGTGGGTTGCAGTGATGCAGTGGGTGGACAATAAAGGAGGAAATAAAAAAATGCAGAATGGATTGGAAAGAGAGGATTTCTCAGACATGCACAGGAAAACAAGAGCCACCTGGATTTGATGATAAGTTGGAACAGGGGTTTTGAAATAAATATTCAAATGAAACACATTACACATGCCCTCCTAACGAAAAAACAAATTGGAGAATACATTTTAAATTCCTTAGAAGTGGAAAAAATGATGAATTGACTGTTTGAAAGTAGAGTATCTAAAGACTTTATCAAGTGCTATGGAAGAAACTGTTATGTTCTTTCTTACAGAGAAGTATCATACCGTGAAAATGTCCCTGCCTCTAGATATCCCCCACAAAAGGCTGGTTAGACTAGGTTATTGAGAAACTCTGGTTTTTCTAATTTAGTCAGAATTTTGAAGGGAAAACGTCCCCCTTCTTATTTGTAGCATGGAATAAAGAAAATTTCCAGGTGAGCTATACCTTCAATGTTGATATTCAAGCTTCTCAGAGTGCCCCCAGGAGACAAATGTGAGGGCCAGGAGCTGTAATAGACGTGGCAGAGGTGTGAACAATATTCCACGAGAGCCAGAAGCTAAATCACCTATTGCGGTCTGTGGGGTCTGGGACACTGCTCTCAGAAGCCAATTTTTAACCTATACTCCTTCTTCCTGCATTAGGTCCCAGCTACCAGTCATCAGTTTGTAATTCCAAAACTTGTGTCCAAGTCTTAGACTTCTTTGAGTGGGTAACAATCCTGCTTCCCCCGTTGCTATGCAGCTCTACCCAATCTTAGTTCTTCTTTTTCATACCCTATACCTCTTGATGAAAACTCACACCCCTCCTAAATCACTTTTATTTCCCTTCTCTTGAATTCTTGGGGTGTTTATCATTTGTCTTATTGTGAGGAAAACAGTGTTAACTGTATTTAAAGTATATTCTCTTTAGAATATATTTTAATGTTTTAAAAAGGAGAAAAGATAGAATGCCTTCAAAAGACCAGGTTTAAATCAAAGTATTAGAGGCCACCTAACCTAGTTATTTTGTAATTTCTGTTGGTCAGGGAGGCTGTAAAAACCCCAAAGATGAAGTTCCACTGAGAAGAATATATACAAATACAAATCTCCATGGTTCTCATGGAGAACCATGAGAACAATCATTAGAGGGGAGGGCCTGGGTCTATCTCTTTTGTTCCTCTGAGAAAAGAGCAGAAAAGGAAGGACAGTTTTGAAGAGTAAGAAGGGAGAACTGTTTCTTCTTGTTGGGTTGGTAGTGTGAAATAGCAGGACGCAGCGTAGACATGGTGAAGATCAGCATGCGCATAATGACTGTAGATGATGCACCAGCTGTATGCATTTCCTTAGAACTTTGCTGAAGGTTACATATTTATCTTTATTTCTTATACAAAATAATTCATTAATTGATTTTTTTAAATCAGAAAGCAATATTTTTATAGTCAGGTAATGAATTAAGAGCCAAAGGTCTCGGGCGCCTGGGTGGCTCAGTTGGTTAAGCGACTGCCTTCGGCTCAGGTCATGATCCTGGAGTCCCGGGATCGAGTCCCGCATCAGGCTCCCTGCTCAGCAGGGAGTCTGCTTCTCCCTCTGACCCTCCCCCCTCTCATGTGCTCTCTCTCAATAAATAAATAAAATCTTTAAAAAAAAAAAAAAAAGAGCCAAAGGTCTAGTTTCTAGTCCTGGTTCTAGATCTACACTTGAGCAAATCACTTTACTGAGCTTTAATTTTTTTCACTTATGAAATGGAAATAATATCAATCTGCTTAGAGACACTTTATGTAAATCATTCATTTAAACATCAAATAGTAATTAAGCTGTATTGTGGAAGCCTCTGGTCTAGTCACTGTGGGTGCATCAGTTGAACAGAAGCAGATAAAAATCTCAGTCCTTGTGGGGCTCATTGATTAGTATAATGGGCCAGGCTTTCTCCCTCCCTCCCTCCCTCCATTCCTTCCATCCTTCCTTCCTTCCTTCCTTCCTTCCTTCCTTCCTTCCTTCCTTCCTTCCTT